>NC_140210.1:33937995-34225495 GCF_951802725.1 Rutilus rutilus | reverse complement strand
TTGATTGGTTCAACCGCCCGCCACCCGCCCGAATTTAATTAAAATATTATTTTTCGTCACGTCATCCGCCCAATCCGCGGTTTATCCGCGGAGTCCGCGGCTGTAACCGCCAACCGCGCATCTCTACTACATATGACAATTTATCTGTTCAGTAAAATACCTTACTCACCTGTTGAGTAATAAAAATGCCATCTCTACTTTTGCAATATTTCAAATCCCTCAGTTCTCGCCAAAAAGCCAAGCCAATGTTGATTCTGGTTTTATTACAAGCACTGTGTGCAATTTCCCATGAAAACCATCCAGTCAGGTCTAAAATATAAAAACTTATAGGCTTACCATAGTGAATTAGGGTAAGACAAAAACACGTTTTGGAAGAAGGATTGATGTATTGACTCATTTATTCAATTTTGAACAAAACCCGTTACATAGGGTACCTTTAAAAAGTGTAATTGGAAAAACATTAAAAAACTAAATTATAAGGTTGCCAATCAGTGTTGCCAAATCTAATATTTGTAAACGTTCAGCCTTGTCACTTCCTGAAGTTCAGACGCTTTTAGTCATGTCTTCTTGTCCATTTATAAGCCATTTGCAACATCATCTTAGCAATTATAAATTTTAAAAATTATTGCTGTGACAGCCAATATGACAAGTGCAAATGTGTCCAAATTACTCTATAAACATAACCAAAAAAGTTCGCAATAAAGTATAAAAATATTTGTCTCTGTTTTCTATCTAGTAAACAGCATATTGACCAAGATACACAAACACTTCCCTTCTAAACGGCCTCAAAACAGAGTAGAGAGGAACTGGCATGTGAGTCAGGGTTTGGACATGTGTTCAAAAGTGACCTCCTTCCAGAAAAAGGTTGCCTGTGGACTTGAACTTACATATGAATCATCTAGTCAAGTCAGGATTCATCACAGGCATCCTGCCACATAATGAACAATTTTATGAATACAGAGAGTTTGACATTTGTCCACTTTTTTCCGATTCTTATTACACAGCAACAATGTGCACCTAACATTGTTGTTTTTTACAACCACTAATAATATGTCGAATGCGTTATATTTTGTTTGCACTTTTTGTGTAGATGAGATGTGTTGATTTACACAGACATGTCACATTCCACCACTGTGCCAATGACACCTACCTGTCTTCAGGACAGTGATGGAGTCACAGGCTTTGCTAGCTGTTTTGGATTGTGCCTCGACGAAATTAGAGTGCGGAACTGCTGTTGACTGCCTGAGATCACCTTAAAAGGAAAGTAGGTTACAATGTTTCTTGAGAACATCTTATCCAGCAACATTCTTTAAAATATATTTTGAGAAACTATAAACTGTGAATTATTGGAAACAGAGGAAGTACTGGATAGCAGCCTGCTATTTCATAACATCTGTCTGTGACGATTTAGGATGATGACCAGAGAGAAACAGTTCTAGGAAGTCTGAGTCTCCACTCACCCTCACACCTAAGATAAAAGTATTACTTACCCCATATTACATATGATTTTTGTTCTATTTCATCAATCAAAAATATGAAACTGCACACTTTTCAAACTGTTTGTGCTAATTAGCCAATGACAGGCGGAACACTTGCTCTGAATGCTGAAAACTTACCACAAAATTCTCACACGTGCTGGAAATGTGTCTTTTAGGCTATTGAAAGCTTGTTTTGACTAAAAATAAATAAAAAATAAAAAATAAAAAATGGTCGGCCTAATTGCGAATTTTGATCTCACAGGATGACTTTTCGCTCACAATTCTAGCTATAAAATCGCAATTGCCAAATAAACTCAGATACAGGGAGATAGCCTTAAAGCATTGATGCTAACTCGCAGTTCTTAGAAGAAAAGTCCGGATTGTGAGATAAAAAGTCACAATGAACTTTTTTTAAACTTAGGCTATTAGAATTCAGAGGGAGAAAATAGCTAAAAAGTCACAATTACCTTTTTTATTTTCGTGTTGAAAGCAAGCTTCTAGTGCCATGCAAATCCAGAGTTCTCGCGAGAGCACAAATTGAATTTTGCTCAGCGAGTTTACTCTGGCGTTGAGTAATGATGCTCAGTAAATATGCCCTTGTATCCGAGCTGCACCAATCACATCGGGTTATCTGATATAGGCGGGCCAGAGGCGAGCTAAACAGATGACAACAGCGCTGTGACTTCGAAGTTTGAAGTGAAGTCATTAGTAAACATTGCAAGTTGAAGTGAAGATAATGGGTAGAAGCTCAGTCTAGGTGCTAATTCTGGGTTTATCACCAGGTTCACTCAGGAGTGTCGGCCAGAACACCACTTAAGGCCAAATATTCCAGAGTATGAAATGACGAGCTGATAGATAGTTCTTGTTATTCTGTTTATTCTTTCCTCTTTCTTGTGTCAGTAATTTTCAGTGTAATTTGAGTGTGGTTTCTATACAGAGAGAAACAAAATACAAATGAATAAAGGAAACATATGCATACACATAATTTCTCCTTAAGCACTAATATACATTACAATATAAATAAACAATAGTCAGAATATGACTATATATATCTTAAACTCTAAAATGTAGGCAGAGAAAGATTCAAACACTTACATGGGATTCTCAGATTTTCTATGCATTAAGTCACCAATAACGAACTTTCTGTCATCTATGATATAGCTACTCAATAGCCTAGATAGCCTATAATGGTCCAGATAATAATATTTAACACAACTTACTTCAGATTTTACTCAACCACAAAGTACTGATAAGTAGTATAGTATAAATCAGGTGGACCGAAGCTAGAAAGTAACGTCCGAACGCGAATATAATTAACACAACGCTCGCGTAGAGACCCTTAAACTTCTAACTCTCATCCATATCAAATAACAGAAATAACAGCTAACAAAGAAATGCAATATCACGAGTAATACAGCAGAAATACTTACTTTTCTCATTCACGCACACTCTGAGGAAAATGTCGCTCACAATGAGAATCCAACTGACTGACGATCTCTATCGTACTGCGTACTAACTTTGACAACCGACCGACTATCTTTCATACTGCATACTAACTGCGTGACGTCACATACAATATACAAACCAGCGCGCGCGTCCACTATCCTATTACAAGCACTGAATAACGGCAGTAAACGTAAAACATAACTCCCAATATGGTCAACTGTACTAAATAATAGCAACACAAACATAACTTTGGGGCCTTTTCTACAGCCGCCCCCGAATGTATGTAATACATTTGCTCATCATTAAAGGCAACAAAGTTCTATGGCTGGGGTGTAGTGGCAGGAGTGGAACCGTCTTCATCTTCTCCAGAAGGAAGTGCAGGGAGGACAACCAGCCTGGCAACTGGCCGGGTGTAGATTCTCTCCTTCACCTTAACATCAGCGGACCTGATGTGCCCGTCAGGGCTGGGATGAGTCTTGACTACTTTTCCAATGGGCCAGAGGGCTCTTGGAAGATGTGGATCAACGATCATCACTACACCGTCCTCTGCAATGTCAGCTGGTGTAGCCTGCCACTTCTGGCGAGCTTGCAGACTCGGCACATAGAGTCGGATGAAACGGGCCCAAAAGTGATCAGACAAGATTTGGGAGTGTTTCCAACGGCGGCGAGAGATAAGCTCACTTTCAGGGTAGACTACCTGAGGTAGCGAACCATCAGGCCGCCCCATAAGAAGAACACTGGGAGTCACTGGATCTGGGTCACTGGCATCTGAAGAGACATAACCCAAGGGTTTACTGTTAAGGATCGCTTCCACCTCAGTAAGAACGGTGCGAAGCACTTCTTCTGGAACAGGCTGAGCACCGACTGTGGCATAGAGTGCGCTCTTAACTGAGCGTATCTCCCTCTCCCACACCCCTCCGAAGTGGGGAGCTGCTGGGGGGTTAAAGCGGAAGGAGATCTTCTGTGGTGCAAGTAGACGTTGTAATTCGTTAGACATTCCAACGAAGGTCTCACGGAGTTCTCGCTCACCTCCCTTGAAATTTGTCCCCTGATCGGAGAACAGCTCTGCAGGCGTTCCTCTACGGGCAATAAACCGACGAAGGGACATCAGAAAAGCATCTGTATCAATAGAGGTAAGGAGGTCTAAGTGCACCGCCCTAGTTGTGAGGCACTTGAAAATGATCCCCCATCTCTTCTCCCGGCGCCGGCCCACTTTGATCTCAAATGGCCCAAAGCAGTCCATCCCCGTAGAATAGAAGGCAGGCTTGAAAAGGCGCAGACGGGCTGATGGCAGGTCTGCCATCTTCGGCACTGCGGGTTTTGCCCTCCATCGTCGACAGTCAGCGCAGCTATACTGGTAGCGCCGGACAGCCTCACGCCCTCGCAGGATCCAGAAGGAGCGTCGAAGCTCAGCGAACACCCGCTCTGAGCCTGGGTGGTGGAGGCGGTTATCAAAGTCTTGGATCAAAAGCGTAGTCACTCGATGACCTGGGTCTAAGATGACTGGATGAAGAGTGGTCAGTTCTAGGCCTTCTGCTCGACGGAGTCGTCCTCCAACACGGATGAGCTCTCCTTTTTCATCCAGCTCTGGAGACAGCGTGCGAAGTCGACTGCTGCTTGGGACGGGTTTACCAGCTTTCAGGAGGCTGTACTCCTGCTGAAAACTATCCCTCTGAGCCCTCTGAAGTATCAACTGTTCAGCCTGTCGGTAATCTACAGCCGTGGGCTTATCATTAGAGTTGGCCGCCCCATGCAGCTCCTGCACTGTCACTTCCAGCAGCTCCTTCCACGAGCCGCATTGGCCCACGTCTGAAGTCGACTGGCTTGATGCAACTGCGGCGACCCCACAGAAGATAGACTTGCGCAGCTCTGAGGTATCTTCTGCTTGGTCAACAGTGTGGTCCTCTGGCCATGAGTCTGGACTGTTCAGGAGGAAGGCAGGCCCCAGGCTCCATCTATTTGGCTGAACAAGCTCTCGCAGCTTCTTTCCTCGTGTTAAATCATCAGCAGGGTTTCTAGCGCTATCAACATATCTCCAGGCATGCCCGTCAGTCAGCTCCTGTATCTCGGCCACGCGGGTGCCCACAAAGACCTTAAACCGGCAGGATTCAGACCTCAGCCATGTCAGCACCGTTGTGGAATCTGACCAAAGGGTTGTCTGATCAATGTGGATGGTAAGCTCCCTCTTCAGCACCTGCGAGAGCTGTGCACCAGTAAGGGCAGCACAGAGCTCTAATCGGGGCATAGAGTGAAATCGCTTAGGCGCGACTCTGGAACGGGCCATCAGGAATGACAGATACACTTCACCGTGTCTGTCAGTGGTCCGTAGGTACGCCACTGAACCATAAGCCTCTTCAGAGGCGTCGCAAAATACATGCACCTCTCTCTGGAGACCGGAGATGTCCACGGACTTTGACAAGTACGGTCGGGGCAGAGTGATTTGAGGTAAGACTTGAAGTTCTTCTTCCCAGTCTTTCCACTGCTGCAGAAGCTTCTCCGGTAGTAGTGGATCATCCCATCCCCTGTGTTTGTCCCAAAGGTGTCGGACAATTATCTTAGCCCTGGTGGTGTAGGGTAAGATGAAGCCCAAGGGGTCGTACTGACTCGCCAGCACCTTGTAGATATTACGCATCGTGGGGACCCCGTACTCCACATGACGATGCTTGTAACCAAGGACATCAGTGTGGAAGAGCCAGCTTAGCCCTAGAGTAGATTCTGGGGTATCTGTCTTGTTCTGAGCCAGCCATAGCTCAACACTAGCCGAGCAGCTCTCTTCTGGTAGGTGACTTATTACACCTGGTTCGTTGCTGGCCCACTGACGTAAATCGAAGCCTGCAGACGCAAGAAGGGCTCGTAGTTTGTCGACTAGATGCCTCGCCTCAGCAATTGTGGGGACACTCTGGAGGCAGTTATCCACATAAAAACATTTCAGAACGGATATCCTCACATCTTCATCTGGCTGGCTATTATCCGAGACATGGCGTTGTAAGGCGAATGTGGCACAGCAAGGGCTACATGTTGTACCAAACGGTATCACTTGCCACTCATACACTGCAGGAGGTCCTTCTTGACTGATGTCACGCCAAAGAAATCTGAGCAGAGCACGATCTTCTGGGAGGAGGCGAACTTGGTGGAACATGCCTCTAATGTCACCGCTAACTGCAACTGCATGCTCTCGGAATCTTAGCAGAACTCCCAGTAGTGATGCTCCTAAGGTCGGACCAGGCAGTAGATGATTGTTGAGGTTCTGCCCTCGATACTGATAGGAGCAGTTGAAAACCAGCCTATTCTTGCCATTATGGCTCACCATATGGTGAGGGATGTACCATTCCTCACAACCTTCCTCGTCTGAAACTTTCGGTTCACACTTGATGACAGAGCCCGCCTTTATAAGTTTCTCCATCTCCACTCTGTAGGCTTCAGCCCGTGCAGGATCTCTGGCAAGTCGCCTCTCTACACTCCGTAAACTGGGCATGACGGCTTCTTTAGTAGCCTGGAAGAGCGGCATGTCTTTCCGGCGGAGCAGCGGGGTGGCGTAACGGAGAATGCCATCAACCTCCACCCTGATGGTTTTGGTCTCCAGGATGCTGATGTCCTCTTGGTCCTGCCTTGAACGAGTAACTAGTTTCTCGCTTCTGAATAGGACAGTGTCGACCTGCCATAATCTCTCAACATGTTTCATCAGCTCGCTCACCTGGGGTGTTACTGTTGTAAATAGACACTGCTGTGGTTGGGCGAGATGACGGACTACACTCGCTGGGCCCTGTAGAGTCCAGCCCAGCCTTGTGCGGATGGCAGCAGGCCCACCTTGAGGTCCCAATCTGACAGGTTCAATGGGAGTGACGAGATGAGGATGGTCACTCCCAATGAGAAGCAGAGGCTTGATATTTATAAGAGTCCGTATGGGAAGGCCAGTGAGGTGTTTGTAGGTTTTCCGGAGTTGATCCATGGGGTAAGTATGGTTAGCTAGTCCAATACGACCACTGGTGAAAGCACCTACAATCTTGAACTTGGTCTTTGGCTTTGACGGCGAAGAAATGGAGAACGACACTGATGCACCACGGAGGGTCTGCACTTCATCTCTAATTGTGCGTAGTGGTAGATCCTCCTGAATCCCCTGCACACCTAGCTTCTCTGCAGCATCTGACAACAGCATAGTTCTCTCTGAACCGTCATCAAGTATGGCATAGGTGTTGATTGATTGGTCACCATGGTGAATGCGGACTTTGACAACTTTCAGAAGGACCCGACTGCCTTCAGTGGGTCTGTCTAGATACAGAACCTCTGTTGGGCCTTGGCTTTCCGCTGCCGGTGTTGACACTGCCTCCTTGGGTGACCTCATATTCACCTCATGCAGAACCTGAAGGTGTTTCCCTTGGCAGAGGCTACATGTCTTCTTTAAGTTGCACTGGGCCGCCTGGTGTGGCCGTGCACATCGCCAACACCTCTTGTTGCTCCTTATCCATTCAGTCAGCTGATCCTTTGTTAGCCTGGATACCTCTGTACACTGGCTAAGGTAGTGTTCCTCATTATTGCAGAATGGACAATATGGCTTGCTCTTGTTCCCTTTGAAGGAGCGGCTTGGCACTGGAGCCTCAGGTTTCTTAGCTGTATCCTTCGCACCATGGAGGACAGTGGTAGGTTGCTTACCCTTCCTACCCTCATATCTGGACACCGGCTTCTCTCGAGCTCCTCTCACAGCTAACTGTCCTTCAGAATCATGGCACCAAGACTCGTATTTCAACCAATCTGAAAAATTAGTTAAGGTGTGGGTTTGTGTGCCCTGATGGTACATGCAGCGGCGAAACTCCGCTCTCTGCTCGGGCGGCAGCTTGCTCAGCAGACGAGCAACATGTGAGCCACACTGTAGTTCCACTTCACCCTCGTGTCCTAGTGTCTTCAGCATCCCCACCAGTGACTGTATCTGGAGTGCAAACTTCTCAAATGCCACAAAATCTCCCCGCCTTATGTCTGGTGAGTCCATCACAGCAGCAATACGTCTCAGCGCTATCTGATG
The DNA here is from genome assembly GCF_951802725.1 of Rutilus rutilus. Classification (NCBI taxonomy): domain Eukaryota; kingdom Metazoa; phylum Chordata; class Actinopteri; order Cypriniformes; family Leuciscidae; genus Rutilus; species Rutilus rutilus. The sequence continues at coordinate 34,217,554 of NC_140210.1, read as the reverse complement.
TGGTTGGCCAAACTTGTCATTCAGGGCAACCATTGTGTCTGAGAAGGGTGTTGGGGAGTTAAGGTAAGCATCTGCTATTAACCTGGCTTCTTCTAGTTGTAGGTGATCAACCAACACTTGGTATTTAAACAACTCAGATGCATCATGTGGTAAGAGGTTCTCCAATGAGATCTTGAGCCGTGCGAACTCACTTGGATCCCGACTTGAGAAGTTGCGGATTGTTGGGCGTGGCCCCCGGTAACTTGGCTCTGAGACGTAGTTATGACCCTGAGGTGAGCTAAAGGGCAGGGGCTGTGTCCATGTCATGCCTGGATGTCGCTGTTGGGGCATTAGGTTGCAGCCAAGCTCACTCCGTTGACCACCATAAGCCGTAGGGTACTTGGGCTCAGCTGGAGGTAATCTGTGTGGCTGCGGAGGAAACTGAAAGGGCTTGAGCCAGGGCGATAGATGACGGGCAGTGTCATCCCATGGCTTTGCAGTAGGAAGGGCCTCACGTGCTGAGTGATTAACTTGTGGCTGACCCACATACATGTCAGGAGCTGTGGCTGGCAATGCTTCTTCCTTAATTCTTGGAACCTCATCTATTCTCCTAATAAGAGATGGTGCCATAGGTGGGTCTGGCGGAAGTTTGTCCATTACTGGGTCTGGCCATGGTGGTGGTGCAGGCCAATCATCCTCTTCCTCAGCTCTAGATTCACTTTCAACAGGTGGCCGTGGCGACATCACCGTTAACTCTGGCTTTCTGGTATGAATAGAAGTAGGACTCTGCATGTTGCGAACAGCATCTACTAACTGTCTCATGTCTGCTCGCAATGCTCTAAGCTCGACTAAGTCTGATGCCATGTGCCGCTGTGTCTGCTGCAGGAGGTGTCTTTCATGACGAATGTCATCCAACTCAACTCGGCACTCCTCCTGTGGATGTATGGGGTGCAGCGCTGAAGGTAAGGGAGTAGAGTAATCTCGTAGCTGTTCCCTAAACTCTCTCTCCGGAAACCGCTGGGGGGCTAGCTGATTCTTCTGGCTGTGCTGTTGGTTCTCCGCCCTATAGCCCAGGTCCATCTCCTGAAGAATAGCATCCCTCCTCTGCAGGCGAAGGGGAGAGTCATAAGGGGAGGTGAGGGGTGTCATCCTGGCATTTCCCTCCTGGTGAGTACTCTCTAATTCCTCTCTGTACCTCTCACCGATGTAGCCTTGATAATCGACCTCATAATCTGCATAGCGCACAGGTGGGCGAATGTGCCGCTTGGGACGTGTACCGCAAGCATCATACTCTGGATGTAATTCCATCTCTGACGTAAACCCAGTGATCCGGCTCGAAGGACCATCAATGAAGTGAAGATAATGGGTAGAAGCTCAGTCTAGGTGCTAATTCTGGGTTTATCACCAGGTTCACTCAGGAGTGTCGGCCAGAACACCACTTAAGGCCAAATATTCCAGAGTATGAAATGACGAGCTGATAGATAGTTCTTGTTATTCTGTTTATTCTTTCCTCTTTCTTGTGTCAGTAATTTTCAGTGTAATTTGAGTGTGGTTTCTATACAGAGAGAAACAAAATACAAATGAATAAAGGAAACATATGCATACACATAATTTCTCCTTAAGCACTAATATACATTACAATATAAATAAACAATAGTCAGAATATGACTATATATATCTTAAACTCTAAAATGTAGGCAGAGAAAGATTCAAACACTTACATGGGATTCTCAGATTTTCTATGCATTAAGTCACCAATAACGAACTTTCTGTCATCTATGATATAGCTACTCAATAGCCTAGATAGCCTATAATGGTCCAGATAATAATATTTAACACAACTTACTTCAGATTTTACTCAACCACAAAGTACTGATAAGTAGTATAGTATAAATCAGGTGGACCGAAGCTAGAAAGTAACGTCCGAACGCGAATATAATTAACACAACGCTCGCGTAGAGACCCTTAAACTTCTAACTCTCATCCATATCAAATAACAGAAATAACAGCTAACAAAGAAATGCAATATCACGAGTAATACAGCAGAAATACTTACTTTTCTCATTCACGCACACTCTGAGGAAAATGTCGCTCACAATGAGAATCCAACTGACTGACGATCTCTATCGTACTGCGTACTAACTTTGACAACCGACCGACTATCTTTCATACTGCATACTAACTGCGTGACGTCACATACAATATACAAACCAGCGCGCGCGTCCACTATCCTATTACAAGCACTGAATAACGGCAGTAAACGTAAAACATAACTCCCAATATGGTCAACTGTACTAAATAATAGCAACACAAACATAACTTTGGGGCCTTTTCTACACAAGTTGCAATGAAACACCAACAACAGTTGTTTGAAACGGCTTTGGCCACTACAATGAATGAGTTAGACTTGGCTTTTTATCTAAAAGAGGAACAGAAGACGGCACTCTAATCGTTCCTTTACAAGAAGGGCGTTTTTGCTGTTTTGCCGACCGGATACAGCAAGCAAGAGTAATCTACCAGTTATCTCCGCTGGTATGGGACTTATTGTTGTGAATGGTCGTGTTATCCAATTGCCCTCAAGCTGGCCGATTTTCACTAGTCGATGCCAGACCATTAATCTTTTAGATTTAGGTCTGGATTTACAGGCTAAGCTTCTAGCCTAATTCACACAAAACGCTTATTTGTATAAAAACGCACGAATTGAGAATTTAAATGAAAAAGTCTCGACTCTCTAATTTTGACCTTTTAAATTCTGTAGCCTTAACCGCGTTTTTAGAACGGAGTGTCAAACGCGAGATTCAAGAGCAACGGTCAACGTTCGTCTGACGCATGTTTACAGCAAAACAATGAAAAATAAAATGAAAAAGGATCGCAGTGGAATGCAAAAATTAGTTATTCTAATACCCCACATGGATCTCTGTGTTTGGCTTTTATACAACAGTTCAATAAACAAGTTAAAATCGAGTAACTTACGTTTTAGACAATATTATGGCCAGTCTATTTTTGTTTAGCTAACCGTTGTGACACACTGACCAAACACCGTGGTCTTTTGTTCCTTCCTTCATAATTCAGTGTTTTTGAACACATCGAGTAAATGAGTCAATGCCTATAGAGTCAATCCCCACCAGAATAACAATCGTCTTCAACGCACCAACACAAACAATATACAATAAAGATATAATAAGTAAATATAAAAACATACATTTATCTCTTTTTATTTATTCCTCTATGTGAGTAGATATTAGATGGTAGGGGGGTGCCCATTCATATATAAAAATTGGATATATTATTATTAATAATATATACTGTAAATTACAGTAGCCTACATATTGTCATACTCTTAACGTCAACTCATCCATGTTTTTGTTTACTGTACTACTAGCTACTCTCACAAAGTTCATTCTGCCTTTCCAGCTACAGGAGACCTGGATACACAGTGTGTGTGATACAAATGATTGAGTAAAATGACTGATATAATTCAATTTATTAGATGACATTCCAAAAGTCATTGTAAATGTTAAAACAGTGCTAGACAATTTTAAATCAGCTTTGAAAAATAATAGTTATTTAATAGTATTCAACAGTCATTTATCAAAATACATATTCATTGTGCAAATATTTTGCATTTAAAAACTAATAAACAATATCAGCATTTGCCTTTACAAAAGCTGTGTGCAAAGACTATCTGACTGGTGTTTTTTCCTACAAGCAATGATATCAAATCAAATGAAAATGATACACTTCATCAGGTGCCATAAGCATTCAGTAGCGTAAATATAAAGTGTATAATTGGCAAAATGCCTTTTTTTTTCTAAATGATAATTGATCTTTATTGTGAAGACCAAGACAATCCATACAGAAAGACACTGTATTACACTCTAAAAACTGCTGGGTTGTGTTAACCCAATTTTGGGTCAAATATGGTCTCACCCAACGTTGGGTTAAAAATTCAATTTAAAAATGGACAAACCCAGCCGTTGGTTTACATTTTTAATGTAACCAATGCAATTTGTCCATTTTTAAATTGCATTTTTGTCCATTTTTGATTTTGTCCAAAATGCAATTTGTCCATTTTTAAATTGCATTTTTTAACCCAACGTTGGGTGAGACCATATTTGACCCAAAATTGGGTTAACACAACCCAGCAGTTTTTAGAGTGTACTTAGGAGTTAGAATGACATTAATAAAAATGTATTTATTAATTTAAAAATTATGAAAATGGTCTGAATATCCAGTGGCGTACTAGGCAATTGTTTTTACTGCATTTGTCATTTGAAGCCCAGATGCAATGTTAATTGTGCTTTACTTTCTTCACATTTTCATCCAGCTGTAGAAACTCAAGAACACTCCAGTCTCAACCAATCTGTTCCACTTGTCTTATTCTTCAAATCACTCCTCTGGTTCCACATCTCTGCCATTGTCACTGCATAAGGATATGAGGTTCAATGTTAAATAGTAGATCATCATTACCACGCCTAACTTCCAGAAGGAGGGGCATGTCTCCCTGAATCGCCTCCTGTAGTTCTCCAGTGTTGACCAATGGATGGCCGTTTAGCTTCACTATAATATCACCTGTTTCAAGCCCACCCCTGTGAAGAGGAACCAATGAAAGGAGAACGTCACGTGATTAGTTTGGGATAAATAAAAATGCAGTTGATTGATGTTGCAACAACATAACAGCATGCTTAATATTATGCTCAAAAGCATTTTGAAAATAATCTGGGGTGAAAATAAATATATAGTTTGGCTTCAGGGCAATTTACACGGCACCAACAGACGCAGATCAACGCCGACAGTCAACGGATTACAACACATCACAAAAACCGACGAAGTGTCTGTTTGCCGTCTGTTGGTGTGGTGTGAATTGGCCTTTAGACATACTTCTGAGCTGGGGAATCAGGGACAACTTCATGGACAAGAATTCCATTGCCGATATCTGGAAAGTCTGGATTGTGCCATTTTAACTCCTGGACAATGCTGAGGGAAAAAAAAGAGAAATACAAGAAAATAGATGAGATCTGAGGGAAAAGGGATGCAGAAAGACATTTCTCCTTTCAGAAAGCTTACTGATTATTCCTGACACTAATAAATGTGAATTTTATTTTATTTATTTTTTTAAGCAATGTTGTTGATTGACGTAACATACTTTTCTGTTAAAGTAACCATTTTGATTCCAATAAACCTTTTCTTGGGGCCTTTTATATCTGAAAGAGAAATGATTAGTTTTAGATATTTGTACAATTTCAATGTGAATTCAAGTCATGCCTGAAAGATTGTTTTTACGAGTTAAAAGCACATGAATTGCACTACAAGGTAAATATGATTGGGAAATTCAGGAGTTTCTGAGTTGGGGGCATGTCAGTGAGAAAACAGGGCAAATGCCAGGGATGCAGAGTCTAGTATTGACAGTAAATTTGTGGAAATTATTGAAATATTTTTTTTACATTTACAATTAAACTATAATTGCATGTACAATATATGACATTGTACTATTACAATACAATATATAATGATACATTTTACAGCACCTTCAATAATTCAATTGAAAGCAAACATAAGAAAGCAAATAAATTCAAACCTGATGCGCATTCTTTGTTCATCAAAATCTTGTCGAATTTTTTCGTAGAATTGGTACATTGGTACACATTCCCAACTCATAAATACAAACTTCCCAGGAGGACTTGAAAGCACCATCAGATACAGTGAGGAAAATAAGTATTTGAACACCCTGCTATTTTGCAAGTTCTCCCACTTGGAAATCATGGAGGGGTCTGAAATTGTCATCGTAGGTGCATGTCCACTGTGAGAGACATAATCAAAAAAAAAAAATCCAGAAATCACAATGTATGATTTTTTAACTATTTATTTGTATGATACAGCTGCAAATAAGTATTTGAACACCTGAGAAAATCAATGTTAATATTTGGTACAGTAGCCTTTGTTTGCAATTACAGAGGTCAAACGTTTCCTGTAGTTTTTCACCAGGTTTGCACACACTGCAGGAGGGATTTTGGCCCACTCCTCCACACAGATCTTCTCTAGATCAGTCAGGTTTCTGGGCTGTCGCTGAGAAACACGGAGTTTGAGCTCCCTCCAAAGATTCTCTATTGGGTTTAGGTCTGGAGACTGGCTAGGCCACGCCAGAACCTTGATATGCTTCTTACAGAGCCACTCCTTGGTTATCCTGGCTGTGTGCTTCGGGTCATTGTCATGTTGGAAGACCCAGCCTCGACCCATCTTCAATGCTCTAACTGAGGGAAGGAGGTTGTTCCCCAAAATCTCGCAATACATGGCCCCGGTCATCCTCTCCTTAATACAGTGCAGTCGCCCTGTCCCATGTGCAGAAAAACACCCCTGAAGCATGATGCTACCACCCCCATGCTTCACAGTAGGGATGGTGTTCTTGGGATGGTACTCATCATTCTTCTTCCTCCAAACACGTTTAGTGGAATTATGACCAAAAAGTTCTATTTTGGTCTCATCTGACCACATGACTTTCTCCCATGACTCCTCTGTATCATCCAAATGGTCATTGGCAAACTTAAGACGGGCCTTGACATGTGCTGGTTTAAGCAGGGGAACCTTCCGTGCCATGCATGATTTCAAACCATGACGTCTTAGTGTATTACCAACAGTAACCTTGGAAACGGTGGTCCCAGCTCTTTTCAGGTCATTGACCAGCTCCTCCCGTGTAGTTCTGGGCTGATTTCTCACCTTTCTTAGCATCATTGAGACCCCACGAGGTGAGATCTTGCATGGAGCCCCAGTCCGAGGGAGATTGACAGTCATGTTTAGCTTCTTCCATTTTCTAATGATTGCTCCAACAGTGGACCTTTTTTCACCAAGCTGCTTGGCAATTTCCCCGTAGCCCTTTCCAGCCTGGTGGAGGTGTACAATTTTGTCTCTAGTGTCTTTGGACAGCTCTTTGGTCTTGGCCATGTTAGTAGTTGGATTCTTACTGATTGTATGGGGTGGACAGGTGTCTTTATGCAGCTAACGACCTCAAACAGGTGCATCTAATTTAATGGAGTGGAGGTGGACATTTTAAAGGCAGACTTATGCCTAGTTCACACTACACAACTTTAAACGTCGGCAGATCGCTGTGCTGTTCAGACTACATGACTTGCTCTGGAGTCTTGAAGTCGTTGTGGTGTTCAGACTATGTGACACTACGTAAATCTTCTGCAACAGGGGCTTACACACTACAGGAGCTGACAACAAGTCTTGGCGCATTCCAATGGCAAATGGACGGCGGGACAAAATTGTTGGTATATATATATATATATATATATATATATATAGTTGAGCACCGTCATTAGAACTCTATAACCGCAAAAAAACGTGTTATTAAAATATTTTTAAATTTCTATCTTTTCTATTATAGAGAATGTTTAAATACTAATTAAAAACAATTGTTGACAGTCTGTGTTATTATTGGTCTATACGTTTCCAACTGTAATTGATTCTTTCAATCATTTGAGATAGAAATAAAAGCTATGACTATGATATAGTGATGTGCCATCATTATGAGATTTATTAAACAAATGAAAAACATTTCCAATAATAAACATTAGCAATAAACATTTGCAATAATAAACAATATCATTACCGATAACTGATCGTGCAGTTTAATTACCCCTTGACTGGCCCCAAACATGTTTGATAAAAGAAACATATACAGTGTGTATATATGATGTGTATTACATTTTAGCTCAAAAACAATTGTAATAAAAGATAGGATCATAAGATGCTATATTGGGTTTTTACCACTTAATGAAGTTTTGTAAATCGTGAGACATGATTTTTACCACTTTGCTTTGTAGAAATAATTTATTTAAAACGAATTTCGTTTTGTACAAATTGTATCTTAATTATTATAATGAAAAAGCAGCTGCCTGTTGTGGTTTGGCAACGATGGTTACAAATACAAAGGGCTTTTGTAATATCATAACAAGATGATCATTGGCTGTTGCTCGTCGCGACACGTGACACCACAGGCTATCGAGTCGGCCGACAATTCCAGATATTTGGCATGCTAGATATTTTTCTGGCGTCGGCGACGCGTCGGCGATGTGTCAGCGAGGGGTTTTGATGTGCGCGGATCACCCGCAGATTTGCACGCGATTACAGCCTGACCTGTCGGCGAGCTCGTTAACTTGCAAATCGGGCTTAAAATCATGTAGTGTGAACTAGGCATAACTAGTGATGGCCAAATGAAGCGTTTCAAAGCATTATTGCTTTCTGATACAATTGTGTCGAAAATGGTTCATTACTCGAAGCTTCATTCAGATAGAAATTGCAGCACCATCTCCTGGTGAAGTAAATGTAATGCAACAAAGCTGACAACCATAACGCCCCGTTTATTACGTGTTTACCGAGGTGATCAAAGCTGAAACAGTGTTTGCTGTGAAACTCATTTATGTAGGTGAATTTTACAGATACTAATGAATTTCATGTGTTCACCTTGATAATAAACGATTAAGCAGGATGTGTCTGTGTAATTATTTCTTTAGACAAGGACAGAAGATCAAAAAGTTTGAAACCATCACAGAAATTCTAATGGTTTATATTAAAATAGTAACCATTGGCTTTTTACCATTTAAACCACTACATAATTCTTTTTTGTAGTGTGTTCGGGACATATTCCATTAGGATTTAATGCCCCCACCAATACAACCCAACACATAGAGACCCACAGAGACCACTACAATTCCCATTACAACCAATAAATTCCCATGAAAAACATTAAATCCAATAGAATTTCTGTAATGGTTTCTATAGTTTTTTTTTTTTTTTACCTTCACTTTTATAAGAAATACAGCCGCCAGGTTTCAAACCTGCCAACACTGGATTGGGCTGTCAAAGCAGCCATGTGGTTCACTACAGGAGTGAAGCAGTGTGTTTGCTTCAGACGTCATTTTCACGTGACTAGTGACGTAATGATACAAGCTCCGAAGCAGTGGTTCATTGCAAGGACCGTTCGAGTTTGAAGCAAGCTTCGGAGCGTCGGTGTCAGACGTAACATCACTAGGCATAACAGGTCTTTGAGGGTCAGAATTCTAGCTGATAGACAGGTGTTCAAATACTTATTTGCAGCTGTATCATACAAATAAATAGTTAAAAAATCATATATTGTGATTTCTGGATTTTTTATTTTTTTTGATTATGTCTCTCACAGTGGACATGCACCTACGATGACAATTTCAGACCCCTCCATGATTTCCAAGTGGGAGAACTTGCAAAATAGCAGGGTGTTCAAATACTTATTTTCCTCACTGTAACTGTAGTACCCAATACTGAGTGTTATTCACAACCATGAGTTTAGCACTGCACAAAACTGAACTGAACAAAATAATTACTGCCTTTTTGTTTGGTAGCGATTTTTGTTAAACACCGAAGCAACGAGTTATATTGACTTGCAGTTAGCTAGTAGCAGGTTACTGGGACAAATTCATGCATTGCAGTTTTACGGTTAACAGGATAAACAGTTAACAACCTAATTCAGCATTGTGGCCTAAACATCAATGCTGCACCTTTACTTTGCCTCCTCTCACAAAGTGATTTAATGGTATGATGGACCAGTTAAATTTCAGTTGATTCTGCTATAGCTTGCATGTTTGATGTCATCAGGCCAGCAAGATGACTAGCAGCTAGCTAGCAAAGTGACATTTGCTAGCAATTACCTCACCTGAGGCAGTCTTCACAACTTGAGACTGCGTGAAGTTTGTCCTGCCTACCATTTGTTTGACTGAAATCAAAGTAAATAACACCAAGGATGTAATGGACAGGCTGTTTCATGCATAGGGTATTCATGTTTTGTAGCCATTTTGTCACAGTTGGCAGAACATAATTGAATAGGTGGGACACACAAACACCTAATTAATCCATAGAATTGAATGAAAGTAAATTCAGATTTCTGTGAGCTAAAATTTCTGTTGATGAATTCATTTTTGGAATTACCGAATTAATTGCATTACCTCTGTGCATGATGCTTACCTTTCTGCTGTTTATCATTGGATTCATCAAGGAACTTAATGATTCGGTCGGATGGAATGGCAAAAGAAATCCCTGCGGTAACTTTTAGTGTGTTTATTCCGATCACCTCACCATCCTAACATGACAGAAATATTATGTAAAAAGCTAGCAATATTAAATGTATCTACCCAGTGTCCTCTTAATCTAGATGTAAAACTCCATTCCCACTCACCAGATTGACAAGTGGACCTCCTGAGTTTCCATACTTCCCATTGATGATGAAAGAGAGAGTGATAGACAATCAAATTCAGGTAAAATATCTATCAAACAGTTGTTGTAGCCTGAAAACACCATTCTTCCTTGTCTTACATTGATGATAGCGTCGGTCTGGATGTAGTCCATGTCAGAGTCTTGGATGCCGAGCTCTTTTCCATCTCTCTGTGTTGTGCTGACGATGCCTGTTGTGACCGTGTTCTGAAGAGCGAATGGACTGCCAATGGCAACCACAAACTCTCCAGGCCTCAGATCAGCAGACTGACCCAGTAATAACACTGGTAATTTTTTCTGGAGATAAACAGAACATTTCATGCAAATTAAATAAACTGAAATGTGATTCAGTCCATATGTTTTCAATCATCCTGTTAGTCTAAAAAGCAGCACGGCTGTGATAAAGTGCAGCCTCGTGCCTATGGCCGAATCACAGCTATCCCGGCCAGCGTGTGACTGACATTCAATGTTGAAATAAATGTTATTTCCTCAAGTAAAGATGTGCTACTTACATTTTTTTTACACACTTATTTTACACACTTATTCAGAACAACGGCTGGGATGGTGATACGAACAACAACGCTATTGCTCATGTAATAATGCTTAATTGAGAACACTACCTGAACAAACTGGTCTGATTTCAGTCCTTGCAAAAACATTTGAAGACCAAATTTAAAAAACAAATCAGAAACTGGGCGCAGTGTGGAAAAAGTCTAAGGCTGCAGAGCAAGAGCTGGGGAAATGACATCAACTACTATAAACAGAAACAAAATATCTGCAAGCATTCCAGACTCTCTGACATGGGAACATTCTTCATTTTTTGTTTCCAAAGCCATGTCTACTCTGAATAGTTTCTCTTTGATAGTCTAATTCAGAAATGGGCTACAGAAATATTGCACTAGACGGTTTACACATCTCCATAATCAGATCCATATGCATCGGGAAACAAAACACCTCTAACAACACCTCCTAAATTCCCACACACAAATGTAGGTCAGCATGTGCTTAAAATAAGGCTACAGTTAACATGTCCCAGTGTGTCTAGATGAGGCGGAATGTGTGATATAAACCATCTGCCTTTAGAGTCATAAACATGGGATTTAAGAGTCAAAGGTGTTGCCATTTTTGGATGATTTGTGCTGAGTTTTTATAGTTTGAATGTTTATGAAAGATGAACTCTGGACTACTGGCTAATAGGCTTTGTGTCTGGAAACTCCACTGTAAAGAAAAATGTGGTGACACTGACAGCAAGAAAGCAGCCTCAAGGCCTTGTTCCACTACCCTGGTAATCCAGAGTTCTCGCGAGAGCACAAGCTGAATTTACTCTGGTGTCGAATAATGATGCTCATTAAATATGCCCCTCGATCTGAGCTGCACCAATCACATCGGGTTATCTGATATAGGCGGGCCAGAGGCGAGCTAAACAGATGACGACAGTGCTGTGACGTCGAAGTCATTAGTAAACATTGCAAGATGGTTATGGATGAACACCAGTTGTTTGAAACGGCTTTGGCCGCTACAATAATCGAGTTAGACTTGGCTTTTTCTCTAAAAGAGGAACAGAAGACGGCGCTCGAATCGTTCCTTTGCAAGAAGGGCGTTTTTGCTGTTTTGCCGACCGGATACGGTAAGAGTCTAATCCAGTGGTTTTCAAACTGTGGGTCGCGACCCACTTGTGGGTCACACAGTGAGAAAAGGTGGGTCGCACAAAGGCACTTAGCTGCAGCTAAATTTACATTACGATGAGTGAAACAAAACCAGTCCGATTAATGAACAAACTACTCTTAAGTGAGTTTTAGCGCCCGCCAAAGTGAATTTTTGTCCCGCCAAAGTCTTATTTGATCGGTGAGTAATGTAGATGAACGGCTGCGCTTGTGACAGAGTACGAGCAGAGAGAGAGACTCGGTCGCGCGCGCGCTCTCTCTCTCTCTCTTCGGAGCCAGGCGAAAGTGTAAACAAGACTTCACGGTCTCCAAACTAAGCGCTGTCTTGCTCTCTCTCCCTCGCACATATTAATCAAAATAAATCGACACGGTGGTAAAAGGTCGGAAGACCAAAGTTTCATGTGGAGCATTCGGAGATTTTTTTCCCCTTAATTACTGCTGGGTGTGAATTCTGCTAAATAAGTTGTTGCCTTTGATCTTCTCTGAAAAGCGTCCCAGACATTCAGCTGACATAAAACAACACTTTAATTAAACAAAAAAACTATCCAGTGATGAAAGGTTTTCTGTGTTGACACAAATCTTGGATGTCCGTGTCCTAACTGCTGGGATAATCACACAACGCGCACGACACGTCCAATTCGCGAACTAATCGACTCCTTTGAAATTAATTTGAATGAATGGTTAAAACAACTGATCTTTCCAACAGTGAACTCAGAAGACGTCTGAATCGGTGTAATCAGTAACACTTTACAATAAGGTTCTATTTATTACATAAATTACATAAAAAGTACAGTTTGCTTACTCAAGCTTAAGCTTTAAAATAAATTAAACCCCTTGTTTTTTTTGTTTTTTTGAAAAGAATATGACTACATTTTTCCACACAGTGCTATCAAGAATCGATAAGAGAATCGTTAAAGAATCGCATCGATAATCAGAATCGTCAGTGGCATTATTATTATTGATAAAATATTTTAATTTCCCATCTGTAAAATTGTAATCAAACATTAAAGAACATGTTTTTTTAAAGTTTTTTTTTAAGAGTTAAAAGTTTTAAATATTTTGCTAACATGAGGTCTTGTCACTGTCAGTCTTTTTACATCAGTGCAAAACTAGCATGCAAACTCATCAGCATGCATTGATCAATCCCATGGCATGTAGCAAAAAAAAAAAAAAAAAGGTGCGACCAAATCATTCTGATGCGACCAACTGAGAAAGTTGGTAGCACCAGTGCAAGTGGGTCTTGAGATTGATTATACTTGTCTAGGTGGGTCCTAGAATGAAAAAGTTTGGGAACCCCTGGTCTAATCTACCAGTTAGCTCCGCTTGTAGCTAAGCGTATGGGGCTTGTTGTGATTGGTCGTAGTGTTATCCAGTTGCATGCAGTGAGATTTTCAAATGCATGCTTGGTGCCGCCCCTCGAGCTGGCCGATTTTCACTAGTCGATGCCAGACCATTAATCTTTTAGATTTAGGTCTGGATTTCCAGGCTATTGTTCCACATTTACAACAGGAAATAATGGAGACAAGGGAAACATGCTATAAAATATTAAAAATGAGGGGAAAACACTATAAATAATGGTCCTATTATTCTATTGTCCCTTAACTGTCACCACCCTTTTTGAGCATAGATGTGAAAATGCACTATCCAAACTTAAATGGTTGTAATTCGTAAATGTGTTGAAGTACATAACTAAGGTTGGTCTCTTTTTAAAGAAGACACTCAGCAGGTTATTGCTGAAGCACTGTAAAACAAATGTACTAAACTTTTTTACATTTCATTTTATTAAATTGCAACAACAAAAAAAGTCAAGGCCATATGTACCAAGTTGTGTTCCAAATTTGAAGTTGATATCACAAAAATTGGTTAGGCACTGTACCAAAAATAGCCACCTGGTGACACCCACATTCCAATGTTTTCTCCTGTAACAAATTACTACATTTCTGTCACAATAAAACTTCTATCACAAAACAGTCACCAAATTTGATAGGTAAAGGGTTAGTGTAAAGTATAAAGTAGTTTAAGGGTTAGTTCAGCCAAAAATGAAAATTCTGTCTCACCCTTAAGTAGTTCCACACCCTCAAGACTTTCATTCATCTTCTGAACACAAATGAAGATATTTTTGATGAAATCCAAGAGATTTCAGTACCTCCATTGGGAGCAATGCAATTTACACATTCAAGAACCAAAACGATAGGAAAGATATCATTAAAGGGGTTTGGAACCCGATGAGGGTGAGTGATTAATGACGGAATTTTTATTTTTGGGTGAACTAACCCTTTAAAATAAAATGTGTTAATGAAACATGACACCTCCCACAAGGGAGAGGAGCCCAAAGGATTTCAAAGTACCGTTTCCATGGTAATTCACTGTCCGATTTCAAGTTTTTCACAGGATTATTTTTTAGTTTTTAAGCTTTCGAATGATAATAAATGATTATTACTAAAATGTGTGATAGGAAAACAAGGCAATAAAAAAAGAGCGGTAAACTGACAGTTATGGGTCATGATGCTTGTGAAATGATTCCCACCTTTGGATTAATTTTGATAGTGGCAATGTCAGACTTCTTGTCGATGTCTCTGATGGAGGCGTCATACGTCTGGCCATCGTGTAGCTGCACTCGTAGATGCTGGCGGCCCGTTACTGTTGCACTACTAGCTACCACATGAGCATTGGTCACAATCAGACCTGCCTGAGTCATTATGAATCCAGAGCCGCTTGACAAAGGTACATGGCGGCCAAAGAGCGGATGGCTGGACACAAACATTCAAAACAGTGGTTATCGCATGACTGAAAGGGTGAAAATATTACAATTATATTCTAGTATTGCATGAAAATAAAAGTTAATATAACAATGCAACTTGCTAAATGCATAATAGTTTAATTGAAACTTAGATTCATTTAGATTACTACAGTATTGAATTATATAAAAACTCCTTCTCTTGAGTCTTCAATCGAGTGCAAAAATCACCAGTAAAAACATTACCATTAACATTAACATCATCTTTTACAGTTATAGGTATAAAGAAGAGAAGAATTTACTTGAGGAAGAGCTCGACGTGTACCACAGCAGGGGCAATCTTCTCCACAACATCAGCGATGAAGTTAAACTTATACCTTGGGCTGTTCAGATGTGCAGGACCTATACTAGCAGGAAGAATCATTCACGTCAATGACATGATATGCCAGATATGAAGACTAATGACTAATATAAGCAATACTTAACAGTTTGTTTTTTGGTAAATAGCATAGGTCAGGGACAGGCAAGTTTGGTCCTATAGAGCCGCTGTCCTGCAGAGTTTAGCTCCAACCATAATCAAACACACCTGAATAAGCTAATCAATGTCTTCAGGATCACTAAGGCTTCAGGTAACACTTGTAGGCAACCCTTACCTTGCCTGCAGGTAAGGTTTTTTTTCAGGGTTAGAGCTACTCTGCAGGACAGCGGAGTACTAGACTAGGACCGAACTGCCCCTGACCTAGGTATACAAGTGTAAATGTGCACGAAATTAATATTTAAGCAAATCTTTCTCACGTAATTTATATTGTATTAGCAGAATAAGTGGCAACCAAATTTTAGGGTGTAATACACTACCGATCAAAAGTATGTTTTTTAAAGAAGTCTTGTATGCTCACCAAGTGTGCATTTATTTGATTAAAAATACAATAAAAACTGTAATATTGTGAAATATTAATGCATTTTAAATAACTGTTTTCTATATTGTAAAATGACCGGTGATTTTAAGTGAGAAATCACTGACAGGGGAATTTCCTCTGAATATATGCCAAGATCTATGAAATTCAAACATATTTAGTCTTCATTAACTTAATCTCCCAATATCAGCAGCCTCCGATGTGCTGCTTAGAACTAAATCTTAACTAAAGTACAACTTGTTCCTGGATCAAGTTCTTTGTTGATCCTGGAACAACATTCCAAACAACTAATCAGATTTGACGGAAAATTGTATGTCAAGTTTAGACTTACATCCAGGGTTAGGTGCTTCTACATTGTAATTCACCTATTATTTCCCTCTGGTTTAAGGAATAGGTTATGGGTAAGGTTAGGTTTAGGGGTAAGGATAGGATTAGGATACATTTTTTAGACAGAATATGTTGATCCAGGAACATGTCTTGGCAAAATCACAGTGACCAAATGTTCTATTAGATAGATGTCCCATAGAGCACATAACAGAATAGATATAGAACATCCATTGTAATAATTTGGATCCATCACTGCTCATCTGTGACTAGGTGTGTCGCATTTAACTTCCCTCACATTCTGTGGGCTGGACACAGATGGTTTTTGGCCTAGATTGTGTCCTCTTTTCCAAAGCTTTATAAAAATAGTTGCATGTTTTGATTCGCGCTTCAGTATAAAAGGGTTAAAATCTGCTTTTAGATTTATGTTCACTGGCTCTTAGTGAAATAACTACAGAGCACACTGGAATAGTAAGAAGAAGGAACTAAGAGCTGTTGACACTACATCTCACTAAACATCCAAAATCACACTGATGTTTCTACTTAGTAGTAGGCATTCCAAGACGTCTCAATCAGACATATTCAGACATCACACAGGAAGCCAAAATTAGTGAAGATATAGCAACAGTCCTACAGCTGACACACACAAACACTTGCACTGTCTTGATTTTTTTGTTTTGTTTTCCCCAGTCAATACAACAGTGGTCTTATTCACATGGATGAAGCATAAGTCAAAATTTGTCAGTTACTGACGCCATTGTGAAAGTATTTGCAGGAGCATTTGTCACCAATTGTTGTATATTACCCCACATTAAAAAGGTCCAATAACAAGGGTATTTCTACTTTTCAGAAATGATGGTAGAAAAGAGGTAGCTACTATTCAGCTCGTCATATAATCTAAACATGGCGACCACCATGATACCCTAATGTATGCCACTGGAGTCTTCCTTTAATGTGACTGTACATTAAACATATTTGCCAAACCTTTGGAAACTATTGCAACTGCAAGACATGAAATACTGTCAAATGCAATGCATTTATGAAATTCAAGCTGCCGTTTAACTGACACTTTCATTCAAATAGACTTAGGCCTATTTAGTAGACAAATAGCATGCTTAAGTGTCATGCGCAAAAGGCAATAGCGCTGATAGCCAGCAAAATAGTAGTAAACATAATTACTAGTTACTATTCCAGACACACGGAACAGAACCAATTTTGATAGGAGGCTATACCTGAACAGAAACAGAAAAATCAAGAAGAAAAATAAGTAGTTGAACTTGTCAGTGACTGACCTGAGCTTGATGATGCGCATGAACCCTTGTGCGTTTGGGTAATCACGGAGAGCCCTCGCTGTTGCGCTTTACGCGCGGCTGCCCTCATCTTGCACACATTACCGTAGGTCTTTCCGTCGCTGCCACACACTCTGTGAGTTGTCTTACACTGGCAAACGCCTTTGGAAAGTCGCTTACCCGCTGGAAATTTACATTCAAGCCCGTCGCCACACGGAGCATCATCCTTCCGACCGCACGATGCGCCCTCGCCCAGGCTGCACACAAGACAGCAGTTGCAGTGGTCGGGCACATACCCGCTCGGACAGCTCGGGCTCGGACATTTACTCACATCACACCTGGATGAACATTTTGTCCTCGGCTCGGCCACGGCGAGATCCTGAGCAAAGAGCATTGTTGCTGCAAACAGAATGACCAGCATTCCCTTTTCAGTTTTCAGGTAGCCTACACTTGGAGAGAAATTCAGTCAGTGTATTTAGTCTGTTCAGTTAGCTATTTTAATTCTTTGTGATATTCATTCGTGGCCTATGATATCCAAAATACAGCAAAAAAAAAGCTCCTCTGACTTTTCCGAGAACGTCACACGATGATTGTAGCGAAGTTTAACATGAAATTGACAGTTTCATTCCCTAGATTCAAAGTTCAGTCTCGGATGCTCGTTCTTATGTTCCTTGTGCTATGCCGTTAAAAAACACAGTGCTGGATAAATCTCTCAGACTTCCCGGACATGTGGCCACACTCACTCCCTCCACTTCAATGCTGTTGTACATCTTACACACTCAGTGTGAGGTATGATGAAATAGGCAGGACAGTGTCATTACTAAACAATGTGTTAAAGAGCGAATTTATTATCAAATTCTGTGGAAATATCTACATTTCAACAAGTGGGTGTAAAATGGTATTAAAAAGGATCAGGCTAGAAAATATCATGATATAAACATTTCACAGTTTTACAACATATCCGAGAGCTTCTCTCAGCTCACCGCTTTCTTCTTTACTGCTATCATGCCTCCCTGTGGCGTATGCAGAAACATGCTAAACATTTTGCATACTTAAACTTAATTATGACCAGTGTTGGGGAAAGTTACTTTTAAAAGTAATAAATTACAACATTGCATTACTCCCAAAAAGTAACTAATTGCGTTACTTGGTTGAAAAGCTACTAAAGTTACTTTTGCATAACTTTTTCTCACCTGGGCTGGGCTGGACTGGGATTGCTTGTTAGCTTTTTAATAACAAATTTGAAAAGTTATATTTTTGGCTAATGTAAAGGTTATTTCACACCAAAAGACAAACCGTTAAGCTGTGCTGCCATTTTGGATTGAAGAAGAATAGGATGCAGAAGAAGAAAGTTCAACAATCTTATACTTTTTTATAAAAAAAAAAAAATGTAACACAAATGTGATGTTTCTCTAAAGTCATTTTTGCTTATTAGTATGGTTGAATTGGATAATTAAAGGTCAACAACAAAGTCATTGGTAAATAAAATGAGATTAAATACATAAAGTATATTTGTGTAATTTAATAATTATCGCAGGTTTACGTAATATTCTGAGTTTGCATTTTACTGTTTTTCATTCATTTTAAGGAATACTGAATCTGTTTCTGTGCAAGTGAGATTTGTTCATTCACATTTAGTGCAGAACTATAATAAGTAACATGCAAAGTTACTTATTTGGAAAAAGTAACTCAGATATTTTGCTGTAAATTTAAAAGTAATCCGCTACTTTACTAGTTACTTGAAAAAAGTAATTTGAATACATATAACTCGCGTTACTTGTAATGCGTTTCTCCCAACACTGATTATGACAAGGTGATCTAGATTTTGCTTCACTGAGGGTTTTTAATGTTGTACACAGCATGCGCGTATGATTTGGTTATAGGGGGCAGATTTCTGCGTGTTGTGTGCTATGAAGTGTTTACCAGAATGTCTCCAATTAAGACAACAAAGTACTAGAACAGTTTGATATAGAAATAACCCTTCTTTTTTTTCTGTACAAACACCATTTAGAGAGAGTGTGATATTGTTGCAATTTAAAATGACCTGCTCTTATTGTTGAAATAGCAAATAAATAAAGTTTCATCTAAAGTTTTGTTTTTTACTGGTTGAGAAATGGTGCTCTTCTTTTCACCACGTCTGATGCCATGATCTTAAACTTAAACATTATTTAGACAGTAGGCCTATGTCTAAACAGCAAATAAAAACAAATGCACAACAAGGTAGGCAACATTCTTAAAGTAAAAACTTAAACACAAATTTTAGAAATTAAAATCTTGTACAGCAGCTATTTCTTGGAGTGCTTCACAGACAAGGCTTAGTCCCAGACTAAAATGCATGTTTGAGCTGTTTACTGAAAGAAACCTTTTATGACATATCTTTAAAAAAGCTACTTAAATTTCCTAATTGAACTATAAGGTCTAATCCTGGCTTAATCTAAGCGGTGTCTGTGAAACCAGGCCATGAACATACAAACATTATGTGTGATCTATACAGTGTACAAAAATTAAATGACTAATTGACAGCTGTAGCAAAGCTAATGTCCATAGTCCGATAACAATCAAACCAAACCATGATAGCCAAAAAAAAGTCAATTAAATCTTTTTCTTTTTTTGAATTCATGCAATTCCTCTAACAGCCACATGAGGGTGTCAATGAATATTGTGTTCCTGCTTCAATTCCAGATGTCAAAGGATCCAAGTAGGAAATGTAAAAGTATGAGAAAGTATTTTTTCTTCTTGTTTATTGAATCATAAAAACAACTTTGCTGTTAAATATATTTAAATTGAGTAATATACGGTTACATGTATAGTCAGTAAGTCAATTATTAGACACACATATATGGGACAGCACAAAGAGCAGCAAGAACAAGTAAGTGAAGATTCAGTTGTCAGAGACTACACCAACTTTTAAACAGACAAATCTATCCCTTTTAACCAGTGACAACTAACCAGCTCCATTAAACAGTTTTTCATTTAGTCATTTAGTCTAGCAGTGTTACACTTGTCTGTAGAAGGTTCCATGCCGGAGGAATTCCTTCATGAATCCTCCTTTGCATAATGGCCAACATAATTCTTGAAAAGTTGCAATGACTGCAAAAATCATTGACTTGTGATTCTCAAAGGATACACTTGCTATTTACTTCTTGTCCCTGTCAGTGGACATGCTGAAATAATCACGCCACTCTTGTGTTCATCTGTCAGTTAGCAGATGCAGCCCCATTTATTCTTGGTCTCCTGTGCTATTGGGACTTTTGCTGGGATTTTGAAGCTCTCAGATCTGCGCCCTAACACACATTCGTTCACACTCTGGCTTCTCTGGCTCTTCAGACTCTTTGCCAGTGTCACAAAGATGCTGTCCACCTGGTCCCCTTTGTGACCTTTGGCTGAAGTAAGATAAAAAGACATTCCATGGACTTCGGCCAAATGACGAGCCTGCTCGATTACCACACATGTAATCGGAGTGACCAGATCGGCCTTGTTGCAAACGAGGGCCCGGGGAATATCTGGACCAAGAGAGTGCTGACGGCACTCGTCCATCCACAGAGGCAGATTGCGGAAACTAATGAGGTTAGTGACATCAAACACGAAGACAATCCCGTGCACATTGCGATAGTAGTGCTGCACCATGCTTTTACGAAAACGCTCCTGACCAGCAGTGTCCCACATCTGTACCTGAAGCGAGATGGAAGAGGACAAGATTGATATTTTTGTTCACATATACATATAGCGCATTATACATTTGTACTCATGCCTTGGCATTGCTGCTGCCATGCATGACAAAACTGAGCTACAGAAACATTGAAAATTGAAACTTGAGTCTCCATTGGGCCTGACCTGATGGTATTTATGAAGTTCATTCGTTTTTTTTTTTTTTTTTATAGCCTCAACACATTAAAGGCAGGGTAGGCAGGTTTTTTCTAAAAAACTTTTCCCCAAATTTGTTTAAACGTCTTTATATACCAATACATAATTAAAATGTAAGTACTCTGAAAAAGAGAGTATAAAAATTGAGTGTCTGTAGTCCTCTCAGGGCTGCAATAAACAGCTACTTAATCCATTCACTCCCACCCCCTCCCTTCTGGGCTCCTTTCCAAAGCCACGCCCCCAAAACACATGAACGCGCGACCGCTCAGCTGGAGGAGGACGCGTTTGCCAGCGCCGAGCGGAGAGGAGCGCAGTGCATGTAGTGACATGATGTCAGAATCACATGTAATAAAATACCTTACTTTATCATTATGACCCTTGAGGTCCCTCAGTTGTCGCCACCGCTGGAAAGCCACGCCGATATTGACTCTCGTCTGACTTCTTGCTTTATCCAAATACTTTTTGGTCATAGCCTTTTCGAATACTGTCTTCCTTTTTTTGCCTTGTTTGCCTTCGCTGACTGTATATGCAGGTACTGGGAATTTTGACTGCTCTTTCTCTGCCATAATTGTGATTCTTCCTAGCTTCCGTGCCTCTTCCCCTCCTCGCGCATGTGGGTAGCGAGGGAGAGTGACAATCGCCCAGCCAATCATTTCATTCGTTCCGAATGGAAATAAGTAGCTGTGTTTATTGCAGCCCTGAGAGGACTACAGACACTCGATTTTTATACTCTCCCTTTCAGAGTACTTACATTTTAATTATGTATTGGTATATAAAGACAGTTTAAACAAATTTGGGAACGTTTTTTAGAAAAAACCTGCCTACCCTGCCTTTAAGTGCTTGAATTGGATAAAAAAATAGAGCCTTAGTTGAAATGGGGTAGTAATGTAGCCTAAATGTTCATCTTTAAAGCAATTGTTATTTAATGTTTGTGGTAGGACTAAAGCTTCTCTTCTCAAAAGTGAAGTCCAATTCCTCATTTCAAAGCTAATTAAGATCTCAACAACACGGTAAAATCCAGCGCTTCGTTGTTCCTCAATGGCATTCACAAGAAATAGGCTACATAAATAAATAAAGTAGTAAAGAAATTACATCTTGGTTATTGAATCCGATAAACAGATCAGGTAAATCCAAATTAGTCAGTACACAAATTATTACAAATATTTGATATAGCCTACATCAAATCTCTTTGAGGAACTCTAAAAACTACTGCATATGACTGTTATGGTGTAAAACATTTAAACTAGTTTAATATTCTTTGTGGTTTTTGTAACCCTAATTATTGTTTATTACTATCTTGTTTCTGTATTTATTGTTGCATAAAAATATATATATCTTTTTTTTTTTTTTTGAGTCGGATCTCTTCAATGAATCAGTTACAAAACCGGTATGTTCAGTAGGATACTGAGCATTCGATTTAGGGGGTGAACAGTTAAAAGGGTTAAAAAACTTATAAGCAAATAATGATACAAATAAAACGTAGGCTACTGTTTATGACTTGACAATAAACAATATAGGGCTATGATTGATCGTGATACAAAATTACATTCCGCTAAAACAACCAAAAGATGTTGAGATTACGCAATATAGGCTGCATGACGTGAAAAAAAAAATAATAATAATAATAATAAATCGCCATTCCTACTCACAAAAATACGTCTCATCGCGTTTTTGCGGATGGTTTAATGCAATGCCTAAATTAGTTTTATGCATCATTCCAGGCAACATTTTTGTAATCTGCTGCAAAATAAAATTGCTATAAAATTTATCGAAATACAGTACAACTATAATTACAACATATAATTGTTATATTATATTGTTATAAAACAATATTTGAATTCTTACTTTGACTTTCTCGCCTTCTATCTCAAGAAGTTTCTCACGAAAGTCCACCCCGATTGTCGCCTCCGTTCTGCTGGGAAACTGTCCGGTGCAGAAGCGGTGTGTCAGAGAGGTCTTACCGACTCCGGCATCTCCGATCACAATGATCTTACAGGTACGACGGCAGCGCACCGGGATACCGTTCGACGAGCTGGAGCTCTCCAAGGACGAATCCATTTACCGTTCCAGTGGCGAAAACTAAACCCGAATTAGATGTTAAAAGGAAGCTAAAAGTTCAGAGTGCTCCAGTGAGCACTCCTCACATGTCAATGACTGATGCTTACTGATTACTTCCCCTTAAATAAAAGAGAAACTTGGACTCGTTTTTTTAAGGCCCACTTTCATAAGACATCAAATCAGGTAATTAAAGAAAATTCTGCCTTTTTGCAATATAATACATATGATTATTCCTTTTATTCGTGAATGTAATTATGCATAAAGGGGTAGGAACCGTTGTTAAAAGGGAAGTCTGACATTCAGCTTGGACAGAAACCAAAAACAGCCCACAGTTATTTCATATCCCTTGCAGGGTTTTTTTTTTTTTTTTTTTTTTTTGTGACAAAATAGATGTTTTTGGCCAAAACATTTTAAATACTTCGATTTTTAAATACCCTACCAATGTCAATGAGAAGGAACAGTAGATGGGCTGGTGCCAAATGTGTGCTCTTACATTTAGATTTTTTTTATTACAAAAAAAAAAAGAAAAAAAAAAATCTCTATCATACAACAAACTCTTCTTTGAACACTGCAACCCAATTGGATCAGACAGAGTGATAAAATGAGGTAAGCTGGAACAGAGAGCAGGGGAAAAGGGCTCTTGATAACCGTTTACTGTCATTATCAAGCCTTTTTTTTTTTTTTTTTGACACCTCCAAGAAATGCAATAAGGAACATCTACACATGCTGCTTCCCCATTTAGGACATCACTTCCTGTCCACCCAGCCTTCCCCCAAAACCATGTCCAACTTCAGACGATTCAGCCACCTTTTCACACCAGATCTTCTGCACAAAAAGCCAATATTCTTTTTAAGCTTTTATTTTTCATATAAATTACTCTTTAAAACAGGGGAAAGACGGGTTTGAGTGTGTTTCTCTTGCTTGGTTTGTTGACTATGGGATTTGCTCTCGCCATTGCATAAAGTTTGCATTCAGACATACTGTATTTCAAAATGGGATGCATGTTTGACTAGTTTTCAGTTAGAGAGTAGTCATCAGCAAGGTTAAAAAAGTAAAATGGGCATTTTATTCTCGTCTCTCCCTCCACACCCCTCCTCTTCTTCCTCCACTCCAAAACACAGTCACTGTCTGAGTCCTAACTGCAATTTCTGGGGGTGTAGAAGATCGCAGGAAGTTCCTCATAGAACCGCAATAGTCAATGGCAACCGTCTTGGGTGTTTCCGACAGTGGCGGTGCCGCACCGCTTCCCATTCCTCCACCTCCTCCCTCAGTCCTTCACCCTCTTCGGATGTTCACATATCATTGGCCAGCTCCTCAGTTTCCGTGGAGACGTCTCCATTGACCGCAATCTTCATGTTTTCCTCATAGCCTGGAGGCATGAAGGCCAGCGTATAGGGGTAGATCTTATGACACTCCGCTCGGTATAACTCGGCCGTTTCTTTAGCCTCTCCAAGGCTGCCATCACGCAGGCTTTCCAAAACATCCGTACAGATCTGCAAGAAAATAAAGTAGTATGGCTATAATATAGGGTCTGTTTACACCTGGTCACTTCATGTGTTTTTACTGGTCGGATAGCTATCTGAGTTGTTAAAACGGTTCCATTTACACTCGGCCACATAAATGGGTCTCCGCAAAACGGATATAAATCCGATCTTCAATTCCCTTGCTATATGCAAATTTAACGGAGTTCACGTCAACGGAAGCAACAGCTACAAGTTGCATTTTATTTATCATCAGCTAATTTCAAGATCAAAGACCGTAATAGGAGAGAATGCGGCATCAGCACTGGTAAGATCATTTAGTCACACTACTTTTAATGAAGATGATTGTGATTTGAGAGTCTGCGACTTACTTTCAGTTTCATTTGCGGCAGTTTGCACGTCAGCTTGCTGAAGAGAAACTCAGCTGCTCATCTGCGGCAATGCGTGTTGCAGTAGAGCTGTCATATCTGGCTATAACATGCTCTCACATGTTTATTTTTTAACATTCTGGGAGTAAAATTTATGTGGTTTCATCAACCAGATGCATTTACACAGTCCATATACTAGTCCAGTTTCGTTTGGAATGAGTCTCAAACCAGCTCCTGAAGGGGTTTGAGGGATCGGATTTAAATCCGAAAGCGTTTCGGAGGGCATTTACACCTGGTCTGTTCACGATTGAAGAGATATCCGATCAGAGAAAATGCATGAAGTGACCAGGAATAAAGAGGCCCACAGTAAAGGCTGGAATACTCGACACGACTTTTAAAATCTAAAGAGATTTTAAAACACTAAGCATCATACACTTGCTGACTATGTAAATGGTTACAGAGTAAAACTAAACGACTGAGGATCACACAGCAGATTTTCAAGTAGTTCCGAACTTAAATGCATGCAGAAACATGCTGCTAGGAGACGCATGGCAAATGAAAACAATATTTAAAATTGGCTCAAAATATCAAGTTACATATCCTCAGACTGGACGGAATCAAAGCTAATATGAACATGCAAATCAGGGAAAATATCTGTGCAAAAGTCATGTAGTGTATGTCAGCCAACTGTTTTCTCTCAACTGCCTTGTTTTGCTGAATACATAAGCTTTAATAATTAAAAAAGAAAGCAGATAGCTAGTCAAATCAATATTGTGAAGAAATCGCTCTGAAATAAAAAGCTGTGCATGTTCTACAAGGGACAGTGTGGATAAATTCATCCTCTTAAACTCTATCCTTTCAAAAAGTAGTTTTACAATATTTACCCAAATGTGTCCATTCTTGTCACTTGTTATACATGAACCAGCTAGTAAAATCCTCTTAAGGTCATGTAGTCTACTATGTACCTGAACACCTCTGTTGTTCAGTGATTCATCAAGTGCTATAGCCAGCTCCATTGCTTTCTTCTGTGTTGAAGGGTCTAAATAGAACATCATTTTGGCAGCTGTGAAGGAAGAAAATAGGTGAAAACGCATTATGGAAAAGTAGTCGTTTGAAAAAAACAAAACAAAAACGGTGTGAATATAAAGTGTTGAGCATGTGCACCTGCTACTCGGTGAGGGATGGAACTGGAGTGCTTGGTGAGGAAGGTCTGGTTGAAGCTCTTGGCATTACTTTCCCCAAACAGCCTGGAGATTTCCTGCTTGAGCACCATGCAGACCGATTCTGCTAGGTCTTTACTTTCGGACACTGTTGGCCAATCAAAATGAACACATTACTGACCAAACTTAACACATGGAGGTGAATATGGTGTCAGAAGCAACAAATAAGTCAAAAGAGTGACCAATTGATTAAATGTAAAGAAAACAAGCACACTCTGGGTTCACTCACCTCCTTTAAAGAAGCGCACTAGACACTGGTGAAGCCAAGGGTGGTCCGGGTCTATTGCATAGGCCCTCTTCACCGACTGCAGCATTAACAGGAACTTTTCTGAGGAAATTGATGACAAAGAACGTTAAAAAAAATGCAACTATTAAATTCACATTGTAACAGAAGTAGCGACAGATCATTTATTTCACATTGTGATGTACATCCAAGTGAAATATGATTGGAAAAATAAAGGTAGTTGTTGATTGGATGGAGGCAAATCTGAAAGTGAACTTTCAGTCGATTGTAAGAAGGGTGTTAACCGGAGAAGTCCGGCATACGTTAAGTTTCACCAATTATATTTTGGATTAAAAAAAAGAAACATATGCATGGTTAAATTGTTCACAAAAAGATCAATAACGCGCATTTAGAAAATGGACAAGGGGAATTTTCATTTTGTGCCGACTTAGATATTATGACTACTAGATTGTTCAAATGAAGATGAGACTGTGGTTCAGAGACGTAAAGCACATACCTTTCCTAAAGTAGATTTCAAAGGCCAGAAGGTGTGTGTCTATTTTATTCTTCACCAGGTTTTTCAAAGGTGTCAGAAACTTTACAGCTTCATCTAATGGGTTCTCCACCTGGGAAAACAAAATAACTCTTTCTGTCCAAGCACAATAACAGCTTTTAACTTCCTTCAAACTTCCCCTTGGGTTCCTACAAAAGACACGAATTGTGTTTTTCTTTTCTCATCAGAATTCCCCACATTCACAAACATTTCTCTCAAACCAAACACACACCCTGGCCAGTTTCTCTGGTATGAGTTCCTCTTTAGGTCCGCCGATCTCTTCGTCATCATCCTCTTTTTTCTTCTTCTGGTTCTTTAACTGTTTCTCTTTCTCTGCATTCTTTTTCTCCTCCTCCAGCTGTGCCTTCTTCTGTGCTCTCCGCTGCTTATTCCTTAACTTTTTCAGTTCTTTGTCAGTCAGGTTCCCTGATTGACAAACAAGCAGCATTAAGCATACTTCCTTTTAAGAAAACACGTGAAAAATATTATTGCTGTCGGGAGGAAACCTTGTATGTCCAAAACCGCTTTTCAGGAAATGGAAAAAACACCATTTTTGTAAATAAACACTTGCCTGTTGTCAGTTAATATTGTGGTTTATATATGGTCAGACACTTGCATGTGTCATTATATTATTAGCATTTGACCAAAATCAAGCTAAGTTACAAGGCTTTTGGGTAGCGAATGTTTGACATACATGTTTTGTCCTTCATTAGAACGGTCGCATCTGAGGCAGTAAATGAATCACATAAAAAAAATGTAAATCAACTTACAGGTTATAAAGTTTATTGTAGCTATGTGGGTGCTCAGTTTCTGTCATTTGGCCAAAATCTCATGATATTAAAGACGAAATGATATGCACAGGCTATTTAAGACAGTATTGCTATGACTTTACAACAAATGCTAGACTAAAACACTCTACTCCGCTCATTAGCCTTCATATGCATAGTGTTTCCAGAGTAAAGAAAAAAAAACACGTACATAGGGGTGTGCGATATCACGATTTTTGATCATGGACGATAAAAATGTCTCCACGATCCTCTTTTGAAGGACAACTTTTGTTACAGTGCATGTTATCATTTGCTGTTCTGGCTCCTCAGTCTCAACATACTGTAAAACGCGACGTACTTCACATCACATTAACGCAGAGGTAGAGTTACACTCACGGGACACTGCAATTCACAAAAGTTCACTATTTGCATGTGCTTTAAGTCGGTTAAACATTTCATTCGCGGGCTGATACGCTGTTCTAACATGCGCTTTTCTGAGCGTGTACACCTGAAGCGCAAAGGCATTAAAAGCCTGTACAAAGCACCACATAAAGCACTGTTTATTTAATTTGTATATGTAATGTGTATCTTTGTCATTTTCTTTGCAATTAAAAAAATAAAGATTTTTATCTTCACCACTTTGGCCTAAATGTCTGCCATTCTTTTTTTCTTATATGTTGTTACCTTGTAAGGCTTTGTTTTTAAAATCGGGACATTAGTTTGGCTGTAATGCTCAGTCACATGAAAAAGAATTGTGATAAAATCGTGATTTTTCAGAAAAAAAATAGTGTTGCCATATCGCCCACCCATAACCGTTCATATGAGGTTATGTATTTGTGAGGTATGAGGTTTCACAGAGAGTTTGAGGATGATTGAAATTATCTTTTTAATATTTTTTGATTGTAAATATTAGGGGTGGAACGGATCAAAGTTGATCCGTACGGACCAGGCCCCATGGTTCGGCACGCATGTGATTAGTGGATTAACTGCTAAATTTAACCATCATAGAGTGAAAGTTTATCATTTGGACATGTTTTGTCTTGCCAATTGAGAGAGAGAGAGAGAGAGAGAGAGAGAGAGAGAGGGGCGTTTCAGACAGCACGGCCAGCACTAAATGTTCTGACCGCGTTTGTGCAGGACAAAGCTGTCACTCTGAGGACATTTCAGAGGTTACAGGGACTGATGGCAGCTGTACACAGGTTACACCGTAATTTAAATGCGGCAAATTTTAATGGACAGTAAAAACACTGTAAAATCAGATATTTGATAGATATTATTTGATAGAACACCGGCACAGTAACTTCATATTGACTCACGGCTAAACAAAGGCAGAGTACCGTAACTCAATTTGAGCGTTCCAAAACAAAGCCAAAGGTTTTGCCTTCTGCCTTGGTTTTTGGAAGCTACTTTTAAGACTCTTAAATGTACTGTATTTTCTCCTAAAAACAATGACATTGACTCAATATACTTATCCACATGATAAAGGCGGTATCAAAATATCAATAACTCATTTTCGACCAAAACCGAAGTTTCGGCCTTTGCCAGTACTGTTAGACTTTGTAAATTTGTTATTTAGTATTCATCTCTGCTTGTAATTTGTGTATTTGTTCTTATTTTATTACTGACTGTTCAGTTGTTTTTAATAATGTTTAAACTTTATCAGTTAGGCTAGAAGGTTTTGATGTAGTATCAAAGAACTTCAAGTGAGCTTTTAGTAATAAATGAAAAGCAAAGTTACCCCCCCCCCCATATATATATATATATATATATATATATATATATATATATATATATATATATATATATATATATAATTAATTTTTTTGCTGACCCGAAAAAATTATCCGATCTGTGGCTCAAAAAACTTAAATGATCCGAACCGTGAATTTTGTGATCCGTTCCGCCACTAGTAAATATTTGTAAAACCCACAGACATATGTAAAGGGTGACCAATAGTATTAATTTATGAAAAAAAGGCAAAATATGGAGATACAAGGTTTCCACCCGACAGAAACGATATGCAGGGCTTGATTCAGTCATATTACCAGTTTCAGCCTGTAGCTCCTTGCTGTCATCCGTTAGCGGGTTGTCGTGCAGGTTGAGGTAGATTTGGATGGCGGTGTGTGAGGCTTTAAAATAGAATGGGTGCATACGTAACACGTCCTCCAGTTTAAGCAGGTCCACGTAGGAACGCAGCGTCATCTTCCGCATGCAGTATGTATGGAAGTCGAATTGATCATCGGTTATCTCTACAAAGTGCTGTAAGGAACAAATGTGTGACAGAGCAAAAAAAAAAAAAAAAAGAGGTAAACAATCAGATGAGGAGGTAAAATCAGCACACAAAAATCATCATATAAATAAAGCAGGAAAAAAAACGAACCCTTTCAATCTCATGGCATTTTTTGAGTGCTTCTCCACATTTCTTCATAGATGTATAGGCCAGAGCACATTCAGTCTGGAACCACATACACTGCATCTCATTCAGATTTTCTACTGCAGACGCTCCCTCCTAAGACACACAAAACAGATACAAACATAATTACCAGAGAGAAGCCTGCTTGTGTACACAAATGAGCACGAGCGCACACTCCTCTTACCCTTGTGAATTTGGCGCACATTTCCTCAGCTTCTTTGACCAGACCTGCTTTAAGCAGGTACTTGGCGCATTTGGAGTTGATAAAACGGTCTGCTGTGTCCAGGGCCTGAGCTTCATCCATCCAGCGAGCTGCTTCCCGGATGTTCCCAGCATGCTGAGAGAGGGAAATACAAAAGAGACACAATGGAGCTGGGATATCTGACAATCAAATCGCTGAACCCACCTAATTATTCTCATTTTCATTTGATTAGTTGCACCTTTCAATGAGAGAATGAAGCTCGCATCAATTAGCATACTGCAAATTGAATGAAAAGCATCTTCCAAATGATGATGTGTTTTGTATCTTACCTTGTATATCTTGGCTTTAATGAGGAAGAGCTCTATCAGAGTAGGCGTGCTCTCAATGCCAGCGTTGATGTATTCGAGAGCCATGGTGTGCTGGCCGATCTGATCATAGTGCTGAGCCAGAAAATACTGCACCCAAAGTAACGTAGTGGGCGGCTCCTCTTTGCCATCATCTACATGTGACCAGCAAAAGAACCAATCAGATAATGCTTATCCACCAATCAGAAGGCTCACCACAGCATAAAAAGAATCATACATTTTTAGCATTTAATTTCTCCATAATTTCCACTTGCTGGACGAGTTCGACATGTGCAGTACAGTTGCTTTTCTATACTCTACAAAACGACAGAGGGCAGAACTGAGTTGTGTTGTTTACAGGACAATTGCTCAGAAGGATAGTAGTAGTGGATCCGCCATTGCATATAAAGTTTAAAACAAGAACAAAAACAGTGGAGAATGATACGCTGCTGTGTTTTCTTAAATCGCTCTTTCCGCACTCTTCTTCGACTCCTGTCTGTACAATACATCACAACTGGGTACTGTCACCTAGTGGACTCTTCCGTCTCAACATTCACTTTGCGCATGAGCTGTTGTACGCGCACACAAAAATTGGGCTGCATGCGGACAGTGTGCACAGACATCCACAGACTCTCCTGATGATGAAAATTATGTCACGCAGACAGTTGCGAAACAGACGGCAGAAGTATACTTTGGGCTTAAAGGGATATGTCATTATGTGACAGGAAGCCCACGCTAGGACCATTTGCAGAGGCTTTAGATTACAGGTAATAATGCTGTAAATAATGTTCAGTTTCTTGCACAAACCGATTGTTTCGCTTCATAAGACCTCAATGTATCGTCAGGAGCCACGGGTATTATTTTGTTTTGCCTGTATGTTTTTTGACTCCAGTAAATTAACAGCAAATTTTCATTTTTGGGTGAACTATCACTTTTTATCCACTTTTTTCACATAGCTGTGGGTATTCACATAACAATTGCTTTAACACCATTTTGATATGGCAAGTTTTTGTGTTCTGAAAGCTTCAACACAGATTGAGCAAAAATTGACTTCTCATGATATGATCCCTATAATCCAAATAATTTAATCATGAAATGAAATAAAAAGTAAATATAAGAAATAAAGAAAAAAATCATACCATCTGGGCTGAACATTCGACAGCTCCGTAATGACGTTTCAAAACCAACAACTAATTCTTCAATTATTGACACCTGCAATTAAAATAATGTGTGAAAAACCCATCTGGACGTAAACACTAGTATGAATGTTCTGTACGTGTGGTGTGTTTCCTCACCTTCTCTTTGTCCTGATAGAGAGATCTGAGTGTGGTGTAGACTGGAGGACAGCCTTTACTGAAGTTCATTCTTAAATATCTATCCAAACACTCTCGAAACTTGTCCCCTGAACAATACACAAGCATTTTATTCAACAAATCCAAAATTACGGTAGAAGCTGATGTATTAGACTAGAAGAGCTGCCTACCAGACAGAAAGCTGAGCGGTAATCTGCGAGGTACGAGACCTTTAGGGTATTTCTCCCAGGCCTCCTCATAGATCTTTAGCTTCTCTTCTGCATTCACTGAAAAACACCAGAAATGCTGTGTTTTGTTAAACTGTTACTCATGTGCATGCATATTGTTATAAGACGTAAGATAAAAACAATGCTGGCGAATCAGTTTGCGTGTGTGTACCAGGCTTGAGGGATTTCTCCAGGCCATGGTAATAAGACCAATTTTCAGGATTTCTCTCCTGCAGTCGTCTGTATACGTCTGCCGCCTCCTCGAACCGTTCCAGACTCAGCAGAAGCTCCCCTACACATCCACAACACAAACAGAAGGAATGAAATGAGAGAGAATTTTCCATAGGGCACCACAAACAGGAAGTAAATCTGCTAGACAAGCAAAATGTGAAAAGGAAAAACTGCATAATGGACAAAATATCATAAAACGCAGAAGATAAAACAGGAAACAAAGGAAAAACGTGGAAGATGGGGAAGAAAGTGGTGCACTGATGTACCTTTGGTTTCCTCCACGGCCAGTTTATCACAGATCTGTTTCTCGTAGGTGGTGAGATGCTCCAGAGCTTCTCTAAAGAGTCCCGCCTCCCTCAGGACCTGATTCTGATACAGCAGCAGTTCACTGTACTCGTAATCCACTTTGTCAGGGGATGTCTGAGAAAAAAGAAAAAAGAAAAATCAAACAAACATTCATAAACACCATAAAAAATACACAGTTAAATTATCTGCTGCATTAACTAATCCCCCTAAAATAATATAAAACAGTTAGGAATTATTTATTTAGCCTGCCAACTTGTAGTTTCCTGTTGGGTTAGAAACCAATGAGAGGAAGTAAGCGTCTTATCTTGGAAGCCACAATAATCGTATGCTATTGTGTTGCCTGTTGACCTGTAGTGGCAGGTTGAAGTTTTCACAATACCTCTGCCCCTGTTCTTTCAAATCTATTCCAAGTTAATAGGGATGTGAAAAGTATAGGTGCTTTGGTACGCATGTTGATACTATACTATATACTTTTTTTATACTTTCTCACTGACAGGCACCAGTTTTTGAACATTCATATGCATGCTCTGAGAAGTGCGTGAATGTTTTGATACAATGCAGATGTTTGCATAAATCTTCCTCTACTTTCCAATCCAATTTCCACCGTCTCATATGACAAACAAAATAAAAGAAGAAAAAAAAAAAAATTTGTCAAACAACATGATGGGAAAAAAAACGTGTAAATTTGTGTTTTATTTACTGGCTCTGTACTTTAATTATTTGAAAAACTTGTTATTTTTAACTAAATCTATTAAAATTCTATTTTGTTAACTGAAATGATATAAATTAAGATAATAAAATAAATGATTAAATGAAAAACATAAATTAGTTACTAACCAAAGCCAAATTTCAAATGTCCTTTTACGCTAAAGTTGAAGCACTAAAACTACAAACAAAAAAATATTAAATAGAAATAAAAAACTAATACAAATTACAAAACCACAATAAATGTTTAATTAAAACAAACTAAAATGAAAACTGAGATAATCATTGAGATGCTATTATATTTATTGAGATACTATTATATTGTCATTGAGATACTATTATATTTTATTATTCTTTTAGTATATCTAGTTAAAGAATGTACTAAATAAAAAAGGGAAAATGCCTTAAGTTTAGTTTAAGTTTTTTTAATATTTTAAACTTGAATTATATTTTATTTCAATTTATGTTTATTTTTATATACAACAATGTTTTTATGGTTTTAATAACCTTGATACAAGCACATAATAAAAAAATTTAAATAAAAAACACTTTTACATACTACATACTAGGGGTGATCCCGAATAGTCGAAGATTCGATGCTTCGATAGGAGGAGCCTGATTCGACTACCAATCTCACGGTCGAATCTTCGCAGAGGTGTTATTAAACGAGGATCATGCCATTTTGGCTATATGAGGCTGCTCAACGTAAGATTTCATATAGAACTACCGGTTTTCTTTCAATACGTTAATATACAGCCCATTATGATAATGCTGTCAATAAAAATGCGCAAAGAATTTTTTACTTGCTTAATGCATGTACACAGTAGGCTACACACCTTATTAAAGGGATGGTTCGGACTAATTTCAACCTACGGTCCTTTGCACCATGACCTCGAGCCAAACACGCCCCAGAAGCTTTTTTTACCCTTGGGCGAACATTATTAAAGTTAGAGTTTATGTAGAGATATAGTGCAGGCGCTAATGGATCCAAGGTTGTATCTCGTAAATTACCCCACTAATAATGCCCAGAATGGTACCAAACCTCTACAGTAGTACTGTAGTAGTATGTTCTGTACTCATAAAACGAGGCACTGGAAAGTTTGTAAGTACATCAGGAGTTTATTTAATTTGGGAAAAGCCTGTAAAAGTCCTATTTTTAATATAATAGTTTTAGGACATTAAGCCGTTAAACGTTTTTCACGTTAAGCGTTTTAGAATGTATTTTATCCACGCACACAATTTGAAGAGACTCAAACGGACACAGACAGAGTGAAAGACTGGACATTTTTCTCCATCAGTTAGGGTACAAGTTATTTCAAAACATTTCAGCCGTTTCTAATTTGATTTTTGGATGCTGTGAACATGTTTAGCTAAAAAGACTGCCACTTCGTTATTTCGATTATTTCGATAATTTCGATAATTTCTTTATTTTTATTTTATTAATTGATCACTCAGGGTTATCTAATTTAACTATTTGTGGCTTGTGTTTTGAATATATGTTCCTTTGCATCTTGTGACTTAATTCTGACTTATTTCGTTTGGTATTTTTATTTATTAGAAATATATATTATGTTCTTCTTTAAAGGGACTGTGTGTAGGAATTTCTCCCATCTAGTGGTGAAATTGTATTTTGCATTCAAACGAATAATGCTCTCCAGCGCCTCACTTTTTCAAATGCGTGTTGCATCTACGGTAGCCCTTGTGTACTAAAAAGCTATGACAGGATGTCTTATAATAGCACTGAGTTTTTCTTCGGGTGAACAGGTTTGTTATTTAAAACAAACTGAAACTTGAAACAACGAAAAAAAGAATGTTACAGTATGAATTACTGACTGTGAAAAACATTAACTATGGTAATTAGTAGTAATGCCTTCTTTACTCGTTATATTTTTTGAAGTACGTGTATTGTTAGATATCATCATCATCAGAGCCTTCTCTAACCTTACTTTACTCAATAGCTGCATGGGCGTCAGTTTGGTTTGAAATGTGCTGGGTACAGAGACCCATTCGGAAGTGCATTTTCAGAAGTGCTGGGTACAACGTTTTTTTCTCTCTTTTTCGCAGGTCATGTTTTGAAATACGATGTCCTGTAGCTAAGATTACTAATGAAAATATATCAAAATGTATACAAAAATGTGATGATGTCCGACTCGTTTTATGAAGAAGAAAGCCTTAAAGGGATACTCCACTTTTTTCGGAAATATGCTCATTTTACATCTCCCCCAGAGGTAAACAGTTGAGTTTTACCGTTTTAGAATCCATTCAGCCGATCTCCGGGTCTGACGTTACCACTTTTAGCATAGCTTAGCACAGATCATTGATTCAGACGAGTCCAGTAGCATTTCTTTCAAAATGACCAAAGAGTTTCAATATTTTTCCTATTTAAAACTTGACTCTTCTGTAGTTAAACCGTGTACTAAGATCGACGGAAAATGAAAAGTTGCGATTTTCTAAGCCTATATGACTAGGAACTACTCTCATTCCAGCGTAATAATCAAGGAACTGTGTGGCTGTACCATGGGTGCAAGCAGGCGTAATGATATGACGCAGCGCCTGAAAATAGGTCTAATAGGTTAGACAAACTTAGTCCCGGTCACGTTGGAAGAAGTTACCGAGCTGCGGACTATTTTCAGGCGCAGCGTCATATCATTACGCCTGCTTGCACCCATGGTACAGCCACACAGTTCCTTGATTATTACGCTGGAATGAGAGTAGTTCCTAGTCATATAGGCTTAGAAAATCGCAACTTTTCATTTTCCGTCGATCTTAGTACACGGTTTAACTACAGAAGAGTCAAGTTTTAAATAGGAAAAATATTGAAACTCTTTGGTCATTTTGAAAGAAATGCTACTGGACTCGTCTGAATCAATGATCTGTGCTAAGCTATGCTAAAAGTGGTACCGTCAGACCCGGAGTTCGGCTGAATGGATTCTAAAACGGTAAAACTCAACTGTTTAACTCTGGGGGAGATGTAAAATGAGCTTATTTCCAAAAAAAGTGGAGTATCCCTTTAAGTTTTCAAAAAGCATTAGACATATGACCCACTATTCTGCTTCAGAAACCATGTTGACAATATGACATGACGCGGTTTAATGTACCTAAACAATGATTACCAAATTTCTCTCATATTGCTCCTCATAACCACTGAAAACGGTCAACAATTCGAACCTAAAGTCAAATTATTATGGATGTTATATGACACTAAGCGTTTCAGCTTCACATTTTCAGCAGAGCAGCGGAGCGGCTGTGGGTTGACTCCACACGGTTCTCATGGGCTTTATACTAACGTGAAAAAGCTTTACGTGGTTTAATGTACCCAAACAACGAGCACCAAATTTCTCTCTCATATTGCTCCTCAAACCACTGAAAACGGTCAAAAAAAAAATATATCGAACCCAAAGTCTAATAATTATGGACGTTATCTGAAAAAAGTGGTGGGTACAAAATGACACATGACGAAATCTGGTGGGTACGCGTAGCTATCCCGACATTAACCCTTGTTTTTGGAATCTCCGGTCACGTTTCCTTTTACGGTCTATTTTGGACTTTTTCGATGACGAGGACTCCTAATCCTGTGACTCAGCATATGAATGAACGGTGTATAAATAACCGTGCAGTGCAGCCTTTTAAACTTGCCGCAGCAGTGACAAGCGCCTCTCACTGCTCTGCTCCTCCGCGTCTGCTGGCTTCAGTCACGTGACGCTGGTTCTGAACGAAAACGGGTTGTGGAAACGCGTTGGCCTAGTACTTTTTGTCCCTCTCTGCTATTATAGTTTTTCAAGATGGCGGAACTACATGGAAGCCTCCGTGGACCTACCCGTCCCATGTATATAAAGATAATAAATTCTTAGTTTACGAGGATTAGTCTGATCATTGGCATAGGTATTTGTACACCATTGAGGGCATATTTATTAATAAAAATATTGATTTTAGATAATAAAATACCTTAAAAGCTACACATAGTCCCTTTAATTCTGTAAATTAATTGTTGATTATTTTTCAGTGTATTGATGTTGCGCTGTAGGCCTAGAGCATGCTCGCACAGGCAATTTAGCCGATTTCATTTGATTTGCATGTGAAATGCAAATCCTATCTACAGGGTGGCCTTTCTGCAGTTACTTATGTTATTTCTTAGTATAGGTCACTATAGGCAAGACTTGACGATTCAGATTCGACTATGAAAATCCTTAGTCGGGGACACCCCTACTACATACCAATATTTTAATTTTTCAAAAAAATTTTTTAAATAACATTTCACAATCCATGTCGTTTTAAAGCATATTGATATATTACTATGTTCATTAGTATACTAGCATTTTGGTATTTGTGACAACCCTACATGATAAAAAATGCTGCATCTGCCCGTCATGTCTGTATCTACCTGTTGTGTTTTTCTAAACTCCTCAATGATTTTGGCGGCCATCTCGTAGTCCTCTAAGAGGTGATACGCAATGGCGTAACCAATCCATGACGCTCGCTGGGCTGGCCGCAACTGCAGCAGCTGATACCGGGTCTCCTATAAAAGAGTCAAAACAGTCAGAACAAAGGTGTTAGGTTGTAAAAAGCTTAAAGGGGTTAAGCTCTTGCTGAATGGAGAGGAGAAATTGGATCTTTCAAAACAATGTAACAAAGTACCATCTAAAACTACTGAAAGCAACAGTGGAGCAATATTGCACAAAGCCCAAATCTGAGGCTTTCATTTCGGTGGTAAAAGCAGGTATTAGAGTAGCCTGAGGCTACGAAACATTACACAACCACTTTATCATACCGCAGAAAACAAAGAAACAAAAAGACACAGAGAAGAGCAGAGAGAAACAGGCTCAAGAGACAGGAAATGGACATTGCTGAGTCATGACCCCTGTATTTAGCCCAACATACACACGCATGCATCTTTTGTGTTTCACCTCAACATTGTGCACACATACGGGGCTTTTAATTAATTACATTAAAGAGCATATTTTCCTTTAAGATAATATTTCAGTGCATATTCTACAATAAATGAAATACACACTACTGTTCAAAGGTTTGGGGTCAATAAGATTTTTAAATGTTTTTGAAAGAAGTCTCTTATGCTCAACAAGGCTGGATTTATTTGATCAAATTATGGCAAAAACTAAAAAATAATATATTGTGAAATATTATTACAATTTAAAGTAACTCTTGACAGTGATGGCAAAGCTGAATTTTCAGCATAATTACTCCAGTCTTTGGTGTCACAAGATCCTTCAGAAATCAGCCTAATGCTGATTTGATGCTAAATAAAGATTTCGCAGAAATACAGATCAAAGATTAATTTTGATGAATAGAAAGATCAAAAGAACAGCATTATTTTGACAGAAAACTTGTACATTTGCAAATGTCTTTACGGTCTCTTTTGGTCAATTTAATGCATCCTTGCTGAGTAAATGTATTTATTTATTTATGATTTAACATCAGCAGCAATGGCTATATTCATGTCAAACAACAGTATTTCAATTTTTATAAATAATTATGATTACAACATCACGTCAATATATTGTTTACAATAATTTAACAATTTTGTCTTAAAAACAATCAATATACACACCAGTAAAAATTACAATAGTAATTATCACAATTACATAGAATCTTTCAATTTAATATATAATAGAAATTCTAAAATTCTTCCAGGAGAAACCTTTGTAAAACGTTGGAAGGTCCATTAATACATTTTCTGAATAAAAACGTTCATATTAAAAATAGACATTCTATTAAAATGCGTTTTACACTCAAATTATTACACAAAATCACACACCGGTTTATCTTCCCTTTCAAAAAATATGAACGAGTGAGTCTTGTGTGACCAATTCAACATCATCTTGTATACAACCTGGTCATATCTATTTTCATAATAATAATAATAATAATAATAAACTCCTTGATTTAGTACTGGATTCACTTCATAGTTTCCTTGCTGAATAAAAGTCATTTCAAAGTTCATTTCTTTCTTTTTTTAAATCATAATGACCCCAAACTTTTGAACAGTACTGTAACTGAACACACATCCTCACCCTGTAACCCTCCAGGTCTCTCATCTGGATCTGCAGCAGGGAGAGATCTCGAAGGATCTGCAAGTTGTCTTTGTCCCATTTCAGAGCGTTTCTGTAGCACTTAATAGCCTCATCGTACTTCTTGTCAGACCTCTGGAGCAGACCGTACACGTGCCAGCCTGAAAATGTCACATTAAGGAAAAGCAACTAGTTTGCTAAGAGAAACAAGACTAGAGAGCTGATGACAGTCAGTGCTGTGCCCAGAATGATCACTAAAATTCACAAAGCCCAAGACAAAATATTTGCCCCCGGACACAATGAGTCGGCTATACCGGGGACAACAAAAATGATCCGCAAATATAACAAACCCCTTGCAAGAGACCCCTTTCCTAAAATATTAAGATGTCTATACTGCCCTACAAAGGCAAAAGACCTTAAGTCGCTAGAGTGTGGAACTGAGAAAAATGACTTTAAAGATTTTTAGTTGTCCCGCCAAATTAATTATAGGTAGGACACTGGAAATCTGGCAAATAGATGTTTTAGTAATGAAAACTATATACATAAAAAAATATTGAGCTCAAACTTGACTTTTGACCACTATTTTAAAGTTACTGTACTCTGCCTTTGTATTGTCAGCAAAAAGTGAGAAGTCATGCCAAGGCAAAAGGCAGTAACTTCCACATTATCAATATTTGGTTGCTGATCACCATTAACAAAATCATTATAGTAACACCTGTATAAAATCTAGTGATCATGGCATTTATTTGGTATGATTTACAATTATTTATAGCCATCTACTTATTGCAATCCTGTGCTTTGGTTGCATTCTGATGGCATTATTAATACATTTGACATGACAAAATACTAGGGATGCACCGAATATTCGGCCACCGAAAATTTTCGGCCGAAAATGGCCCAAAAGTGCATTTTCGGTTTTCGGCCGAAAGACTTTTATCACCGAAACAATACGGCCGAAATGTTGTGATGACGCAAACAGCAGACACCGCGACCTGCACGTGCTTGTCTGAAGCAACATTACATATCTGCGGTGTGGACGTATTTAAATATATCTAAGAGTGACCCACGGACAGCGATTTTCAAAACACAGACATCCCAAGTCTTCCGGAAGTTCCGGGAGTCTCCCGCGTATTGATACCGGCTCCCTAATGCCCGCAAATTAGTTTAAATCTCCCGGAATCGCGAGCGAGCATGAGCGCGCATACGTAGCGCGCGCGGCAGAGAGAGGGAGCGAGAGACCTTTGCGTGTGTGTGCAGAGCAGCCGTCATTTCTCAGAGGTTTACCTGAGCTGTTTATGGTTTTTGCAACTCACGTCCATGAGCATATAACTGCAGATATTATTTTGGGCTATGGCAGTATTGACCTAAATGCACTTTGTTTTTATGAGAGAACATTTCATTTTTAAACCTTTCTCCAGGCGAGTAGGCTTTTACATTATTATTTAATGTACACATGAGTGGGGTCAAGTT
Source organism: Rutilus rutilus (assembly GCF_951802725.1). Lineage (NCBI taxonomy): Eukaryota > Metazoa > Chordata > Actinopteri > Cypriniformes > Leuciscidae > Rutilus > Rutilus rutilus. The sequence continues at coordinate 34,176,655 of NC_140210.1, read as the reverse complement.
AAACATTTAATTTTATACTTTGCAAATGCTAAATAAATATTTGCATAAAATGTTAATGGATTTATTCTTTGAAACTTTAATATTAATTTATGCAATTGCAATGCCTTGATTTTAGTAAACTTAGTACACAGTCATAGCCATAAATGCAATGGTACTAACAATAATTGGCATAATTTCTTTCGGTGTTTCGGTTTTCGGTTTTCGGCCTTGGTTTCCTCTTTTTCGGTTTTTGGTTTCGGCCAAGAATTTTCATTTCGGTGCATCCCTACAAAATACCTCCATAGATATATTAGTCCAGCGTTGACTCGACCGCGTTTAGGGCGGGGCTGAAGGCGAAGTTTTGGCACTCTGCCAGCTAGTTTGCCAAGCTTTAATTCTTGGTTGTATTCATCTGATACGGCAATGTGTAACGTTTTTCTGTTAACTCTGCATAATCCTTCGCGATCGATATCGCACGTTTGTCGATGGAGCGCGGGTTCAGACCATACTAAATGTTCTGACCGCAATTGTGCAGGACAAAGCTCTGAGGACATCAGAAGTTAGAGGGACTGATGACAGCTGTACAAAGTACACAGGCTACACCATAATTTTAATTTTAATGGACAGTAAAACAAAGGCAGAACACCGTACAGTCTGGTAGGTAGCATTATTTGATAGAACACCGGCACAGTAACTTCATATTGACGCGCGGCTAAACAAAGGCAGAGTACCGTAACTCAATTTGAGCGTTCCAAAACAAAGCCAAAGAGCGGTAACTGATGTTACGGTGTTCTGCCTTTGTTTCTCATGGGCTTTTGGAAGTTACTGTTAAGACAAATCATTATTTTCTCGAAAAAACAACGGAATTGATTCAAGATAATTATCCACATGATAAAGAAGGTCTTGAATGTGCCAAAAATATAAATAACTCATTTTCGACCAAAAACGAAGTTACGGTCTTTTGCCTTTGCACGGCAGTATAGGTTTTCATTTATTTTGTGGGTGGTAAGAAGGTAAAGAGATAGTAGGCAAAAAAGTTATGGACAAGTTGCAAAATAATGGCTTTTACTGTATATTTTCAACAAGGCCATTCCACATTAATAAAATTGGTAGTATTAAGCTGACAGTGTCTTTTTGTCTATCCACTATCAAACATTTTCAATTAAATTTGGTAAACTTGTGGTAACTGTATCTCATGTAGAAACAACCAATAAAAAAATAAAAAGTTCTTATTATTATTATTATATGCATTGGCGTCGGAAGAAAAAAAAAAAGTGGGTGGGTCCTCCCCCAGAAAAAATGTTACTGGAGTAAATACCATTTCATTCTGGTGCCTTTTAATTAAACAAGTAAACTAAACTCCACTTAACGTCGGGCGGTGCTTTGCCTCCACGTCGTGCATTAAATGCACAGCTATCCGTGGATTATCCCCCTAATATGGTAATTTGCCAGCAATGACAACTTAAAGCTGTTATTGATGTTTGCAACGCAATATTTGACTGGAAAGGTACAACGGGCGGTTACTTTCGTCAGCTGCGGCACGTTGAGAAATATAATGTAGCGATTCAGCGGAAATGTACATGTGCATGTGGAATGGATTTCACTGACGACGCTCTGAAAAGCGAACAGACAAATGCGCTGAATTAGAGACGGTAAAAGTGAGTGGGTATAATATCATTGATCTTAAAAAGTGGGTGGGTCCGGTCCCACCCATATACAATGGTTTCGACGCCCATGATTATATGCCAAAATGTATTTTCTTTCTCCTGTAAAACATGAACCTCTAGAATGTGAAGCATTTGACCGGCAACGAGGAAACACCACACTATGTGTTTGGCTCTCCAAACAGTTCATGGTGTAACTGCACATCATTGTCAGACACAGGGCAGGAATTTTGGCTGCGCTCCATCCCCCCCCACCCCCCACCGGCGACGACAGGCTTCAAATTGAGACAAATACTGGAGTGTTAATTCTGCTGCTGTGAACATGAGGAAACAAACTCATTCCATCTGCTCCAACACATGGACCATTACCATACTCCACTCTGCATGCTGGAGGTTGACGCATATAAATGTCACACTGAAATCTTTTAAACGTGTGTTTTGGTTCAAGGATACAGACGTGGCTCTTCAGGTCATTTCGGAGACCTCTGCGGACAAGTTCGTAGGCTTCTTCTTTCTTTCCCAGGCAGTTCAGGGTCAGGCCTTTCATCGCCAGTGTCTCTGCAAAGATCATAACCTTTAACTTTTCACTAATTAAGCCCTAGTAAACTAACATGGGATTGGCAAACAAATGTCTCAGCTGCAGTCTAAATCTATATAGATATGTATGTTTTATGCAGTAATAATGAGCCAGAGTGATATGTGGCTATTTTGAGATTATTAATAACAGTGCCCGATTGGTCATTCCGCCCAGTCACTAAATATACTGTTTCGTCAATCCACGTATATGGACATGTTTGAGTTAATATTGTTCAGAATATGCTAATTTCAATTAGATTTGTGTCCATGTCATTCACATTAAACTGTATAAGCTAAATATGCTTCTTACCTCCATGTTCTGAGAACTTGGGATTGGAGAGAATCTGTTTGCAGAATTTCAGTCCATTTCTGTACTGCTTGTGTTCATAACATCGCTGATGACATAAGGAGAAAGAAAAAAAAACAATTAATGCAAAAAATCTAAACTCATCAGTTGAAGAAAACAGTTTTTCCCCGCAGATGATTTTCATGATCTTTATTATTAGAGATTGACCGATATTGACTTTGTATAACTGATAGCCTACATATTATTTGCATGTTTTTGTGCCCGATAACAGGTATACAGAAATTATATATTATTTCTGTTTTTGATAGTTATAACAGCACTGAACTGAACAAAACCTCCTTCCATACACACCAAAAATACTTCTACATCAATAAATAAAGGGGTCTGAAAGAGTGCAAACAATAAAAATAAAGTGTGCTGTCGCTTAAGTGTCTCTTTTAAATAAAAGCTAAAACAAACATGTAGCCTAACAAACGTGTAAAAAATAATTAAAATAAAAACATTCTAAACAGCATTGCTACTTTAGTGCAGCTGAGTACTCCCAGTTACAATCTTTTGATTAACTCTGGGTTCTCCTAAATAAACTGCAAGTGCAGAGCTTTGGCAGTACTATCTGTATCTTCTCTTATGGTTAGTGCTTTCTAAAGACAACCCATAGCTGGCTAACCTTGTGTGAGGGTGCGCTTGATAAACGCACATGCTTACGCTGTCCCCTGCAAACACTGTAAATGATGGTAATTTACTTTGAGTAGTTCTATTTGGAGCAGCTTCTGTTTCCTCTATTACACAGGCCTCTGCTCAGCTAATAGGTGGTGAGATCACTAACATCACCTCATTCTGTCAGCAAATCTGGAATCAGCTCTTCGACATTCAATACAGGACTACTGACTACTGGCATGGTTTCAAATCAATTCAGAGCATCCTATATACAACAGCCTTTCGAAATTAAAAATAGACGCTTGAAAACTATTAAAAGGGCAGTCCCAGTAGATTTTAACAGCACAATATGGACTTGAGTTGCTAATTGCTTTGTGCAAGTACAATAGAACAATAAATTCAAAATGTTAAAGTACACCACCTACTCCATTTTCCCATGAAACTGCAAACCATTTAGTTTCTCTTCACAACTGAAGTTTGTATTTAAAGCTTGTATTATATGGACTATTATAAAGTTGCAAATCATGATGCATGACACATCAGAGATTGATTTGGGAAAAAAAAAAAATCAGCAGTAAGCCAAAAAGGAGATTTCAGAAGCAAAGCAAGTTGTTATATTTGGAAGAAAACCAAACAAGATTAATCTTTCAGAATGAGAGTTTTTCCTAATCGAATATCGCTGATACAGAAACAGTTATTTGCTTTGCTTTACTGAATAAACTTTACTCAAATGTAACAGCCATCCATGCTCAAATGAGATATTACATAAATGCTTGATATATATATTAGGCTTGCTGCGATGGTCCGTGTTATCAGCACACCAATTAGATCACTTGGCCACCGTCGTTTTGATTTTTTTAATAGTAATAAAAATCATTTAGTTTAGTTAGAGAACACACTACAACTAAAAACTGAACGTGTCTGCTCAATTCAACGTGAGCCGAACATGAGTCGCAGCACAGATCAGCAGCAGGAGTCATTTCGTTTAGCATTTCGTTTTCGTTTATGTATGCTGTTTTTTTTTTTTTCTTTGCTCACCAAAATTACATATTTAAACGTGTTTTCCTTGTGAAAAATTTATTCATGGCTTAAAATAGATTGAATGTAACTTTACACCCTTGCTCTATTTAGTATGCGCCAAGCCGCAACCTTCTGGTCTCTCTCTTGAATCCAACACGGAAGTGACTTAAACTGCAATTCATCGACTGGCCGCTAGAAACAGAGAAAAGAGATTCAATCCCATAGAGCTGGTAAGTCCCGCCCCTTCCGCTAACCCTCGCTGGACCTCTAGGTTGAAAAATCATCAATGCAAGTGAATGTGAGAAAATAATTATTTTCTGGTCCCGTTTGAATTTTTCCATGAATGTGAACATATTTTGTCTGTGAATTTTTAATATAATTTTTCGTGTGAAAAATGCTACAATTTAGCGGGTAGAAGTTTGATACGGTTAGACTTTGTGTGAGAGCACTTTGTGGACTACAACTCTTCGCTGCTTTCGACGCGTTTGAAACGTCACCACCATTCGCACACGGCTCTAGCTCACGGATCCCGCTAAACATGACTGTGTCTTTGGTGCACTTCACCGCCTTCTTTCAGGGAGAGGACAAAATCGTTGAGGTTGGCGAAAATCACGGGTATGTCAACTTTATGGGGTGACGTCACATAGGCGACATGTAGTCTTTCTCGTTATGTCTTTTCCACAACTGCTAGCCGACGAATCATACCATATACTGTCAAACTTGTAACATGAAAGATTATATAAAAAATTCACAGACAACATATGTTCACATTCATGGCACAATTCAAACGGGACCAGAAAATAATTATTTTCTCCCATTCACTTGCATTGACGATTTTTCAACTTTGAGGTCCAGCGGGGTTTTACGGAAGGGGCGGGACTTACCAGCTCTATAGACCCCATATGTTAAAATGCTTAACTTTACAGCAGAAAAACAATACGTGTACAGCCTGGTGCAAAAAGTGGTTTTGGTCTACTCTATATAGGTAATTTTGCCCTTCATGACAACTGTGAGGGGGTGACTTTTTTTATAACTCATGTTTAAATTTTATTAAGCCTTAAAGTTCTGCATAATTAAGGGCGTGGCCACTTGAGCGACGGGTGGATTGCCGCTGCTGTCACTACTAGCCGTTTGTCTGCTGTCTGTTTAGCCGTCACGTCACCTCAGCTAATCCCGCCTCTTTGCCCATTTTCGGTTACCTGGGAGTGACGCGCTGGCAAGATGGCAACGGCCGGCTCCGCCCACTTTGGGCTACAAAAATGCTCTTCAGAAACCTACAGGTGACGTCACGGACACTACGTCCATTTTATTTATTTTTTACAGCCCATGGTATGTGCAGAACCATGAATATGCAAATGACCCCCACCTCCACTCACACATACAGGCTCGTTTTCAAGTCGATGTATCGAATGGTCATGCGTTTTATGTATTGCTCTCAGGTAATTAATACGATTAGCCTTTTGCTTGACTCAAACAGCTAATAATGTGCTGCTAATGTTACACAAACCACGTTCCCGTTCGTCATCTCAGTCTGCCTTCTAAAAATCAGTATCCTTAGAAATGCTTTGAACAACTTAGAACGTCAGTGGAGAAAGGCATATAGTTCATCATAACATCGGAATATACATCATATACATAATTCACCAGCTATATTGCTAAATGTACATGATTTTTCATATCAACAGAAAAATATACCGAGATAACCAGGCTTCTCTTAAGACTCCACTGCTTTGCAGCAGTTAATGATATGCTAAAGCCCGCCCGCACATTGACAGTTTTGGTTACAAGGTAGTTTGTGACGCAAGAAACACCAGCGATTTCAAAGCGTGTTTTTTTTTCACTGCAGTTTTAAGGACAAAATACTCAGCAATGGTGTTGACTTGTGAATTTGCACATGGTCTGACTTAAAGCATATTAAAAACACCACATAGACATATAAATAACATTAAAAACTTGAATAAAGCCGTCTTATTCGTTTCGTTAATAAAAGTTCTGTTTAATATCAGCGAGGTTGTCATTGTACTGTTTTGTTGTCGTGTTTTCATTAAGAATAATAAATTAATGAACCCACCATTCAAGCAAATTGCCATCCCTGAATTGCCGCCAATTCGGTTATTCATGAGCAATTTAAAAGTGAGGCGGAAGAGAGGAAAAAACATAGGCCTACATCTGTTATCGGCTTACAAATATAAAGATTTATGAAAAATTTGTCCGATGCTGATAACAGATAAATCTTTATATTTGAAAGCTGATAACAGATGTATTGGTCGATTCATGTAAATCCAAATTTTAATATAAATTGAGAGCCTGATTACAAAAACAAACGGCTCACCATTAAAAGCCATGTTTCAAGAACTTCAACATAAATCAAACCTATACAGTATAGTAGCCTAATTTGAACCAGTGTAAGATTCCTTAACTTTTTTAATTAATTTTACACTCCTAAGGCCAATTTTTTTTAGGAAATAGTTCTTTACTCTTTAGATGTCAACACCTATAAACAACACCTAAAAGTTAATAGACCCTTGTCATTCATGTTCTCCATTTGAAAACATTACACTGTCAATTTATTTTGCCTATTGTTAAAATTACAAAAAAAAAAAAAAAACTGCTATGTTTTTTATTATTGTAATATGAATATAAAATGTAATAAAAACAAGTAAAATTGGTGTCGGACTGTCGATTATTTAAAAAAAGCAATATTGGTTGGGGTGTGACGATACACAATATTGGGTTTACGAGAACGAGACGAGACAATATTTTAACACTTAAGAAAATCTTTAATGGCAAAACAAAATATTTTTGTAATATTTTATAATATTAAATATTTTATTTGACTGAAAGTCACAAAAAGCAAAACAATGTGTTAATAAAAACAGACCTAAGTGAACAATAACCTTTAAAATGACTCAAAATACATAATGAGGCAAAAAGCAAATATGGTTTTATTGAACAACACTTAAAATACATAAAGTAATACACTATATATACACAATAATCAACTTCTGTATAAAAAGTTAATAACAAATGCCTACAGAGGGCGCCAACGGCCTGGTGATTGTTGTTGTCACTTTACAGCGTGATCAAATCCTTGTTTAATATCGGCCTAACAGCACTTAATACAAATGTCCGCTTAATCTTTAATATTTGGCCACTTCTTTACGATAGAAATGCTGCAGCCACTGTGATTTCTTGAACAAGAGGACATCAAAACACGCAAACTCAGAGCCTATGTTGGCGTATGTTTATAAACGATTAAATTTCAAATCTGATTAAATTACGCACGTTGCGCTCCCAGATGAAAGTTATAAGCAACCCAAACTTATTTATTTCAAAAAGTTAATATTTTTAGCACTTCAACTTGTTAAATTTCATTTAGTTACCAAGGCAACATTTCTAATTTGTGTTTGCATTTTTTGTTTAGGTTCAGCTTTATTTAAATAAAAAATTATAATTAAATTGATTTAGATTTAGTTATTATTTAGTTACGATTCTTATGTGGCTGGCAATATTAATTGTACATTTCATAATCTGACTATTGCAGATGCGTTTACTCGCTGATCGGTCTCGGTCACGTGACCACTAAACAGTGCTGAGAGATCCAGTGAAGAGCTTGGATTCAGTGAACTTAAATGCCTCAGTGATTTAAACTAGTTTAAAGCCAGATGAGTCAGACAGTAGAAACACTGCATGCAACGATACAGTCAGAACTTAAGGCTTTTCAATCTACAAATCACCATCACTTACCATGGATTTACTGTAGTAACACTAATAGCACCATGGTTTTGTGGCAGAAATGTGGGATAATCATATAGAATTTTATTATATTATTAATGTAGACATGTAGGCTATTAAAGTCTCCCTGCAGTCAATAATTTTATCCCTTATATCTCATCTTTGATCTGATTACCAAAATGACATTTTTTAAATGTTTTTATCCTGTGAAAAATGTTTTATTCATGCCTTAAAATAGCTTGAATGTAACTCTACACCCTTGCTTCATTTTGATACACCTCCACTCACTCACACCAGCTCAGAATACCTAATCCACTCGCTCAACCTTTTATCGTGAGATCCCACCCCCTATGGGTGGGTTGAAAACATGCAGAACTAGCTCCTACTACCGGCTGTAGTCTCTCGCCTCTGGCCAAAAAAGCCTTTTTTCCAGACACAATACAGAGATCTCTCGTCTCAGGGGGACATGAGGGAGGGAAGCACGGTCATTCGAAAATACTACCGGGTTTCTACTGATACAAAGCTTAAAGCAACACCAAGGAACTTTTCCTCTGTGGTCGCCCTACAGGTTGGAAGCGGAATTGTTCATTACCGCTGTCGTAAAAAATGTAGCCTACCGCATCCTACTGTCGCACACACGCTCGCTGTTTATCCAGCACCGGCTTTGGAATCAACAATTGTAACGCTTGCCGTAAAGCAAGCCAAATTTGTAGTTTTCTTATGTCTCATTAGAACTACAGAAACGCGACCCGATCTGGCAATCTTACATAGCATACCAGATAAAGGACCGCAAAGCGGTGGCATAAATGCCTTTCACCCTGTCACGACGTGATGAACCACTGAAACGATTTTGGAAACATTATTTGAAGGTAAAAAAATCCTACTTAGTGTTGCTTTAATGCTAATCGGTGAAGTATCCCTTTAATCTGTTTTTTTTTTGTTTTTTTAACTCAAACAATCAGAATATTTTAACATAAAAACTGAGGTCGTTACAATTTTTACAGAGGTTACTGCTTTTTTTATCTGCATCCCAACTCAAACTACTGTGAAATGTGCATTTCTAAGAGACAAAACATGTAATACTATTAATATTGCAACAGCCTGCACTGCAAACTGTGCTGAACATACACGGCAAAGTCAAGCGACACAAACCTGTTTAATGACTTGATTCAATATCACCCGTTAGGACATGCAGAAACTAAGAAATTTTTCAATTATAATATTTATTATGTTAAGGAAAAATGACTGGAAAAGTGTAAATAATTCATGTTCTGACAAAGAGTAGGCCTACAACTTTCACTTAGGAGGAGAACTCTTTAAACTTTTATTGTGATAATTATCAGTATCGACTGATATGAAAATGTTTATTTTGATCATTTTTTTTGGCTGTATCGCCTAAATAGAACTGAGGGCCAAAAAGTATAAATGTAAGTGAAGAGAACACACAATCTAATGTGACTGTCCCTTTAATTCTCTGGCAGTAGAAAGCAAAGCTGTGGCTCCACGTTCAGATGATGATCTCGAGCCCCTCAGACAGTCCTAACTGAGGGGTCAAGGTTTTGTTGCTTAGCATAGCCGGTCAAAGTAATGACTTGACTGTAAAAAGAATCTTTTTACATTGACCATCAATGTGATTTGAGCAATTGGCTCAAAACAATCAGGCAGGAGAACAGAGCGCCCAACCATGAGCACAGGTGGTAGAACGTCCAGGTGGGGTCTGTCCTCCTCGGGCTTCACCATCATCAAAATTCTATATTTACTGTCTGCCAACATGGTAAGAGAGTTTCTCAGACTCCAAACCAAACCAATACAACACTTCAAAGAGCAGCTGCCAGCGTAAAATGTAAAGTTGCGATTTTCTAGGCTGATATGGCTAGGAACTATACTCTCATCCCTGCGTAATAATCAAGAAACTTTGCTGCCGTACCATGAGTGCAGCAGGCGTAATGATATGACGCAGCCTGAAAATAGTCCCCAGCTTCCAACGTGACCGGGACTAAGTTTGTCTAACCTATTAGACCTATTTTCAGGCGCTGCGTCATATCATTACGCCTGCTGCACCCATTGAACGGCAGCAAAGTTTCTTGATTATTACGCAGGAATGAGAGTATAGTTCCTAGCCATATCAGCCTAGAAAATCGCAACTTTACATTTTCTGTCGGTCTTAGTACACGGTTTAACTACAGAAGAGTCAAGTTTTAAATAGGAAAAATATCTAAACTCTTTGGTCATTTTTTTGAGAGAGATGCTAATGGTCTTGTCCGATTCAATGATCTATGCTAAGCTATGCTAAAAGTGGTACCGCCAGACCCGGAGATCGGCTGAATGGATTCGAAAACGGTAAAACTCAACTGTTTAACTCTGGGGGAGTTGTAAAATGAGCCTATTTCCAAAAAAGTGGAGTATCCCATTCCCTTTAAGAATAACAGGCTACATAAAATGCTCTTTAAAACATCAGTGCATCACATACCAGAGAGATAACCAAGTTTTAGTAGACTTGCCTTGTAATGATTACAGTTTAACATCTTCATGAAATAGACTGTGTATATTATATCTAGACCAAGCCAAAAAAACAACAACACTAGAATCTTCACTATTACATGAAGGAATAAAGTTAAAAAACCATTGCTTATCAGTTTTACCAAAATAGCAGTTGAAAGTCGATAGTTTTGGATACAAGTGAATACTAATGAAAAAGTGATATGCATACTACGCAAAATACAATTGTTCTGGGTTTTTTGGGGGTGGAATGACAGTATGGCCGCACTGAGAGTTTCAATTTAGGTTATGCATGCATGCATGTAAGCCTATCATGCTGTCAGTTTCAGTTCTCAAGCCATCTACTTTCCCCATATCAAATTAATGCCCACATCCAACTCTAATAAATGTAAAGGTCTGCAATACAAAAAACATGCAAATCCGTTTAAATGAGTGTTAAGAAACATGGATAAAACAGCCAAAATGCAGCTAACAGAAACACATTCCTTTATCAAGAGGTCTGACTGCTAAAGTCTAAGTTTAATCCATTACATATTAGTGGAGCAAAAAGAATGTACGCTATGACAGTGAATTGGAGTTGCATAAACACGTCAAGTGTTTGTACGTTAGCTCTGAAGTTGAGCATCACTTAACTCTCAGGTTTTCCTTCAATGTCCAAACAACGGAAAAACACTGCAAACATGTTGAGCTCATCCCATCTTCTCAAACAACTCTGCAAAGCTCGCAAAATCAAAACTCCACCAAAAATGTCATTTTCATAGATATCCTGAGGATCTTTAAAAGTGGTTTGCTGGATGAACAGGCCACGAGACTCACTTCAGCCACTGACATAGCCTCAAAGCAGAGCACTTGACTGTATAAACGTAGTTATATTGTCATTTATGATCAAATAAATGAAGACTAAACTCCCCGTACGCTTTTATTCAACCAATGACAGCCTCTTTCCATCAGCATTGTGTCTGTATGTTAAGCTACATTAGCACACTGACAGCTAGCAGCTAACAGGCTAAAAGCTAACCTCCATTTGACAGAAAGAGACTCTTTTTGATAGTTCATTTTCGCACGTAGTAAAAATGAGCTTTAGCGCAGAATCACATTCATGACGGTTGCCCACAGGCTTTATTTGTCGGATGGATGTTTTTGTACTGGAGCATTAGCACTCACCAGGATCCTCTTGAACAGAGCGTTTTCTTTGGGAGGCAGAGTGACTGTCGGCATCCTTTACACTCTCTATATCAGCACATGTGAAATGAGTGCGGGTGTGTGAGGCAGCGTCTTCCCCGTTTTTTACCCCCTTGTTCTCTGAGTCCTCGCTCGGCTCGATTTAGTGCCCGTGTCAGACTTACTAACCCAGCCCTCACGTGGTGACAGAAAAGCCCCCTTTGAGCCCAAAATGGCCGATGCGGCGCTTCTCCTCCGGGTCAAGCTGCTTGACTGCCAGTCGCCTCACGGACAGCAGGGGGCGCATCATTTGTAGGTCAAACATTTTTTACTATGAATATCAATACAAAAACGATATCCAAATCTCTTCATATTTCATAAGGAACTGTGCCATTATTTCTTATCATTGAAATTAAGGAAGAAGAAGAATGCCTTAAATTTCAGTAACTTAGATGAATTTAAACTAGCAGATAACCCCTATTTATTTATTTATTTATTTATTTATTCTTCCATGACCTATTCTTTATTTTATTTGTCTTGTTTTAATACGATTGTCTGTTCTTGTTTGGTTCTTGCAATTTAATAATAAATTAATAAGTTAACAATAAGTTCTTGCAAGTTAATAATAATGATAATCATAATCATAATTGACATTATATAATAAAACATTTTTTTTAAGTATAATTGGTTAAATTATGTAAACAACAAATAAGAAAACTCGATAATAAAATGCTGCTAGATTATAATTTCTGCTATTTTATTTTTTAAATCGTTTTCTTGTCATTACCACAGATCTCACATGAATATATTCACATCCAATAAATGTATACAAATATTATTATTATTTATTTATTTATTTAATTAAATTTTTTTGCGAACATTTTTATTTTGTTATTGATTAAAAATATATTTGTTTTTCCACTTCGCTGTTGTTCTGTGTTGAGTTCCATGGCGATCTTTATGGAGACTGGGAACATTTAATTAATAATTTCTGTAACATCATTACTGAAGCATGTATATAAATCCTTTAATAATATAGCCTCAACAGACAATGTTATCTCATTTTTATTTTAGCTCCTTACATATAAATTAGGAACAGAATCCTAAACCGTCTTCTTGTAAAACAGAGCGTAAGTGTTGCATATAGGTTTTATTTCGCGACAGCTGGGTGGGTGAGTGGCATATAAAATATTGGATAAATAAATCGGTTCTTTATTTTGATAGGTGATATGGAATTTTTTTTTTTTTTTTTTTTTTTTACATTTACAGAGGAGCCAAGTGACAGCATATAAACATATAAATGACTGGGAAAAAATTAACGGGACTTTTATTTTGGTGTGAGATGTGAATGTGGATTTTATCATACAGTGCAGTGGCAAATTAATGTATGGGACTTTTATTTTGATAGGTGTTGCGGAAGGGGTTTTTATCGCAGAGGAGCGGTTGTCAGTGGCGTCCTGCGCTTCTGATAACACTGGCTATCGCTCTCATTCATAGCGGACCCTTCGCGCCGAAATACTGGATGACAAACCCATCCGCTTGCGCTACAGTTATCCGACACATTGCCAATATTAATTCAGCTGGAGGAGGTGAGTGAAAAAAAGACATTTTTCTGTTAAACACTACTAACGCAGACAGGCATCATCATCATCTTCTTCATCGTCATCATCATCATCGTCATCACCCAGCTAACGGTACCGCAGCTAGCCAGAGCACGTTACTCTAATATTGTTATAAATATTAAAGAAATAATAATAACAAAATTATGCGAATTTTATTTTAATATTGTACTATTCTGAGAAATCCATAACACCAAAGTGCGGGGAAAAATTGTGATTAAATGTAAAATATGTCATTGAAGTATTTTAAAGATTAACTCTTCATCTTATTCGTTTTTTATTCTATTCTGTTCTAAAAAGTGAAGTCTTACATCAAATATTGAAAAAAAATGTGCTCTTCCGATGGCATATACTGTCTATGGTGTCGATTAATATAGGGGTCAAAATGTCTTGGAATCAGACGCTCCGCCCCAAAGGAAAAAAAAAAAAAGAAGGCGGTTTTTATCATTATTATTTTTTTGTTTTCTGTTGGTCATGCTCTATTTTGCATGTTTTTGTAGATGAAGTTGCGGTGGGGCTGGACGTGTCTCTTGTTGCTCTCCATCTCCATGGTAACATGGGCCCAGGAAGAAGACCTGGAGGATGAAGAGGAGGCTCAAGTGGAAGATGGAGATGTGGACGTGGAGACAGACAGTGGTGAAAGCATTGAAGTAGACGCCAATGTGTCTTTTCAGGTAAGATATCATACCACTAAATCAAAAAATATGCATGTCATAATGGACAATGCTCATCTAAGAAAATGTACATAAAATGTGTAGAAGAACAGTTTGGGCTCTAATCTTCTTCAAGTTATTTGTAAATACTCATCATATTAATTGCACAGGTAACTTACAAGACCCCAGTTCCAACAGGAGATGTGTTCTTCACTGAGACATTTGATGAAGGATCTTTTGGCAGGTTTGTGAAGCTTATCAGTTTGATATTGTGCAAAGAATGAAATCAAAATGACAGTTTTGTGGCTTGGAATCCATGTATATTTGCTTTGAGATCATCTATTCAACTATACGCATAAATGTTGACAACATTTAAAATGTACAGCTTTTCTGTGGGCGAACCGACTAAGAATATTGATAACTAATTCTGCACTCCACAGATTGTCAAAACGATGATGATATAATGATCAAAATATTTCACAAAATCAATACATTTTTAATAGAACTCTATGCAAATAGCATGGCCTCTTGTTACTTATTGCTTAATTATTTGTTAGCTTTTTCATGTTTCATTATTTTCTGCAGTTGGCAGGTGTCTAAAACAATGAAGGAGGATGCTGATGAAGATATTGCGAAATATGATGGTTAGTTTTCCAGCTGAGAGGATTTGTGATTTTGAGTGCCGCTCTTTATTATTTTGTATTAATTTATCATTAAACACAACTTAAAAAAAAACAACAACTGCCAAATGATTATGTCTCTTATGCCTGTAGGTAAATGGGAGGTTGAGCCCCTTAAGGAAAACAAGGTGCCTGGTGATTTGGGCTTGGTGCTGAAATCTCGTGCTAAGCATCATGCTATCGCGGCTCTGCTTAACAAACCCTTCGTGTTTGAGGACAAGCCCCTCATTGTCCAGTGAGTGCTGTTCTTACTTGCAACCTGACATCTCACAGAATACTGGATTTCTATGATACTTGTAAAATAAAGCATGTGCATTCTAACAAAATCCGATCTATGCAGGTATGAGGTCAATTTTCAGGATGGGATTGACTGTGGCGGCGCTTACATCAAGCTATTGTCAGACTCAGAAGACTTAGACCTGGTATGTTCATTAACTGATTCATATGTTTGGAATAAATGTTCACACTTGGCATGTTTGGTTTGATTAAAACAAACTCTGGTCCGACTGGTCCAGTTCATTAAATAAATGAGAACGTTGCTATCTGAACCCTGGTGCGCACCAAACAAGCGGACAGAGACCCCTGAAAAGATGGTGCGGGTCGGATAAAATATGAACGCAACACGGACCAAGGACTTCTAAACGAACCAAAAACAGGACGTGATGCCACATCACGGACAGAATGCAAACCGTACCTCAAGCATACATAGTCGCGATGTTGCCCATCGCGGTTTGGTACAGGCATCGGAAACGCAGTCTCCTTGCAACAGTTCGTTTGTGTGTGACGGAGGGATTCCTGCCGCTGTTTTGACTTCTTTACACATTTTATAAGCTATTCATGAGTTCTCAGCTGGTCAAAATACCATCACATGTAAAAATGATGTTCGATCTTAAAGATGACAGTGTGAACACTAAGCGAACCAGGACTAAATGTGTCATTTCTTTTTCTTTTTTTGGTCCAGACCAAAAGTGTGAACACGCACCTTAAAAAACATGCCCTTGTATTGTCATAAAATATCAATTTTACAGAAATTGAAATGTAAGACACTGGATTCGAATATGATATAAAATTGCCATTGAAAGGAAAATTACAATGTAAAAAAAAGAAGAAAAAAGAAATAATATGTATTTTAAGAGTGATGTATGCGTCTTTTGTCTCACAGGAACAGTTTCATGACCGGACTCCGTACAGCATCATGTTTGGGCCGGACAAATGTGGAGAGGACTACAAACTCCACTTCATCTTCAGACATAAAAACCCCCTTAATGGAGATGTAGAAGAAAAACATGCCAAACGGCCCGACGTCGATCTGAAAAAGATCTATACTGATAAAAAAACTCACCTCTACACACTTGGTGCGTACACACACTTGTGTTCTTGTAAAGATAAGATTGTGAAAGCTCTGACAACCTTTTAAAAATATTCATTATATGGATATAATAAATGCTATAATAAATTGAATTCAATTTCAATTGTAATAATTGGAGATTAAATCTGAGTATTTCACCATATTACAAATGAAATGTGACATTTTTCTGTTCAATTGAAAGTAATTTTGCATGCATTGAATGATTTATATTACATTAATGAATGGTCAATTATTTATTAGTGATTAGTTTTCCTCTCTTCTTTTCCTCTTCTCAGTTTTAAATCCAGACAATAGCTATGAGGTCTTTATTGACCAGTCCAGTGTTAGCAGGGGAAACATGTTGACAGATGTCGTCCCACCTGTGAACCCTCCAAAAGAGATCGACGATCCCAAAGACTCCAAGCCAGAGGACTGGGATGAGAAAGCCAAAATCCCGGACCCAGAAGCAGTCAAACCTGATGACTGGTGAGATCTATGAATATGAAGCAAAGTCAAACGCAAAGAATGTCTTTGGCGTGTTTTTTAAAGCTTGTGTTTTTTTTTTTTTTGCCAAAGCCACTTACGTACTTAATGTTAACTTAACAGTACATTGTTGTGACTACTTGCACATTTTGTATTTAAATTTTAAAAGTCATAGTGACAAACATGGTACTCATATGATGAACCACATAAACGTATGATGAAGTTGTGTCAAGAGAATAGCAGAAGTGGTATGTCAAGACACTATTTCTTTTATTTGTATCCATCCATCTCTCTATCTAGGGATGAGGATGCCCTTGCCAAGGTGCCTGATCCTGATGCAGTGAAGCCTGATGGTTGGCTGGATGATGAGCCAGAGTTTGTGTCTGACCCCACTGCAGAAAAGCCTGAGGACTGGTGAGAACAGAAGTATTTTGTTTAATCTAGTGGATATGCCAGTGCTCAATATCAATGAGGAGCTTCACAGTAAGCAGGGCTCCAGACATTTTGCAACCTTTTTTCCTGCTGGTGCGACTAAATTTTGTTCTAGGTTGCACTGAGGTTCTACGTTAGAATTCAACCAAGCCATGTAATAATGTGTTTTATTACATGGCTTGGTTGAATTCTAATGTAGAATGCGGTCTGTTATGTAAGGGATAATGTAGAGCGAGGCGGTTGTTATAGTGAATACAACCCCGACAGGCTGATCGGGACCCCGACGTGAAGCGGAGGGGCCTTGAATCAGGCTGATCGGGGTTGTATTCGCTATAACAACCGCCTCGCTCTACATTATCCCGCTTATTACATGGCTACCCACCAAATAAATAAATAGTTTGACTCAAAATATTGATTTAAAAAGGAGTTTATGGATTTAAAAACGATTGTATTGCTTCCGCCAAAGAAAAGAGTCTGTTCCGTCTCTACGGTTAGAATCCTGCGTCCATAGCAACGCTCTGTTTTTCATGGCAACGGTGTGTTATACTTCGCAGCGGTCTGATATCAAGAATTCTACATTCTACATTAGAATTCAACCAAGCCATGTAATAATTAAAGAATAAAACCATCAATTCATGTAATCAGCCTGTCGGGGTTGTATTCGCTATAACAACCGCCTCGCTCTACATTATCCCTTACTTCTAACTTGTTCATTTGTTTTTAGTCTTTCCATTGCGTTTATAAAGCGTTTATTGTTTTCGGAATTGTGGTTTGCTTTGCACTTCTCGGCCACCGTAGAAAAGCATTCATGTAAACGCCTTAATCGATCCGATTGAGCTCGATCCGAACGAAATTTCGATCAGATTGAAAGGGGTGGTTTATTCCTTTTCTAACCCGATCGAGAGAACATGTAAATGATCGGACTGAAAACTATAACATTAAACCATGTTAACAAAAGCTTTAAAACCATGTTGGTCTTTTGGAAATTAGTATTTGGGTATGGAATGGCATAAGGGTGAGTGAATGATAACAGAATTTTCATTTTTATGTAAAATATCCCTTTTAACGTTTTGAGCACAGACCAGACGTGGGATATCTACATTGACAAATACAAACTTTGGGGTTTATTGTCAAAAAGAGAAACTTAAAGGAATAAAGACTAGTAAACTAGAATTTATTGTAATGTATTTAAACTCTTTTCCAAAAATATTTTACATTTAAAGTGCCCCCATTACGCTTTTTACGCGGTTTAGAGAGACTGAATCTTCGAACGAACCATTTTCAGAATCTTTGAGAAATGAGGTGATATGCAATGTATATTATGAGAAAATTAAAGTGTTACCTTTAATGCATGTCAATCTATTGTAGGAGACCTCCAAAACTAAATTAAGAACCTTTAAAATAGCATGATAGGGCCACTTTAATAGGCTAAACCACATCCTATAAACACAAGTCAATGGCACACATTTGACCATATTCTAATGTAGGTTTGAGAACGTTAACTCTCCCAACTCCCAAAACATGCATGTTTTTATTAGAGAAGTGAATTTTCACAAAATGAACATTTACAATGTGCACAGACTGCACACATTCTTAATCTTTTGTGTAATATGCTTTGCTAATGTTTGTCTTGTAACATTCATTTTGAAATTACATTTGTGTATCATTGTGTATCAATGTATCATTTTTAATTTAAAATGCTGAATGTCGTTTATTACGTTTAGCTATATACTTACATTTTATCTCACTCTTTTACTGTTAAAACTTGAAATGTTGCGCTGAAATTCATGTTCTGCCTCTATAAAGTACAGTTTCTTGTCAAAAGGAGAAAATTAAAGAAATAGATTAAGAAAAATAGTAAAAGAACTATAATTTACTGTAAAGTAATGATTTTGAACTATTTGCAAGTAATGTATTTATTTTAATAGGCTAAATGACTGTCCTAACCACAACCTATAAACACACTTGAGGCAAAGCCACACATTTTTCCATGTTCTAGCGCAAGTCTGAGGACGGTAACTCTCCCAATTTGAGTTGTATTTATTATTTACAAAATTAACAATATGAACATTTTCAATGTGCACACATTCATTCTTAATCTTGTGCCAAATATACTGAAAACGGCTCTGTTAATGGTTCTTGTCTTGTCACATTCAGTTAGAAATTACAATACATTACATTAATCAAATCAAAATAGACAATTTTGAGAAGTTTGCATCCCTGGATTTTGCTGTTGGTCGTTTAACATTTCTATTGAAACAGTTGTCAAATATGACACGTAGCTACATGCGCTTTATCTCAGACTCTTTTACCGTTAAAATTAAAACTCTGTGCTGGAATTCATGCTTGACCTCTGAACAGTAAAGTCCTGCCTTCTTTAATTTGATTGGCCATCTCAATCATTATGTCACATATTGTCATTGACAAGCGGTCTTAGACTATCTTGCCGTATTGGTGTTGTGCGTCACCCAAGTATATTATTATTAGGCAATTATTTCACACATTTTATTATACAATCACAAAAAATGCTCCCTTTGCCTGATAGAATTGGCAGACAATCATCTGTAGTAATATTACACTATGTGATACGCAATGCTGTCATTTTAGCTGTATTTCTACCTTTTATAGAACCTTGTCAGCAACATATTCTCTCTCTCTCTCTCTCTCTCTCTCTCTCTCTCTCTCTCTCTCTCTCTCTCTCTCTCTCTCTCTCTCTCTCTCTCTCTCTCTCTCTCTCTCTCTCTCTCTCTCTCTCTCAGGGATGAGGAAATGGATGGAGAATGGGAGGCTCCTCAGGTGGCAAATCCAGCATGTACAGCTGCTCCTGGATGTGGTGAATGGAAGCCACCCATGGTCAATAATCCTCAGTATAAGGGCAAATGGAAAGCTCCTCTCATAGACAACCCTAACTACCAGGTACTGACATCTGGAGTCTGGAAATGTTGCTGAAGCTCCCAGATTTTATTCAGTACAAACAAATGTGACACAAAGCCTGTTCTTGAAAATTAGGTTAAAACTATTGCATATTACTGCTTACTAATTACTAAAATATATATATATATATATATATATATATATATATATATATATATATATATATATATATATATATATATTATTAGTTATTTCCCCTCACTTAAGCTGTACACTAAAGTATACACTGAAAAAGTGGGTGTTCACTGTTGCGCTCGGTGACCACTGAAAATGTTCATTTATCTTTGTGTATTTGTTAACAGGGTGTGTGGAGTCCACGGAAGGTTGCAAACCCTGATTACTTTGAGGATCTTCACCCGTTTAGGATGGAACCATTCAGAGCTGTAGGTCTGGAGCTGTGGTCTATGACCTCTGACATTTACTTTGACAATTTCATCGTTACCGCCGAGAAGGAAGTGGCGGACCGCTGGGCTGCAGACAGCTGGGGACTCAAAAAACTGGTGGCTAGTGCCAACGAGGTATGCCTCTGCCTTACATAAGCTTTGCTCTGGTAATTATTGCTCATTGGGCTTTAGTTCGGTTGACGTACTCACTGTGTTGACTGTCTTTTTCTGTCGTAGCCTGGAGTGTTGAGTCAGTTGGCTCTGGCTGCAGAAGAGAGGCCCTGGCTGTGGGTGGTTTACATCCTTACCGTTGGTTTGCCTGTTGGACTGGCTGTGCTCTTCTGTTGGCCAAAGGTAAGGCCTGACCCCATAGAGGAGATCCCATTGAATGCAAAAGGAAACACTTGATATAGCAGGCACAGCTATATTTAGGCTGTCAGTATTTTGCTCTGAATCATATATATGTGTGTGTGTGTGTGTGTGTGTGTGTGTGTGTACAGCATAATAACTCATTACATAGCCTGTTTTGATCACAATGGCAAGATTCTGTCTCGTACTACCATAAATAAAGCAGATATCAAGAGCAGCAGAATGAAATAAACACTCATGCACAGTCAACCATACAAATGAACATTTTACATGTATTCATTTAGCAGACACTTTTATTCAAAGCGACTTACAAAATTAGGTCTATACAAGAGATTCATTCTGAGGAGACTGTAAGAACTGCTGTAAAACACAGTACCAGAATGTACTGGAGTGGAATGTTTCTCTGCATTTATTATTTATATGCATCTGTTTGAGTAGAATGAACATTTTTGATTTATCCTTCAAACCATTGACAACATTTCTTCCAAATGAAAATATTGTCATTTAGGGCATTTATTAGCAGAAAATGACAACTGGTCAAAATAACGAAAAAAGATCCACACATTGATTGGCCTGGCTGTGTGGACTGGATCATTGTCAGAGCAGAAAGAAGCTATTTTTCTTTCAGGATAATCTTGTATGCGGCTTGAGTTATGCATCCTTCGCGAAGACATATCTGCCCGATCCTGGCCTTACTGAAGAACCACTAGATCATCACCAATCCTCCACCAAATTATACTGTGGGTGCAAAAGACTGTAGGTTGTAGGCCTCTCCAGGCCTAGAATTGTTAACCATTAGAGGACCAGCTGAAAACTGGACTCATCAGAGAAGATCAGAATCAGGCAGATCTGTCTTTGTGAAGGACACGTGACTCAAGCCAAAGCCTTGCATATATATATATATATATATATATATAAACAAGGCTTTAGAAAAAGGTACTTCAAGTATAGGTCATTCTGAGAAACTTGGCTCAAATCCAGTATTTGTTGTGTGTTTGCTATGTGACGAGATCCACATAAACGGTACGCTTGAAATATAAACAATACAGCTGATTAATCTGGTTTTACTATGTTAACTCAATTGATATGTTGCTAAAGATTATAGTGTTTAGGATTAGCTTGCAAGCACAAAATCCTCTTAATGAGTATTTATCATTGGTAGCATGGCAACAGAGTATCAGTGACCTGCCCTGAAGCGTTCAGGTTTGTCTCCAGATATGAACAGATATCTGTGATGAAAGACAGGATGGTGCACGTCTTCCTCCTTCTTCAGTGTGACCACGGTGATAGTGCCTTTCATGGTGAAGTGGACTTGGACAACTGCTTCTTGAATATTCTTAACTTGCACGTTTATATGTGTATTGCAGAAGTCAGATGATGACTATGTATACAAGAAAATTGATCAGCCCAAAGCAGAACCAGAGGAGGTAGAAGAAGACGAGGAGGAGGAGGAGGAGGAGGAGGAAGAGGAGGAGGAAAAAGAGGAGGAGAAAGGGAAAGATGAAGATGAAGCTAAAGCAGATGAAGCTAATGGTTTGTAAAATGAATCCTTTTTTCCCATTTCAAGTTATTTTCCAGTGTAGCTGTTATTCATCATTTTCTTCTTTTGTTATTCCTTTACCAGTGGATAATAGTGGGGATGGGATGGAGAAGGACATTGGAGAAGATGGAGGAGATACAGATGAAGAGGAGGAAGGGGCCGGTAAGCCAAATGGCTCAGCCTCAGAGGATGAAGTAAGCAAGTTTGCATTGTCTTTTAAGTTAATTATTAAACCTTATTAAATTTACAAAAGTTATTCAGTCAAAATCAGTGAGTTATTTTCTTTTTCTTTTGTTCTTTCATTAACATGCGCTTTCTTTCTCAACTGTCTACGTTCACTTAAGACATAACCGACTGTGTTTACAAGGACATTTTAACGTTCAAGCAAAAGAAGACGCGTACCAATTCTGGAATCGGTTTTTGATTCCCAATCCTAATGACTGTTTGTGTGAAAGGAGCTTATGTGTACTAGACGAAACGTTTACTTTTTATACATTTTTATTCATTTAGCAGATGCTTTTATTCAAAGCGACTTACAAATGAAAGCAATAGAAGCAGTTAAACTAACAATAGGACAACAATATGCAAGTGCTATGACCCTTCCCAGTTTAATCTAATGCAGTAATACATTATTTTATAAATAGATATAGAATAGAAGAGAAAATGTTAGTATTAATGGATCAAGTGTTGCCGAAAAAGATCTTCAGCCGTTTCTTGAAAATGGCTATGGACTCATTTATAATTTATCAGAGACACGCAGAACATTCATACTTTATATTTAAATAGCTGTCTTTTTACGCTTTAATATTCAGACACTGGCTAATCCATATCACGATTTGATTTGGTGTACAGCCTTTATTCGTCCAAAATTTGCCAAATTCGTGACATACCGCTTTATGCTGGAAATTCCATTTATATGGCTGGATTCTGCGATTCGTCTGCGTTTTCTGCATCGCGAATATCATAGTGGGACGAGAAGAGACTGTTTGACTGATAACGTAAAATAATAATGTTTTATGTGACATTTAGAAGCAATCAAATCAGAAATCGATAACAGTTAGACCAGTTAGAAAGAACCTGCTGGAAAATGGTCACATTGATTCTATTTTACAGAAACACTGTCCTAACTTCAAGTTGCAGTCCGTAACTCATTTTGTGTTCAAACGTTGGTGAGCGAGTACATCATGAATCCATTTTCCAAACCGTGTTTTTGTCCTATCCTGAATCACTACGGTCCACCTATAATAAGTGTTTATATTCGGACTATTTTAGACTGGTTCGGGTCGTACCACTGCGGAGTAGTCCATTAACTGCGTGACTCGTCATAGACATAAACAAAGAGAAGTTATGTTTATTAACCGCAAGAGCGGCAAAAGTTACAGACTGCAGCTTTAACATCAATAATCATTTTGCTTTGTTTTAAGTCGGTTTGTATTGATAATCTAGATCCACTGATTGTTGTTAGACTGACTATTTTTGGTCTTTGCAGATGAAGGACGCCATTGAGGAAATTCAGGGCTCAGGAGAAGAACCTAAAGCTGTGAGGAAGAGAAGAGTACGGAAGGACTGAAGAACCACGTTTTCCTCGTTTCCTCCTCCCTTCTCTCAGTCCTTTGCCTCTTTTTGCTGCATGCTTTCGGCTTACGCCCTTCATCATGCAGAAAACGGCAAACCTAGCCGCTCTCCCGAAGAGGTCATCCTTCATCCGACTAAACCTCGCCTCGACTCTTTCAGTCTTCCGCTTAGTTCTTATCAGTTACCGTTGGGATTTGGATTTAGATACAAAAGTCAGACCTGCTGAGTTTTATCTCCACATTTTTTTTTCCTATTTTCTCTTTTTAGATTAGAGTTCAAGAAGTTTTACCGGGCCAGTCTTTTCCTACTAGTGATGAAAGTCTGAATACTGTGAAGGGAATTCAATGGATATTTTAGAGAGATGAACTAGTTTATGATCACCTCAACGTTTCAGTTTAAGTTATTAAAAAGAGGTCGTTTCTTTTGTGAGTTTTTAAGTTATGAGCTTTGATCGTATTTATTGTTTGTGTCTTGTTTGAAAATTGATGCAATTTAGGCATAGAACTTTTTAATCTCGCATTCTACTGCGTTATTGCCACAGTTGGCTGCGGAGAAGAGCTCCGTGAGACCAGGGGCCGTCTCCACCAAACATCTAGGTCAGCGGAGTGCTAGGAACGCAGATCAGTATTGCTTTTTCGCCATCGAAGAAAGTCGTTACGCACAGTTTTTCCATCACTGACACTCTCTAACCGCAGAGTCAGTCGTAAGCACACTGAAAACACTCCCACTGACATCAGACTGACCGCCATCTATGAAACCATAGAGCTTTGGAAACAAACAGGTTGTTTTTCAAGTGATGAACAGGTTTTTTTTTTTTTTTCTGCTTTTTATAGGTCATGTGTTCAGCCTTACGAGGACAGCCTTTTGTTTACATGTTTGCGAACTGTTCATTGCTCTTGGAAATAAATATTTACTATAAACATCTGTGCACTGTTGCCATGACTTCAACCAGGAACAGTTTACTCGTCTGTGCAAAGGCAAATTATTTTATTAAAGGCATAATAGTTACAAAATAAAATGTACACTTTCAGAAAAGGCAGGTATAAATTACATAAATGAACATTTTCACAAAAGAAATACTGAACAGAGTATGTAGTGTTGTGGCAGATCGTTCAGTGTTCAAACAAAGTCAAATTTCACATCAGCAAACTCTGAGCATCCAGATTCATAAATGCCGCTCAAGCAGACGCTTTGGAGCAATCAGATCAATATCACTCAGCAACCTCACTTCAGCCTTTGAAAGCAGTGAAAGCTAAAATCCATCTATTTCATCCATTTCAAGTTGATCCAAAGGACGTGTGACCATGAAGAGAGAACTCCACAACACAATGCTGCCGTTTACACTGTGGTATATTGATCCTACTCAAAAAGATGTCGGGTTTGTGCACTAGTCAGATCTTTTAAGATAAATCCATGCAATTCAGTGACTCAAGGGTCTCTTAAAATTAAGAGGCCAATAAGGGAAGTCCTTATATTTGTATAAGTACTTAAATATGGATCAAGGACCACATTTTATATATGGCAGAATTCAAATAGCATATTTTCTGTGCCAACTGAGCAACTGTCATGGAAATTGTATGGGGAATGTAGACCTTGGTTCAACAAAAAGACATACTAATTGAGGGAGGACTAGTTTTGGATATCCATTCTTAGCCTTTTAAATCATGCATTTTAGTTTCGAGTTATGGGATGTCATGCACTTTCGAGGGAACATATCTGTGTACAGTCTGTGCTTGCTTTGAACTCACATTTACATAATGCATATTAAATGTAAATGTTAGTAGTGAAAGGCTAAAACGGCTCAAAAGAACTCAGACTTTGGCTTTCTAGTACTTGAAAAGGTGAAGTCAATGAGAGGGTCTGAGATTGGTTATGTGCTAAGTGAATTATACAGAAGAGGTGCTATTACACCAGCTCAGTCTGTACTTATCTGATCACAAAATGCATCATGCATCCTTTTAGGTCTTGTAACACAGTTAGCTGACAGGGAGAGGCAGCAGCTCAGTCCATTCAAGTATTACCAAATCCATGCTGAAAGATGCATCAGTATAATTTTACAACAAAATAAATACAAAACAAACAGCGGCTTATGTACGGGCTAGTTGTTTGAATGTTGGGAAGAGAGGAGATGGATTAAGCTGACGTGATCCACATGGTCACTTATTTTCGTTTGCTTTTGGTGTCGGTGGTCTGAAACACGCTGGAGGCTGACATGAGGTTCTCTATGTACTGCCCGAGAACCTGGTTCTCCGATTTGAGCTTAAGGTTCTCCTCTTTTACTGCATCCACACGCGCAGAGAGATCTAATGAAGACGGACAGAAAGCATTAGAGTGCATCACTTAGCCTTAACTGGCAGCCATTAAGAGTGCTCAGTTGAGTGGTTATTGGAAAAACAGCAACATGAAGGGTGTATGTTGAGTAACAAAACAAAACAGTGACAAGAAACTACTGGGGCTAGATGCATTTAAAAAATATATATATATATATAAAAAAGTGCTTTTATACCTTCAAGTGTGTGTTGAAGCTCCAACACTTGGTTTATGAGTCTCGACTTCTCCTCCTGCTCAACCTGATTCTCCATATCTCCTGAAAAGATACACCAACATATGAAACTATTTAAACTGTAACGTTAAACATGTATTTTAACAACACAATATAAAATAATTATAATAAATTGCGAGTGATATTTACCATCAATCTCGCAATTCATGATGCTGTACTGTTCCTCCAGTATGAAGCGCTGCACTGTCGGTTCTCCGTCAGCTGTAAGAGATAGCAGCTATTGTCAATGTGAAATCAAATACACCAATACAAATAAAACCATGTGCTGATATTTTTGGACATGTCCTATAGTAATTTCATGGTATTCGTTGAATTACCTCGCGAATAATGCAAACTTAGCCGTTTCAAAGTCCCAGCGCATCAAAACAGTTGGCTAAGTTAACGTTAGCTATTGGCTAACAAAACAATCCATCGCCTGACATAAATAAATACAGTTCACAGAAAGCTAAGATCACTGTAATTAACATAGCACGCTTAAAGTATAATTATATAGCTATCAGTAACGTTACTCGAGACATAACATTATTACTCTGGTTTTATAAAGTTTTAACTCATGCAACGTCCAAAACTAAGTCTCCCCTCGTCCTCATGCATTACAGCTCGCTGCACCCTGGACTCGAGAGGAAAAAACGGCTTTAAAAGGCCCTGATAACAAGTCATTTTAAATGATTAGCCACAAATAAAATTGGTAAAAGGGCCTTTAGGAAACAATATACGCTGAATCGAAATTAGCATGATCGCATGAAATGGTGAAGCCCCGAAGTAAATATACAACCACACAGTCCTACCTGATATAACACTAAACCTCTCAGCGTTATTAAAGATGATCAAAAATAAGCAGGCCTCCAAAGCAGATGTCAATGTAATGGTACAGACCGTCCGTTACCTCATCACTTCTCTCTTTTACATTCACTCACTACAGAGAAATACCGACAGAGGGAGACAAAAGCTCTCTGTTAAGTGTGCAACGCTAGTATGCATAGAATGCATACTGCATACTGCCCTCTATTTTTTTTTAAATAATAGAATAGTAATAGTGATCACAATAAAACCACTGCTCTCTATAATAATCTGTTTAATGTCAGATTCCACTGTGACAACTTACCCCGTACAGTCTGACATCATGTGCTATTGGGGCATGTTGTCACAAAATGACAAGTGGAAATGTCTCCTTGTGTTACAGAAAAAACAACATTTGGAACAACATGAGAGTGAGAAGGCCTAAATGACAGAATTTTCTCTTTTGGGGTGAACCATCATAAATTAGCACTCAGGGTAGATTATGAGTCATCTGAAATATGCAGCCTTTGTTCTACTTACTGCTCTGACAGTAGCTTCATTCACACATGCTCACTGAGTATGTGTTAGCCCATCTCTACACAGTCCCTATTCACATGCATACTACACAGTACACACTTACTGCCCATTATAGCAAGTGAGGTTTCTGACATGTGTTGACTCAATGCCTAGCCATTCATTCCTGTATTTGGACAAGAAAACTACATGCTGCACAGCACTAAAGCATTTAGACGCCGAGTTAACTTATACTGCTGCAAGAATATACTTTATAAAGTATTACTTAAAAACCACAAGTTAAATCATTCTGGTCACACTTTATAATAAGTGTCTTTAACCACTATGTAGGCCTGTATACTTACATCAGAAATATAAATTGTAAGGTACAATATACTTATTGTGTTCATGTTGCATTGCAAAACACTTTTGCTGCTATTGATATAGAATACAGGTAAGGTTACTGACAGGTTTGGTGGTATGCATTTGTTTAAGGGGTAGAATAAATAGTGTAATTATAGATGGAATTACATATGTTTTTGCCATGGGTTGACAGAAACATTGGTCCACAGAAACATTAGAAACATTCCACAGACAATGCATGATGCAGAATGAACAACAAGTTAAATGTGCACATGTGTGCTTTTTCATGCACATTTCCCACTTCCATCACTGATTTGGTTCCTCAAAGAAAAGAAAAAAGAAAAGGGAAAAAAGGTTTCAGATCCGCTTTTAGACAGGACATAAAGTCTTACCTGATTCATCATCTAGTGAAATGTTAGTAAAAGTCCAATTCGCTTCATCTACGTCATCCTCCATGACTTAATGTGTGCGCAAATGTGTCTGAAATTACCAACAACAATTGAATATGTTAAGCAATTTAGTTCAATGTCTCTGGAAAGGTATATTATCTCTATCTAGCTCTCTCTCTCTTCCTGAAACGATATGAGTGTGTCTGGTCGTACCCTCTCAATTATTCACCATCACCACGGTTACTAACCAGACCTGTGTGGCAACTCAGGTGACAATACTAAAGCAGACTTAGGGCAACGCCTGAAAGATCCAAAGTTTACTCATTCACTTTCTCAGATTACAGTGAGACGCCCCTCAAACCGTCTCACCCAACGGCGCACACCTTTAACTTTCTCGTGCCATCTGTCCTATTTCATCTGTGCTACAGTATAGTGTGACACATTAACTAAAGTGAGTTTCTGATGGCCGGCTTCACACAAACAAAACCGCATGGCAGTGCCTTGTTGTTTTGCACTTTGATCGTTGTTGTAAAAAGCCCAGAGTATTACCTCAAGCTATACTGGAAAGGTGTGCCATCATGCACTGATTGTTCAAATGATGATTCATAAATAGTAAAAAATATTGTTAGTCTAGTTTCTGATTCACAGTGCAGAAAATACTTTATATGCACAGTCTGCATTTCTGTAATAGCATGACAAAACAGTTTTTACTTGTATACAAATTCAAAGATACATATCTTACTATATATCTGCATAAAACAAAGCTAACAGACATTGAAAGATATTGAAGAGGATACGCTTAATGTAAATGAGTCTTACAGACTGGGCAAAGAATCACACACCCAGTGCACCTGTCTGTAAATGTGCCAAATAATGAGATTAAAGACTTATAAAACCAAAATTCACGTCCATATATGTCAGTAGAGAATTTTGTATTGTCCAAAGTATGCTCATTTTATTTTTGATGCTATACTACAACACACTTCAATTAGCTTACCTATATTTTCTTTTGATGGTAACTTTATAAATGTTTAACAAATTATTAGTAGCCTATTTGAGAGCATAGTGGACGAACATGGATGAAAGTGTAGTGTGGAATGTTATAATATTAATATTTCTTGGTAAGGATCATCTGCGCAGAATCACCTTTTCTGGGTCTTTTGCCCCCACAAAAAGCTTTGAAAATCGTCTGATAAGTATGTGTGAAGTGCCTCCTAGTGGTTAAAGCCTGTCCTAAACCAAAGGAGGAACTGACTGTGTTTCTTCATCATCTGTACTCATGAAACACAGATGTAATGCTTGTCAATAAATAAATAAACAAACATACTTATGCATCACAGCTAAACTATTACCTATTAATTAGGTGAAATGTTTGTATCATGTCTATTAAATAATAGTCATATTTTATTTTTTATATGCATTAATTTTGGCTATTAAATGTAGTAAAATTAATTTGATTGCATAAACATAATTTGCATCGACTTTATAATAAATCATCAGCTTGGAAGTACAATTTGCAGCTTCACAAAAAATACTAGCATGTAATTGCTGAAACTGGTATTGATAATCCTATCAACACCAATTAATACACAATATCACTCCCATAGACTGACCTTTATAGTGACTGCAGCATCATTTTTATGAATACAAAACTAACTCATGTGGTTCAGTTGGATTGTGCCTTTGATTATATTCACGGTAATTGAACAATACGACATTCCTGCAAATGCCCCAAACTTATTCAAGCCTAAAATGGTGGTGTTTCATATAATAATCTTTTTTTATTGCAAGATCTATAAAGCAGTGTATTTTCGGGGTTGGGGTTTTGGACAGGATGTTCGCACTTCCGTGGAAGCCTGAGCATTCACAAGATAGTGATTACATGGCAGAGAAACACAGTTAATGCAAGATTAATGAGCCTAATCAAAACACACACACAGACCAAGCTAAAATAGCTAAACATATAAAACTAAACAGAACAGATGTGATCATAACAATACTTATTTGAGTAAAGTAGGAATTTCATGTATTCCTCTTTGAAAGTTTACTCCAGTCCCAAAACGTTTTGCCCAATATGTGTCTTTGAAAACTTAATGTTAGTCTACTTACAAACAAGTACACTTTACCTGTTTGTAATTGAAGTATAATGTTTTCACTCAATTATTTAAATTGAATTGCTTTAAACATAATAAAAACATTTGTGTCATGAAGGGAATGACTGGACTATGTGCAGTGTTATTTTAGTATCATTCTTATATTATAGTTATATAATGGTTATATTAAACTTAAATAATATTTTGAACATTTTACTATTATATTTTACAATTTCATTTTAGGTAAAGTTTTAGTAATTGTGTTGTGTTTTTTGACATTTTAATACATTTTTGTTATATAGTTTTTTTTATTATTATTAAGTTATATTTCAATTTTAGTTTGAGTTATTTAAGTACACCAAGTTAAACTAAATAAAAATGAGAAATGTTGCCCTGGCAACTTGCTGAAATAAAATAAGTTTAAGTATTTTTAATTTTATTTCAGTTAGTTTATTTTATTTAAAGCAACAAAAATGTTATCTGGTGAAAAATATCTTAGGGCTGTGCCATATTCAGTCAGTTTCAATAGTTTGGTAACCATGGGAGCCATCAGGTCTTTTAGCGTTGTGTCTCTTCCTCAAGACATCCGTCAAGCATCCACCCTTCTCTCCTTCAAAACCTCTTTTTTTTTCTCACAGTCTGTAAATTATACCTTGTTATTGATGCCATTTGCTTGAATCCCTCTTTGTTTGTATCTTTAACCTAACTTTGCCAGTGACCTCATTACTTTCTGGCCTTGGTATGTGTATTGCTTTTAACATCCCTTCTCTGCAATCACACCTTTTTCAGTAAGGGACAATATTTGCCCCATTAAATCGATTTTTCCAGTGCATTTTTTACTTACCTTTATAAATACCTTTAAAAAATAAATAATGCTTTAAATAAATAAAAATATATATATAAAAAGTTCAATAGAGAAATATGCAATGATGGTAAAAACGAAGTGATGCTTTTAAATATTAAATTAAAACCGCCAGTAGGTGGCAGTAAGTCAATGTCTTTATGAGTGAGTCATCGAGTCATTCGTTCATACAGTAACAGCAAATGGCTGTATTTATGAATGAATCATTGACTCTCACGATTCGTTCAAAGCCGCAGATTCGTTCACAAACACTGCTGTATGCTGCCCTAGCGCTCTCTATTGGCCAGCCGCCCCTGATATATATAAATCAACCAATCACATGGCACTTGCTTCAATGCATTTAGGGGTGTGGTCCTGGTCAAGACAATCTCCTGAACTCCAAACTGAATGTCAGAATGGGAAAGAAAGGTGATTTAAGCAATTTTGAGCGTGGCATGGTTGATGGTGCCAGACGGGCCGGTCTGAGTATTTCACAATCTGCTCAGTTACTGGGATTTTCACGCACAACCATTTCTAGGGTTTACAAAGAATGGTGTGAAAAGGGAAAAACATCCAGTATGCGGCAGTCCTGTGGGCGAAAATGCCTTGTTGATGCTAGAGGTCAGAGGAGAATGGGCCGACTGATTCAAGCTGATAGAAGAGCAACTTTGACTGAAATAACCACTCGTTACAACCGAGGTATGCAGCAAAGCATTTGTGAAGCCACAACATGCACAACCTTGAGGCGGATGGGCTACAACAGCAGAAGACCCCACCGGGTACCACTCATCTCCACTACAAATAGGAAAAAGAGGCTACAATTTGCACGAACTCACCAAAATTGGACAGTTGAAGACTGGAAAAATGTTGCCTGGTCTGATGGGTCTCGATTTCTGTTGAGACATTCAGATGGTAGAGTCAGAATTTGGCGTAAACAGAATGAGAACATGGATCCATCATGCCTTGTTACCACTGTGCAGGCTGGTGGTGGTGGTGTAATGGTGTGGGGGATGTTTTCTTGGCACACTTTAGGCCCCTTAGTGCCAATTGGGCATCGTTTAAATGCCACGGCCTACCTGAGCATTGTTTCTGACCATGTCCATCCCTTTATGACCACCATGTACCCATCCTCTGATGGCTACTTCCAGCAGGATAATGCACCATGTCACAAAGCTCGAATCATTTCAAATTGGTTTCTTGAACATGACAATGAGTTCACTATACTACAATGGCCCCCACAGTCACCAGATCTCAACCCAATAGAGCATCTTTGGGATGTGGTGGAACGGGAGCTTCGTGCCCTGGATGTGCATCCCACAAATCTCCATCAACTGCAAGATGCTATCCTATCAATATGGGCCAACATTTCTAAAGAATGCTTTCAGCACCTTGTTGAATCAATGCCACGTAGAATTAAGGCAGTTCTGAAGGCGAAAGGGGGTCAAACACAGTATTAGTAAGGTGTTCCTAATAATCCTTTAGGTGAGTGTATATGGGTAGGTAGGTGACTAGGTGGGTAGTACTGAAGTACAATATACCGACAACATGGCGAATGGAGTACGTATGGACTCTGGATTAGATTCATACTACACACACTCATATAGAACAAACCTTTTTAGCGGTCGCTAAGTAATTACCTATTTAAAATAAGTACAAGAGAGTAACCGATTTCGGACACAGCCTTTGTTTAAAAAAACAAAAACAAAAAAAACAGAGCGGAACTTGAAAGTGGTAGTTGCTTAGGCTGAAAATGAGCGGGGGAATGGGAAGCTCTCAGATTTGATCAAAAATATCTTCATTTGTTTAGAATATTAACAAATGTCTTACGGGTTTGGAACGACATGAGGGTGAGTCATTTTCATTTTTTGGGTGAACTACCCCTTTAAAACTAAAACAATTCATACCAAAGTCAACCAATTTAATTTGAGATAGCTGTTAACATATAGCATAAATGTCTCTTCAGATGAAAAGTAGAACATGAATGAATGAAAAGGAAGGAATTATAAAGAGAGGATGATGAAGGTTGAGATGCAGGATGAGATGAAGATAGGAAAATCAGAGAGATGCAGGAACAAAATGATACATTGACAGGAGATAAAGAGTTTGACAGATAGACAATGGCACAGTATGTGACACAGGGGCAGACTGAAGAATAAACACTAATGGAGATGTATAGGCAATCTCTCATTCTATCTCTCATTCCTCTCAGACTGCAGAGTTAACAGATGCCCATGGCTGGCAGTGGCTCTCTTGATGCTTGTAAAGGAAGCTCAACCCATCTGCACTGTGCATAAGCACTAGCAACAATCAACCCTGTACAGACCCCAAATCAGCTTTGGGTTTAGGAACACCAGCAGAGCAATGAGAATGAATGTTATTTTTTGACTGGTGCAAGAATAGTTATTAACCATGTTTCTTACTAGCACGTGCTGTGACGGGATCTCTCCCTGTACAGACAGAAATAATGTAATGCTATGAAAAAAAGAAGTTAATATCGAATAAGTTACATTTCAGAATAAATCAGGTAATCACAGCCATGCAATTTAGAACAACAGCAACAGTGTGATATTGCTTTTACAGCAGTTCAGTAAACAAGAAGGTAATATTGACTAACTTACAATGTTGACACAGTATTGCCCGTTAGTTTGTATATTACAAACTCCGCTATTGAAAATAGTTCCAAATGAAGCCATATAGCAGAATGTCTCCAAGAAGATGGTAAGCATAGAAACTTTGTTACATTTACTTTAGTATTTTTTGGAGAATTTGTACTTTTAAGAGCAGATTAAAATGTGGTTACTTTTACTTTCACTTGTAAAAAAAAACTGTACTTTTACTTCGTTACGCTGGGCGACATTCCGTACGTATAAGTAGTTTTTCATTCCTGAATCACTGTATTGAACAAATCAGTTGCTTGAATGATTCAATGACTCACTAATACAGACAGTTACTATAGCTGCATTCAAATATGTGTAGGCTACTTACCTAATATATTCTTTGCTAAAAATAGTTTGTGAAAAGAGTAGTATGTCTGAATTCACAAAAAGTACATCCAGATGACCTACTACTTTCGGCAAGACTCAAAAGTGCACATCAAATTGACCCTTTACTCTCCCATGAAGCCGCGGGAGAGGATTTGGGAATGGCAATGAGGCTGGTAGATCACATGACAATGACAACTTGACGAATGTAGTACGTCCAGATTACACAAATTCATATAAAACATACTTTTTTTAATGGTGGCAAAGTAAGAGCTTGTTCAAAAGAAGCATCTGCTCAGAGAACATGCGATATCGGATGTATCCAGTCAGTTTAATTCCTGAATGAGTCAGTGTTTCCAAAAAATTGAATGTAATTCAAAACAGTCACTTGTCGCCACCTACTGGCAGAACGATGTACACATGCAAAAAAGTCACTAAAAACTATCTCCCACCACACTAAAAAATAACAGCTGTATAATATATTAGGCCTATTTGCTATTTTAATATTATGCAGTACAGTACACACCTGCATGTGGTGTAACAGTTTTCTGTTTTTCAAACCAATTCTGTCTTCCTCTTTTTTCACTAGGCATGCAGAACTGTCCTCTCAATGAAAATCACATTCCTGTCCGCCATTCAAATGATGATTTGCTAACATAATGTGTCCAGGCCATAGGACACACCAGGGAGTGAAGGTGCCCCTGTGCCCACGTTTTGGTCAGCCAAGCCAGGGGAAGAGGAGGCGACACAGAACCTGGCTCCAGTGCTTTGAGGCGTGACATCCAGCCGAGGTTCAATCTGCCTGCACTGCAAAATAATGCAGTAAAACTGAACCCCAGACCCAGAAGGCATGTTTCAAATCAATTCCCTTCTGTGTAGAGCACAAAATTAGCCCTCAAGATACCTAACAAGACCTCAAGAAAGACAAAAATGGTCTTGCTTTTTATGCAATGACACAGACATGAAACAAAACAGAACTATAAAAGCACTACTAAAGTCAAAAGATTGGAGGAAATGCTCACCAAGGCTGAATTTGTTTTATTAAAAGTACAGAAAAAACAATAATATTGCAAGACTTATTTTTAGTTACCAGTTCCACTGTAGAAATGCAGCAGTCAGCAGCAATTCCATGAGCAGAAGTGTATGATAATAGGGGTATTCTGAGATATTTAATAGTATTTGACTGGACATGTGATTTGAACATGTCAACCATGATAAAATTAAGAAATGTTTCTTAAGCTCCAAATCAGCATATCAGACATATGAGCTGACACTGAAAGCATCACCTAATTTCCAGTATATAATGTACTGATGTGTTGTCTTAACATGTTTACATGCTCATGCTGAGAATATGATATGGAGAGTTTGGAGGGTTGGTCCTGGAGAGGCTTCAGGAAGGGGAGTACGAGGCGTTGTTGCGGCGGAACAACAGGAAGAAGCTGTTATCGTGGTGGAGTGCCAGGGCCATCTCTGCAGAATGATGGTCTCTATGACATTATGATGTCATCTTCCTCTCCTGACAGAACCTCCACCCATAAATTCACATGCAATGCAAGTAAATAACACACTCTTTTTTTCTTTTTCTTTTTTTGATCCAGTGGACTCGTGGTCAGTGTTATTATCCACAGTTTGCACTTTCAAATTCTCATTCTGAAACATCAGCTCACAGACTATTAAATGCAATGCAGCTTTTGCTCATATGGAAAACCCAACATGTGTGGCCCATGTTGGTTTTGGTTATTCTGTTATGGTCAATATTGGGCTCACTGCAATTGGACAAGAACGAGGTGGTTCTCAACCAGGGGGCCAGAACCCACTAGGGGGCATTAGCAAACTTCCAAGGGGCCTCAAGATAACTTATAGCCCCCCTGTAGTCAATAATTCTTTGATCACCAAAATTACTTGTTTTTTCCTGTGACAAAAAAATGATTCTTGCCTTAAAAATAGCTTGAATGTAACTCTACACCCTTGCTTCGTTCAGTGTATGCGGATGCGGAATATAGTAGCCTACTGTCTCCACTCATTCACATACGGTGGCCCAGTAGTGCACAACACAATGAAATTTAAAAAGCAAACATAAGTTCACAACACAACGGAAATGAGCCACAACACAACGGAAAATGTAAAACGCAACGAAATAAAGCCGCAACACAGCGGAAATGCACCCGACCACTAGAGGGCTCTCGGAGCGCGGTAAAAGTTAGTTTTCCTTGCCACTGTTCAGTCATATATCAATACCACATAAAATCAATACCATTTTAACAGTATGTAACCACTGTATATCGACATAAAATACACTCTAAAATCACCTACATGAATTATAGCTGCGTATTTATACTCGATAATGCTTTGACGCGCACAGCGCATGATCCCTAAGGGAACGTCTGGCAATTCCACCAAGTGGTTAAAACGTATAATTTATTATAATATACACTCACCTAAAGGATTATTAGGAACACCTGTTCAATTTCTCATTAATGCAATTATCTAATCAACCAATCACATGGCAGTTGCTTCAATGCATTTAGGGGTGTGGTCCTGGTCAAGACAATCTCCTGAACTCCAAACTGAATGTCAGAATGGGAAAGAAAGGTGATTTAAGCAATTTTGAGCGTGGCATGGTTGTTGGTGCCAGACGGGCCGGTCTGAGTATTTCACAATCTGCTCAGTTACTGGGATTTTCACGCACAACCATTTCTAGGGTTTACAAAGAATGGTGTGAAAAGGGAAAAACATCCAGTATGCGGCAGTCCTGTGGGCGAAAATGCCTTGTTGATGCTAGAGGTCAGAGGAGAATGGGCCGACTGATTCAAGCTG
Source organism: Rutilus rutilus (assembly GCF_951802725.1). Lineage (NCBI taxonomy): Eukaryota > Metazoa > Chordata > Actinopteri > Cypriniformes > Leuciscidae > Rutilus > Rutilus rutilus. The sequence goes on along the minus strand of NC_140210.1, from coordinate 34,139,701 downwards.
ATAGAAGAGCAACTTTGACTGAAATAACCACTCATTACAACCGAGGTATGCAGCAAAGCATTTGTGAAGCCACAACACGCACAACCTTGAGGCGGATGGGCTACAACCGCAGAAGACCCCACCGGGTACCACTCATCTCCACTACAAATAGGAAAAAGAGGCTACAATTTGCACGAGCTCACCAAAATTGGACAGTTGAAGACTGGAAAAATGTTGCCTGGTCTGATGAGTCTCGATTTCTATTGAGACATTCAGATGGTAGAGTCAGAATTTGGTGTAAACAGAATGAGAACATGGATCCATCATGCCTTGTTACCACTGTGCAGGCTGGTGGTGGTGGTGTAATGGTGTGGGGGATGTTTTCTTGGCACACTTTAGGCCCCTTAGTGCCAATTGGGCATTGTTTAAATGCCACGGCCTACCTGAGCATTGTTTCTGACCATGTCCATCCCTTTATGACCACCATGTACCCATCCTCTGATGGCTACTTCCAGCAGGATAATGCACCATGTCACAAAGCTCGAATCATTTCAAACTGGTTTCTTGAACATGACAATGAGTTCACTGTACTAAAATGGCCCCCACAGTCACCAGATATCAACCCAATAGAGCATCTTTGGGATGTGGTGGAATGGGAGCTTCGTGCCCTGGATGTGCATCCCACAAATCTCCATCAACTGCAAGATGCTATCCTATCAATATGGGCCAACATTTCTAAAGAATGCTTTCAATACCTTGTTGAATCAATGCCACGTAGAATTAAGGCAGTTCTGAAGGCGAAAGGGGGTCAAACACAGTATTAGTATGGTGTTCCTAATAATCCTTTAGGTGAGTGTAATTTGATAAATAAAAATAAAAAACATTTGGTGAATTGCAGAATTACAGGAAGCTATTGGCACAATTTCACCTGTAATAAGGCAGTCTGGTCACTAGGAACCTACCACAAGCTTTGGGACATGAAAAAAAAGAAAAAAAAACCTTTAGGGTGAATTACAGCAGGCCTAATGTTTTTATAAAAAACAAATTGTGTACTGTGCATACAGGGAGCTATTGGCACAATTTCACCTGTTGTAAGTCAGTCTGGTTAATAGGAACTACAACCTTTGAAACATGATAAAAGAAAAAACTTTTATTATATTACAGAAATTTCCTAAAAAAATTATTGTTTTCTGTAAATACATGAAGGGAGGTATTGGGAAAAAGGTCAGCTGTAGTAAGTCAGTCTACTACCAATAAAATCAAGCTTTGGATTTGGAACATGTCTGTTTTTTAATGTTAAAAGTAATTTTAATTAGGCTAATACAAATTATACGTTTTAACAATACGTTTTAAAAATTGGCGGACGTTCCCTTAGGGATCATGCACTGTGGTATCGCGTCAAAGCATTCTAGAGTATAAATGCAGCTATAATGCACGTAGGTGATTTTGAATTAATAAATGTCGATATACAATGGCTACATACTGTTAAAACTAATCGTGGTGTTGATATATTTGTTAGACTGCTGACTCTATAGAACAGTGGCATGGAAAACTAACTTTATCGCTCTCCGAGAGCCCTCTAGTGGTCGAGAGCATTTCCGTTGTGTTGCGGCTTTATTCCGTTGTGTTGTACATTTTCCGTTGTGTTGTGGCTTACTTCCGTTGTATTGTGGCTTACTTCCGTTGTATTGTGGCTCATTTCCGTTGTGTTGTGGCTTACTTCCGTTGTGTTGTGGCTCATTTCCGTTGTGTTGTGGCTTACTTCCGTTGTATTGTGGCTCATTTCCGTTGTGTTGTGGCTTACTTCCGTTGTATTGTGGCTCATTTCCGTTGTGTTGTGGCTTACTTCCGTTGTATTGTGGCTTACTTCCGTTGTATTGTGGCTCATTTCCGTTGTGTTGTGGCTTACTTCCGTTGTGTTGTGGCTCATTTCCGTTGTGTTGTGGCTTACTTCCGTTGTATTGTGGCTCATTTCCGTTGTGTTGTGGCTTACTTCCGTTGTATTGTGGCTCATTTCCGTTGTGTTGTGGCTTACTTCCGTTGTGTTGTGGCTCATTTCCGTTGTGTTGTGGATTAATTTCGCTGTGTTGTGAACTTGTTTAATTTCGTTGTGTTGTGCACTACTGGGCCACCGTATTCACACCAGCTCAGAGATCCACTCGCTCAACTTTACTGAGGTAAACACTGCACAATGGTATCGCTCTTTACAATGCCGGACACATAACAATAATTAATATGAGTAGCCTTTTGTTTGACTATGTTATCAAACAACTAATAGTGTGTTGCTAATGTTACATGGACCATGTTGCCGTACGCCACCTCAGAGTCAGACCGCTGCCTTCTAATAATCAGTATCCTTACAAACGCTTTGAACAACTCAGAACGTCAGTGGAGAGAGGCATATAGTTCATCATAACATCATAATACATCATACACCTGCAATATTGCTAAATCTACATGATTTTTCACATCAACAGAAAAATATACCGGGATAACCAAGCTTCTCTTGAGACTTCACTGCTTCAGAGCGGTCATATAGTTAATGATATGCTAAAGCTCGTCCCCACGTTGACATGATTGGTTACAAGGTAGTTTGTGACGTCAGAAACACCAGCGATTTCGAACCGCATTTTTGAGACTGTCTTTAGTTCACTGCAGTTTTAAAGAGAAAATACTCAGCAATGGTGTTGACTTATGAATTTGCACATGGTTTTTCTTAAATCATATTAAATACACCACATAGACATTTAACAACATTAAAAGCTTGATTTTCACCACAGGAGGACTTTAAAATGATTTAAAATAAGACAAAACAAACATTTAAAAAACTAAAAATCAAGATATTTCTTATTTTGATTTAACTGTTTTTTTTTTTATTGTTTTTTTTTTATATATATATATTTGTTTAACAAACCAGGGTTCCCACTGTCTTGAGGTTATTAAAAGTGTGATTTTTAGACCTGGAAAAGTAGTGTAAATGAAGCCTATAAAATCTTAAAATATCATGAGTCATTTTAATAATGAATATACAGTTTACTGGCTCAAGTAAAAAAAAAAAATTTTAATCCTCATCCAGTAAATTATGAAGAAACATTATAGGAAATATTACTAGAAAAATGATATGGCCTTTGAATATTGTTGTGGACAATAGAGGACCATTAAAGCAAAAAGCTTAAAGGGATAGTTCACCCAAAAATGTAAATTCTGTCATCATTTACTCACCCTCAAGTTGTTCCAACCCTGTGTAAGTTTCTTTCTGCTGCTGAACACAAAAGAAAATATTTTAAAGAATGTTGGTAACCAAAGAGTTGACGGTATATACTATGAGTATGATGAGTCAATTATGAAAATATTAAAAATTTTGGGTGAACTATCCCTTTAAGAACCACTGCTCTAAAGTCTGACTTTTTGTCCGATTGCTCCTGTGGACCCCTAGTGGTCTGTGAATGTCCTGCAGGCTATCTTTTACCCTACATGGACAACATAGGATTGGCTTACAAATACAATATACATTTCAAAATGTATTTATTTTAATAACAATTAACAATACAATTAATTAATCTTTATTAATTACAGTTGAGGTGTTTTAGAAGTGTCCAGATGACAAAAACAAAGTAAAAAGAATACCCAATGATAAAGTTGATAATCCCATAAGTCTGTATAAATAGCTTCAGAGAAACCTCGCTCACACCCTCCACATACAGTGCATGGAAGAGAACGAGGAGAAAAATAAAACAGAAACACTCTGACAGAATAACAAATAAAAAGAACAAAAGAATCAGGATGCTTCTTTGAGCACAGTATAGTAGAACAGGGGAAGGTTGAACGAACCCCTGCTCTGAATGACCAGAAACAGGTCTATTAACATTCTGATTGTCATTCTCCCTTCTATGTTCTCTCGCCACATTTTTAAGAGAGGATCAACATATGAGAGCAGTTTAGCAACCCACTTTCTTAACATCCCACCCTCTAATTAGTCAAGGAAGCTTCAGTGAACACTTTAAATGACCTTCTTGGAAGTTTACCTTTCCTCAATCTGCAACCTGTAGTTTCACATTCCATAGTTCAGCTCGACTCAGTCCTCTTCGTGTTTCGCTCTTCCACTCTACCAGCTCACACAACTGTAATCATTCTGCTCACCTCTACACTCAAGTTCAACCATATTTCTGTTTAAAGTCCCAGTTTCTCCAGCTGACCCGGTCTCTCATTCCATCCTTTATTTTAAATGTGCAAATGCATTTATGTGGCTGGTTAGCATGACTCAGTTAGCTAAAAGCATCATTGCCAGTCACGACAGCAAAACATTATAGTATCCGAACAGTAGCGGCCTTTGCTATGTCCGCTTGTACTCGAAAAAGAGCACCCCACCATCAAGAAGCGGACACACACCAGGCTGGGAAATTAACACGTTTCCGGGCGTGGGGCAAAAATGCCTAGCCTGGTAATACCAAACTCTGCTACTTCGCTTTGCTTCGTAGACAGAGTCTGGCATGGCATAATTGAAAAGCGTTTTCTTTCTCGCGGGGAGGCGCTTGTCTGAAGTTTAAAATCATTGGTTCCCGTAAGCCAATCACATAACGTTTGGTTATGGCGTGTGTTATGCGCATGCTCAGCCGCATCTAACTTCCACTGTAAACACATGTAGTATGATGCGAAAACAAAACCATCGAGCGAAATACCGGAGTGAACATGGCTGTGAACGACTTTTGCAGATTATGTGAAGTAAATCTACGCATCCACGGTACAATCAGTGTCTACGTCACGGCTCTCAGCCCGCCCTCTGTTCGCTGATTGGCCGGCTGTTTTCAGGCCGGAGGAAAACGGAAAGCTATTACGCTGTCTCAGACTGAGTACAGAAGCGAAATGAAATTGAGCGGAAGTAAGAAGTCTGACGTAGTGCTTAGAAAAATCAAGATATGGTGCAAAAAACCTCTCCATATAAGTTATTGTTTTTAATATATAAGCAATATCACACGTGCAAAAGTGCTGTTTTCCCGAATAGCAGCACGTTTGCAAATGTGGTATTGATCTTATACATAGGGTATATTTAGGTGACTTACATTTTCAGTTTTACACAGTTTCAGTTTTGTTACTGAATGACCATACAGAATGCATGCACAGACCATACTTGTCCAATTTTGTCCATCAGGAATTGATTGGATGGTTGTGACAGTTGGTCCCACTGTAGAAGAGATGTAAGAGGGAGGTGAAGTTTTAAAAAAATATAAAGGTGAAATACATATTATGCCCCTTTTCACAAGATGTAATATAAATCTATGGTGTCCCCAGAATGTGTCTGTGAAATTTCAGCTCAAAATAATTTATTATAGCTTGTCAAATGGCGCTTTTCCACTACACAGTACCAGCTCGCCTCGGCTCGGCTCGGCTCGACTCGACTCACCTGTTTGGTTTTCCACTGTGTAAAAGTTGTACCTGTACCTGCTTCCAGGTACTTTTTTTCGTACCACCTCCGGCGAGGTTCTAAGCGGGCTGAGGCGAGCTGAGGCGATACTAAAATGTGACGTGAAATCACGGCAGACTGCTGATTGGTCAGAGAGAATCGTCACTATTCACTGCGTCATCATTGCACGCGCCAGACGCAGTATCCTGAATAAAAAACAGCAAAAACATCCAAAAACAGCATACACTCGATTTCCTCCATTGTCCTGTGTGTGTAGGTAGCGGGTGTGTCTTGCGCGTCTCGCGTAAAAGATTTTAGTCACGGCAGTTTCCTGCGGCGTCGCTATGACGACCAGGTACTATTGTGGAGGTACTATCTGCAATGGAAAACGGAGCGAAAAGCGAGCCGAGCCGAGCTGAGTCGAGGCGAGGCGAGGCGAGTCGAGTCGAGCTGGTACTGGTAATGGAAAAGTGCCAAAATAGGCCCCTTTTTGGGTGTGAGCAAAAACGCTCTGTTTTTTGTGTGTGTAGTGTCCCTTTAAATGCAAATGAGCTGCTGTTCCTTTAAGAGGGCCAATCCTTTACACGAGCTTCGGATACATTCGGCAATAACAAAACAAGCGAAATTTCACTCATCCAAAATCTCAGAAATAATCAGTAGCGGAGTGAGCCTTACGGAGAGATGCAGGAAGGGGTTGCAACTTTTAGACATCACCTGGACGTTTCTGAATGGTTAGTGTTATGGAGTTACATTGATTAATCTGTTTCTGGGGGATTTCTGTTGAAGATAAAATGAATCAGAATCAGAAAGAGCTTTATTGCCAAGTGTGCTTGCACCCACAAGGAATTTTTCTTGGTACTGAAGCTTCCAGTGCACATATACAAATACAAATACAACAAGAACATAGTAATACAAATTCTAAGAATGAAAATATATAAAAAATAAATAAAAATAGTATAAAAGTAAAAAAGTAGGGTCACAGTTGGGTTTAGTCTGAATAAACATTTACAGATTATGAACATATTTACAGTATTTTGAGTAGTATGAATAATATAAATATCACCTGAATTGGAGAATATTACACTAGACAGTGGGAGTCTAGCGCATGTTACAGATTATAAACATATTTACAGTATTTTGAGTAGTATGAATAATATAGATATAAATATCACCTGAGTTTATTGCACTAGACAGTGGGAGTATTGCACTTACAGGCATATGCTTTGGGGGGCATGTTAAGTGTTCAGAAGGGAAATGGCCTGTGGAAAGAAACTGTTCCTGTGCCTGGAAGTTCTTGTGGCCAGTGATCTGTGTCGCCGTCCTGACGGTAACAGTTCAAACAGGGGGTGTCCAGGGTGAGTGGAGTCTGTGATGATTTTACCTGCTCTCTTCCTCACTCTGGAAGAGTACAGGTCCTGGAGGGTTGGCAGGGGGGCACCAATAATCCTCTCTGCAGTCCGGACTGTCCGTTGTAGTCTCCTGATGTCCGATTTGGTAGCTGAACCAAACCAGACAGTGATGGAAGTGCTTAAGACAGACTCAATGACGGCTGAGTAGAACTGGATCAGCAGCTCCTGTGGCAGATTGAACTTCTTCAGCTGGCGAAGGAAGTACAGTCTCTGCTGGGCCTTTTTCACAATGGAGTCAATGTGATTTGCCCACTTCAGGTCCTGGGAGATGGTAGAGCCCAGGAACCTGAATGACTCCACTGCTTCCACAGTGCTGTTCATGATGGTGAGAGGGGGGAGTGCTGGGGTGTTTCTCCTGAAGTCCACGATCATCTCCACTGTTTTGAGCGTGTTCAGCTCAAGGTTGTTATAACTGCACCAGACAGCCAGCTGTTCAACCCCCAGTCTGTAAGCAGACTCGTCACCATTTTGGATGAGACCGATGACAGTGGTGTCGTCTGCAAATTTCAGGAGCTTGACAGAGGGGTCTTTAGAAGTGCAGTCATTAGTGTACAGGGAGAAGAGCAGTGGGGAGAGAACGCACCCTTGGGGGGCGCCAGTGCTGATGGTGAGGGTCCTGGATGTGAGTTTCCCCAGTCTCACTAGCTGCTGCCGGTCCGTCAGGAAGCTGGAGATCCACTGACAGATTGTGGATGGCATGGAGAGCTGAGTCAGTTTGGCTGTGAGAAGATCAGGGATGATGGTATTGAAGGCCGAACTGAAGTCCACAAATAGGATCCGTGCATAAGTCCCAGGTCTGTCAAGATGTTGCAGGATATAGTGCAGTCCCATGTTGACTGCATCATCCACAGACCTGTTTGCTCTGTAAGCAAACTGAAGGGGATCCATCAGGGGTCCGGTGATGTCCTTCAGATAGGCCAACACCAGTCTTTCAAACGACTTCATGACCACAGACGTGAGAGCGACAGGTCTGTAGTCATTAAGTCCAGTGATTTTAGTTTTTTTGGGAACCGGAATGATAGTGGAGCGTTTGAAGCAGCAGGGAACTTCACACTGCTCCAATGATCTGTTGAAGATCTGCGTGAAGACTGGGGCTAGTTGGTCAGCACAGGCTTTTAGACAAGCAGATGAGATGCCGTCTGGGCCTGAAGCTTTCCTAGTCTTCTGTTTTTTGAAGACTCTGCTCACGTCCTCCACACAGACCTTAAGCTCAGGTTGGATGGCAGAAGGGGGGAGGAGAGGGGTTGCAGGAGGTGATGGTGGATGTGTGAAGTGCACATCAGGGCGGGTGTGAGGTGTGAGTCTGGGCTTCTCAAACCTGCAATAGAATGCATTGAGAGTGTCAGCCAGTTGTTGATTCTCCACAGATGGGGGGGATGGTGATTTGTAGTTGGTGATGTTCCTCAGGCCTCTCCAGACTGATGCCGGGTCGTTGGCTGAAAACTGGTTTTTCAGCTTTTCAGAGTAGCTTCTTTTAGCAACTCTGATCTCCTTTGTCAGTTTGTTTCTGGCCTGGTTATACAAGATTTTATCCCCACTTCTGTAAGCATCCTCTTTGGCATGACGAAGCTGTTTGAGTTTCCCAGTAAACCATGGTTTATCATTAGTGAATGATAAGAATGTCCTGGTAGGAATGCATGTATCCTCACAGAAACTGATATATGATGTTACAGTATCTGTGAGCTCATCCAGATCGGTGGCTGCAGCTTCAAAAACAGTCCAATCAGTGCAATCGAAGCAGGCCTGTAGATCCTGCTCTGCTTCGTTGGTCCATCTTTTTACAGTCCTTAATACAGGTTTAGCTGATTTCAGTTTCTGCCTGTAGGTCGGTATAAGATGAACCAAACAGTGATCAGAGAGCCCCAAAGCTGCCCGTGGGACGGAGTGATACGCATTCTTTATCGTGGTGTAACAGTGGTCCAATATATTACTGTCTCTGGTAGGACATGTAACATGCTGTCTGTATTTTGGCAGTTCACGGGAGAGATTTGCTTTGTTAAAATCCCCAAGAATGATTAAAAGAGAGTCTGGGTACCTTTGTTCCATTTCAGCTATATGTTCAGCCAGCTGTTGTAGCGCCGCGCTCACACACGCGTCTGGAGGAATGTAAACATTCGCGAGAATGAATGAGGAAAACTCCCGCGGCGAGTAGAAAGGTTTACAGTTTATGAAATGCGCCTCTAAATTAGGAGAGCACATCTTCTTCAGTGTTGTTACATCTGAACACCAACTTTCGTTAATGTAGAAACACAATCCACCACCTCTCGTTTTCCCCGTTAGTTCCGCGATGCGATCCGCTCGGAACAGCTGGAAGCCCGGCAGATGTAGTGCGTTGTCCGGTATGGCTTCACTCAGCCAGGTTTCAGTGAAGCACAGAGCAGCGGAGTTTAAAAAGTCCTTATTAGTGCGGGTGAGGAGAAGAAGTTCGTCCATTTTGTTAGGAAGAGATCGGAGATTCGCAAGATGAATACTGGGTAGTGCAGTGCGGAGGCCGCGCTCGCGGAGTTTAACCAGCGCGCCGGCGCGCTTCCCGCGTTTGCGTCTGACCGCGCGTTTTAACAACACCGCTGCGCCTCCAACGAGAATGTCCAGTAAAACGTCTGAGTAATCAAAATCTGTAAAAAACTTGTCTGGTGTGTGTTTCCTAATGTCCAGAAGTTCGTCTTTGGTGAAACTGATAGGAAAAGAATGACTAAACGCAGAACAAACGAACAAAAACAACACAATGACTGGAGAGCTCCACACCGAGGCAGCCATCCGCGGCGCCATCTTGAATGGAATCTCCTCTCTTGTCTCATCTGAGGCTGTGCTCGTCTGTGCAGCCAAAGACAAATAAGTTTGCTTGCTTTGCTCGAACTTTTGCCATTGCATTACGACTGGTTACACTGTTGTTGCTTGCGAAATCCAAATGGCGGCGCCGTGGGTGGAAACGTGCAAATTAAGGGGCGGTAAAATGATAATAACGTTCCCTTCCGTTCCTACGTCAGAAGGGGAGCGAAGTCTGATCTGCTTTTTTTTTTTTTTTGACATGCTTGCAGAGAAAGGCTGACCAAAACATAGTTACTGGGTTGTCACTTTTCACATTTTCTGGGTTGGTAGATGCACCCATAGATATCATATATAAAGGCTAGATGTCTCGTGCGCACTGCTGGCCAATGGAGGTCGACGTCCGCACGTGGCGGCCATCTTGCCACAGTGTACTCGCTCACTACTTCAATGGTGCATGTACTTTTAAATAACCATAACTTGCTCATTTTTCTACCGATTTTCAAACGGTTTGGTTTGTTATAAACGTCAGAGATGTAGTTATGACACTGCATACATACACTGCATACATATGAAAAATTATAACATACATGTTCAAGCATTCGGAATTATAGCCACGTTAATAACGTTTGTAAGAAACCAAACCGTTTGTAAATCCGTCAAGATTTCAGCGAGATAAGAGGATTTGTGTGCGTGCTGATCATTCACCTTAATGCACAGAGCACTGTGACAAGATGGCCGAACGATGATGCCGGAAGTGACTGCGCCATAAGACATCTAGCGATTATATATGATATCTATGGATGCACCGGGGACCCGATTATAGCATTTAGACATGGAAAAAATCCGATTTTCATGATATGTCCCCTTGAAGATTATGAGGGCACATGAATAATAAAATAAAATATGCACAGATAAACCATTTTGTAGTCTAAACACTGCAATAGGGAATGTGAAGGTACCATAGGAAGGTACTTTACGCAGTGTTGCATTATGGGACGTGGGCGCCATGTTTGCAGGCACGATCTCTGTTTACCTTTTCGCCACCCATTGCTATGACATGTAATAGTGGGTGTGTTTGGCTAAAACGAGGTAAAATTGAAGAAGAACGGAAGAAATTTAAAGAAAAAGAGAAGGGACCCTATCGGGAGAAACTAAATGCCACTGCCAAAAACGTTATTTGGACAAACTGTCCGCGATAAACAACGTTGATCCATATTATTTAGCAGCCCAAGACTGGATTAACGTTACAGATCCAGACGCACTAGCGTTACCTCCGCTCACAAATCTGGACATCGTTAACCTTGTTTTTGAATTGAGTTGCATACACTTTGCAGGAGTTTAAGAGCTATACATCCCTTCAAAATAGACTTATGTATCTTTGCCCATCCCAGTTTATGTGTAACGTTACTTAAGATTCTTTGTGGATGCAATCACATAGACTGTAAAAAAATAGTGCAATCAGTAGAAAAACAGATACAAGCCACTTAATGTATTTATTAAGCAGTTATATAAAACCTTGATTCACAAACATTTTAAAAAGGCATGTAAAAAGATGTACAGAATATCAAAACAAATTGTTAATTGAAAACAAAATAAACATAATTTATTTGATTCATGCAATGTGGCCTGGCTTTATCGTCTGCTAACATGAACCACAAAATCAACATAATTCATCAACTATCCTACAAGTCATCAAGAAATATACAATACAAAACCTCTAGCTTTGTACAACTTTTAACAAACGTTTTTACAAACCAGTTGATTTAGCAATCACTGCTCAACACTTAGACACATATTTGTAAGAGCACAGACTAACGTGATGACAACTTTATCCAAGAAAACCACAGTCTCACCCTCACATGGCAGAACCATATTTATGGGAATTTTAGAAGACAATATTTTGTATTTGTTTATTAAAATTAAAAAATGTCCTCATTATTGCCGCACCCCACGCAATCTGGCGTCTTCTCGTCAACTCCTCCACCTGCTTCCCATGTTGCTGGAAAAACGTATTCCTTTGTTTATTTTCCTCCCTGAACGATCGTGTGACCTGCTATGGCAGTTCTTGATCGAGCAACACTGACCAACAATAACACTGTTATTAAAAACTCGACAGAAAATCCCAAAACAGCCTCCTACACACGAATTAAAATACAGCGGGTAGAGCGGGATAGGGCGCGATCCTCTAAACATGGCGGCGGACGCATAATGCAACACGGCGTGACGTCACCTTCACATTCCCTATATACCATTAACAAATTATTTCATGGTGACTTTAAATGTGAACAAGTCTACTTTAAGTGGGATCATTTAATCTGAGCTGTGTGCGCATGTGTGTCGGTGTCACGACACACACAGCTCAGATTAAATTTTAATCTGATCTGTGCTAATGTGTGGAGTCCTGACTGCAACTTTTCATGTCCTCAAATGATCAACTAATCACCAGGGTTTCCCCTACCATTCAGTAGTCTGTCTTGGCACAGACTCACTTTAGTGTGTTTGTGTGTGAGTAGGCTACATGAATACATGAATATTTGTGTGTCTTTCTTATTCTTCCTGTGCAATTCATTTGACTAATCTCATTTAATCTAAGTTTGTGCATGTGACAGTGCATGTGTGTATCTATTGTGGGTTCAGTTACATTTTGATCTGTGGATGTGCTTGAGTTTGAATACATATTTATTAAAGCTGTACGCTTCTCTCCTGGGATAGACACACACATACACATCTGATGTGTATAGGAGTTAAAATGTGAGTCCTACTTACCTGCTGTGACTCCATTTCACGTTTTAGAAAGAACTGTAAAAGTGCTACAGTGTTATATTATGAGTTTCGCAAAAAGTCACCTTTCTCTCACTCTTTCCCTTTTGTCACTCCATCATAGAATTTACATTGTCTACATGAACTTCTTTGTCTAATAAACTGACATAAAGTACACATTTTTACACGTATTAGGCACAAAATGTGAGAATTATTAGATATTTAAATAAACTATTACCTCACATAAAAGAAACTTAGCATGAAAAGCTGCTAATATCCTCAACGTTTAAAATTGTGATTTTGACGTCCCTGAACAATTAAACCATACACCAGTCATAATTTTGATAATCTTTTGAAATTATATTCAGTTGATATTTAATATTTGATATTTTAATTGATACATTTAGTTTCATGATTTCACCCCATAAAAAGAAACTTATATATTTTTCAAAGCTGCAACTACTGTATGTGTCATCATTTAAACCATTAGACCAATTTTTATTTACAAATATTGTTATGCTTACTGCATTCGTCAACCATTCAGATATGTTACCCAGGTTATTGTAAGAATAAATAATCAAACAGATATGTATTTATCAACTGCAAGCCAATTTGGTCGCAAATTTGCTAGTCCCATTTGATTGAGCTTAATTCGGGTACATTTTTCGTAATAAAATTACATATGAGAGTTTATATATTTGACTTTAATATTTATAAATTATAAAATCACAAATCATGTTTTTAAACTTTATTTAAGTCCCATATTTTATATAACTTCACAAATAGAGATTAAAACATCTCATATAATATTTAGCTTGACCTCCTTATGTTAAACATCACCATTTTCTGAAGGTTAATCACTTCCATTCACTGCTCATCTGTTCATTTATTAAGAATTCAGGCCTTGTCTTGTCTTCACTAAAATATGCGTAGTCATTGGGTAGCCCATAGACAGTCCAGGAGTCCAAGTAGTCATATCTCAGCATGACTAGTCAAATGTGGAAAACACTAATCTGTCGGATTGGGCAGGTAAACAAAAAATGAGGTCATGCTCTTATTTTACACTGTTGGCCACATAGGTCATCAACTAATGCCATCAACTCAGACACAGAGAGACAGAGCAGGTCCACTATCTCTGTGAGCACCTACAGTGTGCTGAGAACACCTGGTCACTGCATAACAATGCTAATTGCACCAAACCAACCAAACTGCTATTAGTGGTTTGGACAGTCATCATTGCAGCCGTGACTGTGGTATGTATGTGAAAACAAAGTTGTCAAAACAAAATTTTGTTTTCGAAAATAGGTTTTCTGTAACCCCCATTAAAGGAGTAGTTCACCAAAAAATGAAAATTTTGTCATCCATGGAACATAAAAGTAGACATATTGAAGAAAATGGTGTCACTCTTTTTCATGCTATTACAGGGCTAAAACTTTCAAGCTTTAAAAATGATGCAAACCTATCATAGAAGCATGCAAAACAATCGTCATAAAAGGAAGAAAGAAATGTGCGAATGGTATTTATGAGCATACAGTAGGTAGCATGCTTGGCACAGATCTGAACTTGCTTTTTTTGGTAATCTAACCTTGTTATGACTATTCCATCAAAGAATTTTAAAGAGACATTTAATGCATGTAGGAGTTTGCAGCAATTAAATTTGCATGTGGACAGTTGAATCATGGGAAATGTTCCATGCATCTCATTTTCTTTAATTAGAATAATTAGCACAATCACGCCTGAGTTCTTTTGTCAAGATGACAAAAGATGCATAAATCTGTTCTTTTGGGAAAAAGGAATGTCTCTGTTTGAGTGTTCCGGGGAAAGGTTGTCTTTCCAGTGTAATCAAACCATGGCAAATCCACTAGACAGATCTCAGAGCTCAGTCTCATGTGAGCTGTCGTTCTTATGTTGTTGCCACTTATGCTGTACCTCTTTTTCCTGCTGTAGATGACAACTGTAAGAGAGCTGCGAGCTAGATCATAAAGAGCTATAGTAGGAATATAAAGATAGTTTCTTCTCCATATCTGTTTCAGACGAATATTGTAAGTCACTGTATTTGTATTGTGTTTTGGGGTTTTGGGAAGAGTAAATGCAACATTTCTTATGAAAGCCTTTTTGTAAGTATAAATGTTATGTGATTAATTCTATTTAAAACCTTATATTTTCAAAAGATTTTTAATCAATGGCCTATCCATGTGACTTTTCAATGGGTGTGGAGTCTAAACATGATTTAAGGAGATTTTTTTTTGGAGAAATAAACTTGTCTTTTTGTTTTTTTGTTTTCCTATAAAAATGAAAAAAAGAGGAAAAAGGCAGCAAACAAGAGCGTGGTTGAAAGAACAGGCCAAACGTTTGCTCGCCTCTGCTGTCTGCTGTTCTGCCATTGATTCTTCAGCCAAGATCCTGGAGCGATGTGCGTTTCCACACAGGTCAGAGAGTATGTGCAACACATGTTGTCTTTACTTCACTGTAAACATGCTTTGGCTGTGGCAAAAAGCGACAGTGTAAAACAGATTTACTGGAACACCAGCTGCAGGAAATAAATGAGAAAAAAATTATATATGTATGTGTACCATACAATATATTCTAAATTTAAAATATTTATTTATTTATTTATTAAAAGTACTGAATGCCCCTTCAAAAAGATTTAAATGGCTGTAACTAATTCATGTAAGTCAAGAGTTAGAGGTAGTGACAATGTAGGCCTACGTATGTATGTATTTATGTGCACTTTATGCTAAATTACAATAACATAATTATAGTGGTTTTACAAGATATATATATATATATAAAATATTGTGGATTCCATGCGTACCAGATGTGGGCCTGATTTGGGCCGACACTATATGTTGCTGTCTAGATCCATCCATCCATCCATCCATCCATCCATCCATCCATCCATCCATCCATCCATCCATCCATCCATCCATCCATCCATCCATCCATCCATCCATCCATCCATCCATCCATCCATCCATCCATCCATCCATCCATCCATCCATCCATCCATCCATCCATCCATCCATCCATCCATCCATCCATCCATCCATCCATCCATCCATCCATCCATCCATCCATCCATCCATCCATCCATCCATCCATCCATCCATCCATCCATCCATCCATCCATCCATCCATCCATCCATCCATCCATCCATCCATCCATCCATCCATCCATCCATCCATCCATCCATCCATCCATCCATCCATCCATCCATCCATCCATCCATCCATCCATCCATCCATCCATCCATCCATCCATCCATCCATCCATCCATCCATCCATCCATCCATCCATCCATCCATCCATCCATCCATCCATCCATCCATCCATCCATCCATCCATCCATCCATCCATCCATCCATCCATCCATCCATCCATCCATCCATCCATCCATCCATCGTCTGCACAGATCTGGGCCACATCTGGTACTTGTGGATTCATGCGTACACTGTAAAAAGATTCTAACCTCCACAACGCAAAATTTTCGCGTGACTGGTCACATAAAAATTTTTCCATTGGCCCAAGTGAAATTCTGTAAATTTAATCTTATAATTTACAAAATTTCACTTGGGCCAATTGAAAAATTTAGATGTGACCAGTCACTAGAAAATTTTTAATTGGGGAGGTTAGACATTTTTTACAGTGTACCAGTTGTGGGCCGGATCTGGGCCGACACAATGTTGCTGTCTGGATAGATAGATAGATAGATAGATAGATAGATAGATAGATAGATAGATAGATAGATAGATAGATAGATAGATAGATAGATTTGCGTTGGCATGATGCTTCATGGCATGATGCGTACACCACTAGGTGTCAGTATCCAAGTCCAAGACAACTGATATATCAGCCAATTGGCAACATAAAGAAAAAATGACAGAGTGAGCCTTTGTAAATGTAAACAGCACTCGTATCTTTGTGGATTTTAAGACCTGTGTACAGTGTTATGATTTAAGGCAGAGCAGACAACGCGCAGTCATGACTGTGCAGAAACTAGGACACCCACACACCTCCCACCCCCTGTATGTTAAGTGACTGCATGTTCGATGCGTGACTGGGAGCATTTCCACGGATCCACGGCACACACTGCCAGCTCACCTGCCACGGCTTCTCTTCTCTCTTTCTTCTCATAATTCCTCTCCTCAGTTTTCTCCCTTGTGCACATGCCTTTCCCTTTTGTCCTCCAACCTCTTGTCCTAAAAACTCTCATTAATTCTTCTTCTTGAGAGATCCGATTCTTTTTTTGAATACCGAGGGAATGAGTCAGAGATCCCCCTCACTCCTAACACACACACACTGACACACTCACACGAATGTCAGTTACTACACACAGGAAGTCACGTATTCAGCACAGAGCTGCCTGCAAAAATCGCACACACACACACACCAGTGGAGTCATGTGTTCAGATTTACCTATCTCGTGTCACACTGTTTTTCTAAACTCCCTGGCTTTTCCTCACCAACGCTTAAACATATTCAAAAGAGTCCCTCACTCATAACATTATCTAGTATTATTATTCCTGTAGATTATAAAAAGCGAGAGAGCATAGCAGTGAAATAACTGCTAAAATGCTCCCGTTTATCCTCTCTTGTGTTTTCTCTCTCCATGGATAGTCAATCTATCAGCTCCATTGATTCTGTTTATCAGCACTCTAATGGATGGGTGACCACATTAAATATTTACAACGTCTCCCAACATCACAGAAAACGTGGACCATACCACTCCTTTCTTTTTCTGATTCAATGCTCGTCCCACATGTTATGTACTGCAAAAAATGAATCATTTCTGTTATGCTTTCTGAAAATTGTTTCTAAATTAAATTTACAGAGGTTTATGCTTGAAATGAGAAAATGATTGTGGTCAATCAAACAATCAGACTCAACAAAAGGGAATGTTTTTTTCACCCCCTTGGCAAATAGTTTTTTATACCTCATTACATTTCATTACAGCATAGATTTTATGTCATTTTGCTTCCAATTTAAATGTCTCTTGTTTTAAGGATTTTGAAATATACCAGAAAACAATCTTTTTTTTTTTACTGTAAATAGCTGTTTGAAATATATTTTATAATAAAAATATGATTTACTCCCGTGATGGCAAAGCTGAATTTTCATTACTCCGGTCTTCAGTGTCACATGATCCTACAAAAATCATTCTAACATTTTATTATTATTATATTAATATTATTATCAATGTTGAAAACAGTTTATATTTTTTCTTGTGGAGACCATGATATTATTTGATGAATAGAAAGTTCGAAAGAAATCTATTTTTGTAACATTATAATGTCTTTACGGTCACTTTTGAGTAATTTAATGCATCCCTGCTGAATAAAATTCATTTTCCCAGGCGAATAGGGTAAAAAATAATTACTAATAGATATGACCATCCTTCCTCAGTTGATTAAGAATTGCAAAAAAAAAAAGACATTTTTTTTTTATTACAAGTTGTCTGAAATGTTATAATTAAACATGCAGATGAGGCATTATCTAATTAAACATGCACTAATTTCCAACAATTTCTTGAACATAAACCCGAACATTGGATTAAGCCAGGTTCAACATTCTTGTTTCGTTTTGTTGATATATAGCCTATATATTTTTACAGAGGGGATTTCGGATTTCTCTTTTTTTATTACTCCATTAATTAGAAAATACTGCCATCGGTTAGCAAAATAAATACATTTTCACAATTTTTTAAAGAATAAAATGTTGTATAAAATCAGGCAAATTATATGAACAAACCCCTCTGTAAAAACCTTCAGAATATAGATAGGAATAAAACAGTTTGTTGTGTAAGTGCTATGGAAATAGAGACTCATTTTGAGAAAACGACCTTTAAAGATATGTACTGTAATCCAAATCTACAGACACAAATAGATAAAGTGCTATAAAAGATACACTTAAAAGTGTATTTTGGATGTTTTCTTTCTACTAGTCTAAAAAAGCACTTTATGAAAAGCCATGCAAAAAGCCCCAAATCTCAAAATATAGATGCACGAATAAACAGTGTTTTTGCCTGTAGTGTCTCACCTTAAAAAAATCGTACTGATTTTACTTATTAACCCAAAACTTTGAATGATAGTGTAGTCAAAGTAATCAAATTCAGATTCTACAGAGATTCAAGAATAGAGAAATAGATTAAGAGTAAAAGGAGTTCCTGATGAACAAAATTATTGCGGGAGAAGAAAAGTTGGGTGATTCATAAATGTTTCATTATAGAGGTTCTGAACATATATGCCTTAAAACAAAACCATCACATCACTGCGCTTTTGTTTTGTTGCTTTCAGTGTTTATATACAAAGCAAATGTCTGGTGATCAAACAGCTCTACTTCAACAGTTACAGTACATACACTCTCAGAAAAAAAGGTACAAAAGCTGTCACTGGGACAGTACCCTTCAAAAGGGTTCTAATATGTACCATTTAGGTACTAATATGTATACTTTTGGTACCAATATGTACCTTTGAGGGACTAATATGGTATAAAGGTGTAGCTTTTGAAAAGGTACCGCCACAGTGACCGCTTTTGTACCTTTTTTTCTGAGAGTGTACTGTAACTCTTCGTCACTCTGTAAATGTTACATAAAAGTAATTGTTGGTAATGAATTGTTCGTACGTGCTACAAGTAACAACCTGCTTTAATTACAAACTTTAGGGAAAATGCATGAAGTTAAACGGTCCTCTGACTACAAGAGCGTTTCAGATAACGTGAACTGTTTGACACACCTGTTTGTTTATAGATCTGATTGAGTTCTGTAGCTGTTAAACCAAGTGAAAGAACCAGACGTAAAACAAACCAATATCTCAAACACTAAAGTGCAGTTCAACACCAACAACTAGTGTCAGTATCAACCATTACAGAAAGTACAGAGAGTCCCAAACCTGGGTGGATGTATTGTTTATATTCCTAGAACTTTGGAAGTATAATTTTTTTTCCAAGAATTGCACTGTGAGGTTGAGATTTACACTGAAAACATTTCGCTCACTCGTTTCCTTGATGGACACAAGAGGGCAAATAAACATTTGGTTCCTGGGCTATCACATATATTATTCTTCACCAACAAGAAGTACACAAAATCTTAGAACTACCCACACACGTAAACACGGTTCCTCTAGCCTAGAATTTATTTTCAATGCACAATGTATCAATTCTCTTTGCTTTTCTTTAACACTACAACAGCAAAACTGTTCAGAACGTGTTGTGTTGTTTTGTTTGTCCAACAAGTAAGAGTGAGACCTTGTTACTTAATTGTGATACCATATTTAGAATGACTAACAATTAAAAAACTTAAAGGGGTGGTTGATTATGATTTGACTTTTCTATCTTTAGTTAGTGTGTAATGTTGCTGTTTGAGCATAAACAACATCTGCAAAGTTACGACGCTCAAAGTTTTAAGTAAAGGGAGATATTTGCTTTTAAAGAAATTGCTTTTTAAGGACTACAACAAGCATCACTAACCCTAAAATTTACATAAACCCCGCCCCCGGGAATGCGATTTATAGATTATCATGACAGAATATGCTAATCAATGACTAGAAGATAACTACACATAAGCTACATAAATTCATCAACTAACCATTCAGAAACGTCCTGTTGCATTCTACATGTTGTCACCTCTTCTTGAGTCTCTCCATCTTTGTCTGACTCCGGTTTGAACATAAAAGGCTAAAAGTTTTTTTAAATATTCAGTGCATGTCTGTGTGAGTGCAAGCTGTTGAAGCTCCGCCCTCTGTGCCGGGAGCAGCAGCTCATTTGCATTTAAAGGGACAGACACAAAAACGGTGCGTTTTTGCTCACCCTCAAAAAGTGACAATTTTAACATGATATCTACAAATATCTGTGGGGTATTTTGAGCTAAAACTTCACATACACACTCTGGGGACATCAAAGACTTATTTGCATCTTGTGAAAAGGGCATTATACCACCCCTTTAACTTACATGGTAAATTATGCATCAATATTTTGCCAATTCAGTAAACATCCTCAGATCATTGTTCTTGTCTGAGACTGAGTTTTTAAAATATATGAAGATCTTAGCATACCTGCTAATTTGATCAAAGATAATTGCAAAAAATTAAAAAAGACAGCCTGTCTGGCACACTTTATTATATACAATTAAAACAGGAGAAAGGCTGATCTTGATGGCCCAGAGAAACAGGTCCAGAATAGTCCCACTAAAATATAGGTTGTTCGCAAACTTTTGGCCTTGACTATATCTGTATATCTGAGAGAGAGAGAGAGAGAGAGAGAGAGAGAGAGAGAGAGAGAGGGAGAGAGAGAGAGAGAGAGAGAGAGAGGGAGAGAGACAGGGATAGAGAGAATGAATGTGTTTACAATTTGTTTTAGCCCTACTCAGCAAACTAGACTGGGCAGCAGCACTTTTTCACAATTACTCACCCCTCCCCACACACACACCACACCACACACACACACACTCACTATATTTTTCAAGTATATTGATGTAGTAAGTATAATATAGACATGTACTAGTATACTTGGAAGTGTACTATTTGCGACTAAATCCGCCCACGTTTTAGTGTATAAAAAAAGTATAGGCCTAAGTGTAACAGTAGTAAACACTGAGTACACAACTAATTTACAACTACAAGCGAGGTATACTTATAGTTTACTAGTCAAATACTTGTTGTAGTACAGTTTTTAGTTTATGAAAGTGCACTTTGAAGTATACTCTCAGTAAACTATAGTTAAAGTTTTATACTACAGGACTTGTTACTTTTCTTTTAATCGAACTTAACATCATACTTATGTCCGGTTTCACGGCCACGGCTTAGGCCGTGTCCCAGACTAAAATGCATGTTTGAGCTGTTGTAACTGAACGCAACTTGCACTGGCATATCTTAAAAGATGTCAGTGCCATTGTTTTGTCTTTAATGTTTTTTTTTTTTTTTTTAAACCTACTTAAAATTCCTAATTGAACTAAGGCCTATACCTGGCTTGATCTAAGCACTGTCTGTGAAACCATGCCATACTAGTACTATACTATACTAGTTATTTTTGCACTTTAAGTATATTGCTATGTTCCTATTTAGGTATTTTTTTTTATACTTGTAATATACTTTTAATTAGGCTACTTTAACTCTTTCCCCGCCAGCGTTTAAAAAAAAAAAAGTTGCCAGTCAGCAGCATATTTTTTTTGATAATTTTCACAAAACTCCCAAAATTTTGTTGTATGATTATCTGAACATGCAATATATCACATTTTTGAATTGATTATATTTTTTGATTTGTGTAATACAGGGTTCCCGCGGGGTCTTAAAATGTCTTAAATTCTGAACTTTAAATTTAAGGCCTTAAAACGTCTTAAAAACAGCCAGATTTTCATCCGCGGTCTTAAATTTCATTTAGTCAGGTCTTAAAAAAGATTTTACCCTCGTTCATTTTCAGAAACTCTGGCCGCATAAAGTTATTACAAAGTAGCAAAAAAATATTGAAGTCGCTCGCCAAGAGGCAGTTCACATATCGCGTCTATTGTAACGGTGGTTACGGCGGTGGAAATCCATTAGCCTCTAAAACTTTTTGTCATTGTGGAGTTGAATAGCAACGACAGACGCCACGGGAAAATCGGACCGAATTTTACTATTAATAATAAAAGATAAGCTAAAGTGTATTGTAAATGTCACTAAATAATTTTTTATAAAAAGAATGAGTCAAAAAAGATAAATTAAAGTCTGAAATATGTGAGGTTTATCTTTTTATAAAAACCTTTTTTTGTCAATTTTATTTGAACTTGTACATGTTAGTATATAACATGTTGCAAGACACTTTTAAAATCTGGCTATCATTTTTAATCGTATTATTTTAATGTTTATGTTAGTGTGCATTGATGCTAATTTTATTTGTTATTTGCTGTTTTTCGACATAAAACTTGGTGAATTGATTTCATTGTGTAGTATTAGTACTTTTTGAACAGGATTCTGTGATAACAGTGATAATTTTTGGCACTATAATAATTCAATGAAATGTTCATGCCATTTCATCTCTAGTTATGATCAACTATGATCAACTAAAATCAACTAATAATTATGTGTTTTTACAGTAGGCCTATAATATGCAAAGTACAATTTTCTATAAAAAAATTATATCTGATTCTGTTCTTTTCTCTGCCACATTGTTGGGTCTGGAAGGTTACTAATGTGATTGCTTTATCTGTAAATTAAGTTAATGCTTTTTCAATTACTGAATTCAGTGAAATAAAATGAATTCTTTGATTAGAATATTTTTTGGCAATGCGTCGTGTCGTGTAGGTCTTAAATTTCAATCTTTATGGTCTTAAAATGTCTTAAAAAGGTCTTAAATTTGACTAACTGAAACCTGCAGGAACCCTGTAATAGCGCCCCCTACTACAGTACTATAACAGTTTAAAACTCCGTCAATGGCGGGGAAATTCCTATGTACACTATACCAGTGGACTAAACAAAAATTCACATACTGAGAATTAGGAACATATCCGTTTTCTTCAGAAAATCTATATTTTCAAACAATTTAAGTAAGTAAGAGAATACTTTGAAGTATATCTTGGTCAAAAGATTGAGTAGCCTACAAGAATAGGCCAAATACTTTTTTTTTTTTTTCAGTATAAGTCAAGTTGCGCGTATTTTTAAGTATATTTCTGAGAAGTACATAAAATATATTTCTGTCCGTGTATATCTCAGTCCGTGAAAATAAAGCTATTGCAAACAAGCACATGTGTAAGATCCTCACAAACACATTTCCTGTATCAGCAATAAGCACATTGTTTTGAAAGGAAAAAGGATTCATCATATCAAATTGTGATAGTCTTTTCTTCCCCATTGTGACGTATATCCGAGCTAAACGACTTTTTGAACAAGAAAAGATGTACGGCACTTGATTTTGAGAATTGATTGGATGGTTGTAGTTTGCAATTGCTGTGACCTCATAAGTGACATGTTTTCCCGCCCTTGCACCAGTAAACATTTAATAAGAGGAAAAAAAAGAGATGTTGCTGTAAGATGGAGAGAAAGTTATTTTGATCAAATGTTATGACCGTAGAAATAAACATAATAATGAAGTGCATAGATAAATCTTTTAGAATAAATACTGAAATATTCCATAAAAAAAACAAGAATGGTCAATTTCATGGTGACTTTAAAGAACACAGAAACCAATACACTGATCAGAAGAAAGTACAATGTAACTTTTAAACTCTGAAGAACCACATAGTAGCAAAAAACTACACTGAAGAACCTTATTTTTTAGGTAGGCCTATTCTTTTTTTACTTTTCCTCTTTTACTTCTATTAGAACACAACATGTAGCCTATGTAGGCTATATAAATATATTGTTATTAATACATTTACTTTTTTATATGTTTTTAATTTTGTAATATATTTTATTTTATATGTATGGTATGATAATAGATTACCCCGTAATACATCACAGTCCTAGTATAGTGCTTTGTACTCTCACGAACTCGGAGTATCAGATGATTCAGGTGCAGTACCACAACCCGCCAGTAAAGCATTACACCGCTCTATCGTTCACCTCCTCTGAAGTCAATATACTGACTCCGCGTCCAGCGCACTAGATTCCGCGCCGTGTTTTCCGCGGAGCTGACGTGCTGCTCGCAGGCTGGTGGCTGCTCTTCGCTCGGCTGTTGTCCTGATATCACTCCGCTAGCATGGAGGAGGGGAGCGCTTGATTATTGTGATGGTGGCAGCTGCTGTACACATTGGCGACTGTAGGATTTCCTCTCCAGCCATCGGGACTTTTAGAAACTGCACACCTTGTTCGCGCTCGTGGAGGGTTTCGCCGACCAAACTAATGCAATGCAAGTTCACGAAACAACTCCGGAGCCTGTTCTCAGCAGACGGCAAAACTTTTTTCAAAAGGACAGCACAATAAAACGACGGGCTCGAAGCAGCGGTGCTTATGCGTGATGGTTGCGAGTAACATCCGGATGTTTGATGGAGCTCCAGTAGAGGCGAGAGAGTAACAGACCCGCTCCTCCACGGTCCCGCACTGTTGTCTATTGAATGGTTGACACGGCGATCCTCCCGGAGGAGGGATTTACACTCATTTAAACGCTTATTTCCTCCCAATTTCACTGTATCTGCCTCCCTGGCGAAGCGGACTTCTGCTCCGCTTCGGAGAGGGGAGAGAGAGAGAGTCAGGGGGGCTTGACAAAGTTCTTCCCGAATCACAGATGATGGGGGATTTTGCCAGCCCCGCTGCCGTACCGACCGGCGGCGGCATTTGCATTAATAACAGTAACTTAAACTCTGCCATTAATGCAACCAACAACAGCACCGGCGGCGGCGGTAACGTGGGCATACCGAAGCACAGCACGGTGGTGGAGCGGCTCCGGCAGCGGATCGAGGGCTGCCGGCGGCACCACGTTAACTGCGAGAGCCGCTACCAGCAAGCGCACGCCGAGCAGCTGGAGCTGGAGCGCCGGGAGACGGTGAATCTGCACCAGCGGACTTTAGAGCTGCGGGCCAAGAAATCCAGCAACAGCAAACAGCAGAGCAAGCAACAAGAGCCCGATTCAACCGCGACCATCGAGCAGAGGAACAACACTCTGATCGCGGTGAGTAGGTTACTGTGTGCGTGACTCTTCTTTTAGGGGTGCTTACGGTGTTTGGAATGAACACAGTGCTGTTTGGTTGCAGTGCTAAACTTTCGCACTGGCGTCTGTGCTTTTTTACACTTGTCGAAACTGAAAACTCGCGCGACGTACGGGACAATCACAACAACTTCAATCTATTTACGGACTATTTCTCGTGCTTAGAGCTCCGGGTAACTTTGGAGGCGTTTAGATACTTTGCAGAGCAGCCCGTATAAAGTTATGTAGTAGTTGATGATGTCATTTGATCTCCTCCTACTTACTACTTGTAGTTCAGGCGTGTTTAGAAAACATGATGGGAATTGAAAATCAACATCAGCTTGCTAATAATTACAGTAGGCTACGTGAATGTGTATTTACGTTTATTATGACTAAGTTAGCACTGGTTTAAATGTAAAACTCCACTAGTTTCAGCTAGCTTCTATATAGGGGAGCCGTTTAAAAGGATGCCACTACAGTAGCCTGTTTTTACTTTATTTTCGTAGACATTTCTCTCTCTGTGATGTATCTCAATGCAATACAACGCTTCAGCGCGATAATATGGACGTCATTTGACACACACACAAAAAAGGAAGCATAGCGGTGGTGGGGAAACAAATACACCGCATGAGCATATATCAGTAGCCTATGTTACACTCCCGGTTCAGATGCAGCCACAGAAAAGTTACAGTGTTAAAAATCAGTTACTTGAACCTCAGCCATTGCGGAGGAGCATCGTGTCGTTGCCTTTTGTGTCAAGGCGGTGAATTCCTCTTTGATATGCTAAGTGACTCTAATTTCGGAGGGTGACACAGGTAGTTCTCGAAGCGTTAATGGCCGGTGTCGTCGACCTCCCCCCTGTGCGATGTGGACATTACTGTGTGTGAGCCGGTATGGGCAACAAACGCTTCACATCGAAGCGATTTAAAGAGACCGCAGCCTCAGTGCTTTTCTCTTTTCTCCACATAAGCACTGTGCTGCAGCTAGGTGGCTGTATCAAGTCGAGTTTTAGGGTCTTATGTGTGCGTCTGGGTTCAGACCCCACACAATGGCTGTGTGTCAAAACCTAGCGAGCTGCCTATGTAGACAGCGTTTGTGTGTGGAAATTGCTGCACGTGCATGCCATGCAAGCTTTCTAGGTACAGCCAGTATTCTCCACCAGGCTTAACTAGATAGTCTAAAATACACTCTTTAGTGTTAATTGATTTGAAATGGATGGATATAGAAAGCATTACTCTGTAACACCAGTAGACCTACATGTTTTTGAGATATTAACTGTGGCTTTGTCATATTCTGTACATGCATTATGGAATGGGTTATACTTTTTAGGCCTAGTAGATGTCAAAAGGAGGTTTGTTTATGAAGTCAGTTCTCAAGGAAAAAATGTGTCGTTTGTGTCATGTCTTTGCGAGTTGTGTGTCATCATGGCAGTACAGTTTGAAACCAAGTGAAATTTTACCTTAACCCTAAGAAGTAAAGGAGGTAGCCTTCAGTCTTGAGGTTCAGGAATCTGGTAGTATCTCTCATAGGCCTCGTTTGCACCTGGAATTAAGATCTGTCTCGGCTGATCCAATCACAATGGTCATTTGAAAGATGGTATGTTGTTTACACTTGGTAGGCTACTAATGTGCGTCGTCTTCGACCACTTATTAGTCACGTTCGTCAAAGCGAGGGTCTCTTGATGTCGTTACTAGTTGTCTTTGTCCTTTTTAGTAGTTTTTACAAATATTTCGATTTAGCTTTATTTCATTTTTATTTCCGTTTCGGTTTATAGTTGTAGTAATATTAGTTCTTCTACTTAGTTGTCAGAGCAACATTTCTAATGTTTAATCTAATATTTCGCTTTTATTTCAATTAATGAAAACCAGTTTTTACTAGTTTTAGCTTTAGTCAACAATAGCGACAATGATCTGTTACTGTGGTTTGCACTTTTCAAAGGAAAGATAGCACATACTCTGTCCCAAATAGGCTACGCTTACCTTTTGGACTCAACTCACAGCTGTATTATGTGATTTTTAATACCGCGTGTACACAAGGCCTTTGACTACTGTGTAAACACTGAAAGCAGAAACAAAAGTCAGAAAACTGCAGGATGAATTGCTTCATGTTAGTCTTGTGGATACTTGAGACCTAAGATCTTTCTCTGAAAGTTTGGTGTTCAGTACAAACTCACTTCTGGACCAAATTGCAGTTTTTAAAGTTCACAATATGTTTCTTCTAGTGTGTTTAATGCATGTCCGTGCACATTTCTATCACTTCTGAAGTCGTGTCCAGCAGCAGTGTCTCCAGCTAAAGCAGTGCTTGTGGTATCACATTGTTTTGCAGTGTCTGGGACCAGTGCCCAAGATCTAAATTTAACTCCTGAGTTGGCAGGGTTACACGAGGTTTGTGACGTCAGACACTCCAAGAGCATAGTTACCACTGTGTAAGTTTCTCGTCTTCTGTATGTGTTTGCGATGAGGTCTGCGAGACTGGTAGTGCAGGTACAACTGTGTGCGATGCGTCTCACTGTGCCTGTCTGCATGTAAGCATTTTAGCGGTCAGGAAAAACCACAGTCGTTCATAAAAAATCATTTATTTGCCTGCAGGAGTTGTTTACGTCAAGAACGTAGGATACCTGAAAACTTTGCTGATCAAGTGTCTGACAATGATTCTTTTTACTCTCCATTTTTACTTTTTTGCAAACTTGAAAACCCATACATTATCTGCCTTAATTGAAGTAGGCCCAATGTCCATTTTGAAATAATTTTCTCTCACTGTGATATGAAGGCCAATTTGATAATTTAGTAGAAAATAAGTGTTCTGCTCTGTTTTATCCATAGAGTACACATTTTATTTGTTTTGTTTTTTTCATTCTCATTATAGATGTCTAAGTAATCATAATAGAATATGTAAGTTGTTCACCCAGAATTTTTTTTTTTTCTGTAAAGCACAATAGTGGTAATGTTACGCAGCCAGGTCTTATCATTCGATGACAGTTCATTGTGACCATAGGATGCCAAGTCCCAAAAATGTTAAAAATTCTATATGACTTGTGGGTCATTGTGTTTATTATTAAACTTCACCTCTGCCGACGCTCACATCAAGCCCAGTTCCATATCTTGATTCAGAAATGGCAATTCCATATTGTTGATGCCATTGTGAATTTTTTTTTTATACGAACGTGGGCTAGATGCGAACTTCGGGCAAGGGCAAGATGATAGGCGAAATTTAGTCTCAAAGCTGTATGCCTTTTCAGAGCCAGACAGCCCCTAATCACTATTAACTATCAGAATGCATAACAATTTATCACCTTATTTTGGTGTTCCACAAAAATAACTGCATATGAAAATGACGAGAATGACTAAAATAATGACGAGATGTTTTGGATGAATGAAGAATCCATTACTTACTAGCTATCTGTACCAGCTATTTGCTCAATGAGTGATAAAGAGAAACTTACCCAAGAGCACTACGGGAAGTAGCCTAATATTACTGGAGTCAGTTACTGGAATCCTCACCTATTTTCTGTCAGAATGTAAAGGTATATAATTTCTTAAATTACACAATTTACAGTTTTCCTCTTCTGAATACGTTTCAGGTACATCCGTATAGTTTTTCAGTTATTTGTGTTAATTATATACTGTTAGGCCATAGTAATAAATTGGCTTTTGTTTTTTATTTCTCTACCAAATGCATTGTTGTACTGTTACTGGTAGTACTATGATCTCCCTAATTGCACTTCATGCTGTCTGCTGTGTTATCAATGCAGCGCACACTTTTATGCTGGTATGAATGTACACATGTTCCACTGGAATGTAGTACAAGGTGTATGTCAACACTGCAGCACATAGTCCATGCAGTTCAATCAATATCGCTGCGAGTGTGATTTTTACCATCTCTTTTACACACACACCACACAAATATTTCACTAGAGATGATATCATATATGACTTCCTTTGGCGGTATATCCTTTGGGCGTTTTTAATATTGAGGCTTATTGGATCGGCATTCTGCTGTGCGTTCACACACAAACATGCACATACTGCTGATGGCTTGTGCATATGTCCACACGTTCACTCACTCACGCAAGGGCTCAGAGTCAGGAAACCCACCGCTTTCTCAGAGAGAACCGAAACGAAGTCCGCCTCAGCATCGCTGAGCATAAGAGAAGACTTTTTTTTTTTTTGCACTTGCAACTGGTCTTCTCAGGGGATAATCAAACTAAAAGACATTATTAGTGAATATGTAACTGAACGGAGGAGAGTCAAACCTCTAGAGGCACAAAGGTTTGATAACTTTTCAAGAAAACTGTTAAAAGCATGCATCATTTATTTTGCCCAAAGCACAATCAATATGTTTCGCAAGAAGTAAGCAGGTTTTCCCCTCCTTTTTTGTTGATGCTGACCTGAATATTTTGAAATGAACATCTGAAACTTTTCCGAATTTGAAAATGTTTGTTTAGGTCCGTTGGTTTAGTTATTATATATATTTTTTGCAATAGAACACTGCTTCTGATATTGTGTATTCAGGCCTCAATAGGTGTCGTGAGTTCCATGCACTCATCATGGCCTACTAAGCAGACTAGGCTCTATATAGTGATATTTGGGATGAAAAGCTTATAAATAAATACATAAAAAAAGAAAATGCCATTAACAATTTCTGGCCATTTGGCATCGATTTTCCCTTTGAAGCTGTTTGATTTAGGCTTTATCTAATTTGTAGCACTTGCACTTAACCCAGGCTTTGCAGGGCTCAATGCTAAGGATTTTTTTCTACTGGCCCGGTTGAGCCAGTGGTTGAAATTTTTACTTGCCCTGCCAAAATTTTCACTGGCCCCAACACAAAAACGTAATAAATAAATGGAATAAAATAAAATAGGCTTAGTTATTGTTTTAGTTGTTTTTGATCCATGTAACCTTAATAAATAAGGTTATGACACCAAAAACTACTAGCCTAACTCATACTTTTTAAATATTGTTAAAGTAACACTAAAGATTATTTTTACCTTAAAATAATGTTTCCAAAATCGTTTCAGTGGTTCATCAAGTCGTAACAGGGTGAAACGGCACTTCTGCGTTCGCTTTGCGGCCCTATATCTGCTATAACCGCACTATGCAAGTTTGCCAGATCGGGTAGCGTTTCTGTAGTTCGAATGAGACATAAGAAACTACAAATTTGACTTGCTTTATGGCAAGCGTTACAATAGTCATTATTTTGTTTTTGTTTGTTTCTGATGTCGCAATACATCATACTTTCATAAAATTATGCAACATACTCTACCTTGTCTGTGGACTTCGTTCATTCCAAAAGCCGGTGCTGGATAATCAGCGAGCGTGTGTGCGACAGTAGGCTGCGCTAGGCTAAATAATTTACGACAGCGGTAATGGACAATTCCGCTTCCAACCTGTAGGGGGACTGAAGAGGAAAAGTTGGTGTTGCTTTAAAGACAGTCAGTATTAAAATAAGAACAAATTACAAATAGTATATTATGTGCAAAAATGGGTTAAAATCACATTACATTCTAACATTGTAACTTTACAATCTAAAAAGATTTAAAATTCACTAAACTAAAAATTTAAATAAATACAAACAAAAGCACAGACTAATTAACCTACATTTGATTAGGTCTACCCCATTACAATTGTCACTTTACAGTTACCGCTATAATAAATACACTTAGCCTACTTGGTTTAAAATTCTATATCGTTTATCAAATTCTATATTGTTTAATTACCACTTTATTGTTCAACAAAAAATATTTTAGCGATATGTATATTTTAGTCAGAATTATTGCGGTCCTATTCTATTGCGCTCCGTCTGTTTTTCGCGCATGTGCGTGGCGGCGCTCGTTCACGGAAATCTGTGGAGTTTGGCGGAAATTCACTCCTGACCGCAAAATGGAAATATTTGCACGAGTTTCTAACATTTTACAGATGGAGAATATACCAGTGAAATGTAGGTTATGTACAGTGGAAAGCACAACATCTCAAACTCGAACACATTACACAGAAGTGCAAGTATCTATCTGTCAGCACAACTGTCAGAGTAGGCTATCTGACGGGGCAAGCCGCTTTAAACGAACGGTAAACGTGTAGTTTGTAGCGAGGTATGTTGTTGTTGTTGAAGGAGGCGGGAACCAGCGAACATTTAAACACTTTAATAATAAAAACAACCACAAAACGAAAGTAAAGGCGGTAGCCCCTCATGGACGACTGCCGCACACATAAACACCACAACTGTTTAAGGCGAGACGTGGCGCTCTGTGCGCGCTGTGGATGTGTGTTGCCGCGCACACAAAAAGTATCACACATCGCGCGAGTACCAATCGAGAGACGGCCTTGAATATTTAAATAGGCGAGGCTTAAAAACACGCAAATGATCAACTTCCGTGAAGATGCAGCACTGGCCCGATCGGGGCAAGTGACACTTCCGTCAACTGGCCCGAGTGTCTTTCACGCTGACGAAAGTAAAGAAGTTTAGTTTTGTGCCAAAATGTAACATGCTAAAGCATTGCAAAACACTTCAGACACTTAAGTTATGCATAATGACAAAATACTTTATTTTATTTTAGTTCTGGCAGGCACTAAACAACAACAACAGACATACTAATACATGTAATAAACATACAGTAATAAAAATGGTTCATTATTATTATATAATATCATTAACAATCATTATGTAATGCTTAATAGATCAGTAGTTCAGAAGCATGAATGTGTGAAACATGATTTCCTCCAAAAAAAGATGCATTACAAGGTTTTCCGGTGGGATTTTGTACAAGTTCACGAGTTTTGATCAGGTCTTTCGCTCCAGAAAAGCCAAGCCGAGCCATTTTTCACATTTGCAACACCCTGGTGTTTGGTCAGCGCTAATATTAGACGTATTGCCTTTACTTCCCGATATTGTGACTTTTGTACAGTGTAACGACAGCATCAACATGCACAATTACTATGCATGTGTATTGGCAGTTAAAGGGATAGTTCACTCAAAAATAAAAATTCTGTCGTCATATACTTTATACATTTACAAACCTTTATAAACTTCTTCCTTCTGCTGAACACAAAAGAAGATATTTTGAAGAATATGGGTAACTAAACAGTTGATGGACCACATTGACTCAGTATGGAAAATAATACTATGGAAGTCAAATGTTTGGGTACCGTCATTCTTCAGAATATCTTTTTTCCATACTGGAAATTCATTAAGGTTTAGAACAACTTAAGAGTGAGTAAATGATGACAAAATATTCATTTTCATTATCCCTTCAAGGAAGGTCTAAGCACTGTTGTAGCTACGTTGCATGAATGTCCTTACACATCATGTAAATTCACATCTGGTGAGTGGGGATCCTGACAGAAGTGTTAATACGTGTCTGTGAAAGTTGCGAGAAAGTTCTCAGTTGCTGTCAGATTTGTGATTATGCTTGAGGTTAGAGAAAGAATGAGAGGAGTGAATACTACACTGAAAAAAATATTTAGGCCTTCATTTAAAATCAATGTATTTGAGTTCCGTATACATGTTCCATCCATTACACAGTTTTAACATAAACAAAATTTGAGTGCAGAAATCTTACCTTTTTGCAAACTGTTTCATTTATGTATAGTTCATAAATGTACATCAAGTTAAGTTTATTAGTTTGTTGTTAAAGGGATACTCCACTTTTTTTGGAAATAGGCTCATTTTACAACTCCCCCAGAGTTAAACAGTTGAGTCTTACCGTTTTCGAATCCATTCAGCCGATCTCCGGGTCTGGCGGTACCACTTTTAGCATAGCTTAGCATAGATCATTGAATCGGACAAGACCATTAGCATC
Organism: Rutilus rutilus; assembly: GCF_951802725.1. Lineage (NCBI taxonomy): Eukaryota > Metazoa > Chordata > Actinopteri > Cypriniformes > Leuciscidae > Rutilus > Rutilus rutilus. Next base: position 34,106,999 of record NC_140210.1, on the reverse strand, counting down.
TCTCTCAAAAAAATGACCAAAGAGTTTTGATATTTTTCCTATTTAAAACTTGACTCTTCTGTAGTTACATCGTGTACTAAGAACAACGGAAAATGAAAAGTTGCGATATTTCTAGGCTGATATGGCTAGGAACTATACTCTCATTCCTGCGTAATAATCAAGAAACTTTGCTGCCGTACCATGGCGTAATGATATGACGCAGCGTCTGAAAATAGTCCCCAGCTCGGTAACTTCCAACGTGACCGGGACTAAGTTTGTCTAACCTATTAGACCTATTTTCAGGCGCTGCATCATATCATTACGCCTGCTGCACTCATGGTACGGCAGCAAAGTTTCTTGATTATTTTACGCAGGGATGAGAGTATAGTTCCTAGCCATATCAGCCTAGAAAATCGCAACTTTACATTTTCCGTTGTTCTTAGTACACGATGTAACTACAGAAGAGTCAAGTTTTAAATAGGAAAAATATCGAAACTCTTTGGTCATTTTTTTGAGAGAGATGCTAATGGTCCTGTCCGATTCAATGATCTATGCTAAGCTATGCTAAAAGTGGTACGGAGATCGGCTGAATGGATTCGAAAACGGTAAAACTCAACTGTTTAACTCTGGGGGAGTTGTAAAATGAGCCTATTTCCAAAAAAAAGTGGAGTATCCCTTGAAAACTGTGTAATCCAAATGGATGGAAATTGTATATGCTATTCAAATACATAAATCTGTAATGTGTAAATTCCAGATGTTCCACCAGTACCAATATGATAATTTCCATCATCATCACACTGGTCACTGATCATTTCAGCACTTCAGATGCATAGACTGATCCAGAAACAGTGAAGTCTCCTATAAGGCTTGTTCTAGGAAAACAAGTGATTCATGGCCCATTTGATCATCTTCTCACCATCTCTCTTGAGCATCTCATGTGACTGTCGTCTTTCATATTGGGACTTTGAGTACTGATGATGCATCATCTGTTCAGTGTCCATTCTTTCAGCAACTATAAGGTCAAGTGACGTTGGGATTTTTTTTGTTTTCTTTTGTTCTCTGTGTTATAGACAAATGGAACAAAGGCTGAAGAAGATACTTCTTGTTCAAAGACCCTATTTGCTCAGACTGATTGCCATTTCCTGCAAAAAAGAGAATATTTTTTTATATGTGAAGTTTAATAGTCGATCTTTGAAGATAATATAAAGCTAAATTACCTGTGGAGCATCTAACCGGGTTTGTGTGTGTGTGTGTGTTTGTTTGAAGACAAACTGCAAACTGCTTCATTATTGATTAGAAAGATGCCTGGAAGTCAGTCTCTGCCTTTGCCTTTCTTTCATACCATATGAGAGAGCCAGTTAAATATAGATGAGTGTCATCAGACACACACACACACACACACACACACACACACACACACTCATGCAGCTCCTCCGTGGCAAGGTTTCCCACTGCTTTGGCCTTGAGTCACACAGAAACTGGTGCAGAGACACAACACACACATGTTCAAGGCACACAAATAGATCCTTGTCCTCATTGTCTGTGGAGTTGACCAGGGCCAAACACTCATCAGGAGTCATCGGATGAATGACCAGATAGTGTCGAACACAGCCTTGATCTTTCACCATGCTATGATACTGACACTACTGCATTTGCATTAAAGGAACCACCTTTTTTGGAGATTTTTTAATAGGTACACTGTTTTTAAGCTGGGAAAATGGTGCAGGAAATGTATACAGTAGTTAACTGATGAACATGCTTCTCTTCCCAGCCGAAAAAGGCCAACTTTTGACTGGAAATACTCACCCACAAAAGGCATATGTAGGCTTTTTTATTTTTTTTTATGTCTGTGGCATTTGCATGAGAACACTAAATTCACTACATTCTAATCCGTGTCCAGTCTGTATGCGCACTGTAGTGCTGTCATAATCCCAGTGTTAGAATCCGGTCTTGGTCAAAAGCCATCTTATAACACCCTTGCTGTGATGCTGTCACTCACTTTATCCGTGTTCAGATTAAGGACTGAGGTGGAGAAATATGTAGGCTATACTCTACTGTTCAAAAGTTTGCTGGTCGTTAAGATTTGTTTTACTTAAGGCCTGTTCGCCCCAAGGATGATAACTATAACGATAATCCACACCACCACTACAACAATAATGGTACAGAGGAACGATATAATTGGTATAACTTTCAAAATGATTTTTTTTTTTTCTAGCCAATCAGAATCCATCCTGCTTTAGAGAGCTTGAGCATTTAAAGTTACAGACTACATAAATGCAGTGTGTGCCTATACTAACAATGTTATTGACTTATTGTGCATTAGTGTGTGGACGCTAATATAGTTATGCTCACCAAGGCTGCTGCATTTATTGGTTTAAAAATACAGTAAAGACAGTATTATTCTGAAATGCTATTGCAATATAAAATAGCTGTTTTCAAGTTTAATATATTTTAAAATGTAATTTATTCTAGTCTTCAGTGACATGTTCTTTCAGAAATCATTCTAATATGCTGATTTTGTGCTCAAGAAACAGTTGAAATGTAATGTAAATCTTTTGTAATAATATAAATGTCTCGTTAATGCATCCTTGATTAATAAAAGTATTCATTTATTGCAAAAATGAATAAATAAATGCACATGTAAACTGTCGGCTATTGTAAGAACCATTTGCACTTTAATTCTGCATGCACCATATAAGATGAGCAAAGCAGCATCAACCCTCTTAAAATGAACTTTTGCACTGACAGGATTATCTGTCATATGCGATCTACACAAAATGAGCTTAGTCCTTGTCTTAGCATTTCACTTCTGCTTATATCGGATAAACAAGCTTTTACATGCAGGACACAACAAAAACAGTTTTGATGTAGTAACCGTATTACTTGATCCAGTCCGTGTAAAAGTCTTATGATTGTCTTTTTTTTTTATTACATTTGATTAGGAAGTTTGGCCCAATCTTTCATTATTCATATAATAAGAGAACATGTAATGTGTATGTTCTGTTACAAAATGGACATTTGTTTCTTAACTCGTTTCCTTCCTCTTGGGCCTCTTCCTCATTTTAGCAACCTGAATCAGAAACCGAATACAATAGGTCTGTCTGCACCAGTACAGTAACTCTCACACTGCAGCTTGTAATTTTACATAAGTACGTCGCAACAACAAACAGCATTTATTTAAAAATGCAAATGGGGACTTCCTTGAACATATTTTAGTAATGACACAAACACAATTTTGAATCCACTGAATCAAAGGATTATTTGAACTGATTCACAGAAATGATCCAAATGCACTAACTCTAACGCCTTTGTCATTGGCTAATTGTCATGTATGACGAATCCAAAGCCCTCAAGTTAATAAACACAGATGCACGCAAACGGATCAACATGTGCCGTGGATGTTTTCTGGAAGATACTTTTGAAAGTGTTTGTTTCTCAGAAACTTAATGGACCATTGATTGACTCCTTACCCCTTTGCCACCTGGGCCTTATTATCGAATAATTGTAGATGTACGTGTTTGCACGCATGCTATTTTTAACGTGAAATTTTGATGGATAGTGTCCAGATCTGCAGCCATTACAACAACGCAGGTCTGTTTAGTTGGTCGGGATCAGGCTTTACTGGGGTTTTTGATTTGAATCCTTTCCTCTTTCTTATTATTATAATTATTGAGCTTCATAAGACAGCCTCTTACAAGAATGAAAAATAAACCGTCATATCTGCAGCTTAGAGCAATTCACAAATGTACATATGCTTTTATTCAGCAAGGATGCATTAAATTGATCAGAAGTGGCAGTAAAAACATTTACAATGTTACAAAAGATTTCTATCGGAATAAATTGTTTTTATATTAAGTTACAAAAAAATTCAACATTGACAATAATCAGAAATGTTTCTTGAGCAGCAAATCTGCATATTCGAATGATTTCTGAAGGATCATGTGACACTGAAGACTGGAGTAATGATGTTGCAAATTCAGCTTTGCCAACACAGGAATAAATTACATTATAGAATGTATAAAAATAGAAAAAAGTTATTTTAAATTGTAATAATATTACTGTGGAATACTGTGTCCACACAATGCCTGCATACAATACTGTATCCATACGCTACAATGCAAGATTTAGATGAATTTGATACAAATGCAAAATTGGTCTCCAGTGCATTGTTAGGCCTTGTGACACAGGGTTCGAGGTGCTTAAAGTGCTTAAAGTACTTGAATTTGTCTTTTTGAATTTTGCCATATTTCCGAAGAGCTACTTGAAAAGTGCTTTAATTTCATGTATATTGTCAGTAATTCGTGTTTCATAAATAAAAAATAAAAATACAGTCTTTTATTTCAAAATGTATTATTTGTTGTCCTTGAAATCCAGAAAAGTAGTGAATCTGAATCGTACAGAATCTGTACGAACCCTGCAAACAGAGTAGCATAAAACTGCTTTAAATGTTTGTTGCGTAACGTCTTTTTCGAATACTCTTTCAAAAAAAGAGAAGGTTGTTAACTTATGTTCTAGCGTGTCTTTTGTGTGTCTGTGCATTGTCTCAATATGATTAACTTCCTTGTTTAACAGACTGGTTAAGAAAACAACCAGATAACAAATGCAAAAAATGGAAAACCTCTTCATAACCTTCCCTTCCTTTGACTGATTTTTCAATGTCATTTTATGCTTGGTCTCTTTATAATTGGTGCAGCCTCAGCTTTTATTGACCTGCTATGACACAACAGAATCAAACTCTAACCAGCATTTCTAGAATGAACTCTTCTTCATTCTAAGAGCAAACTGTAATAAGTGTCCTGCGGGCTGTGTCGTGTTGAATCTTTGCACAAGGTATTGACCTCAATGATGCAGGTTACGCAGCACTTGCGGTGCCATGCTGGAGGTTTGCTCTTCAGGGAATAAAGCTGCTTTTCAAGTACGCAGAAATGAGAAAAGTGAAACTGAGCTCTCTGAGCACTCACACTCATGCATATTTCAAAACAGATGCTCCCTTAGAGAGAACCAGAGAGAGAGAGAGAGAGAATACTACGCTCCTCCCTCTTTCTCACGTTGCCAGGATACAGTTGAGTCACACGCACTCGTTCACACACATGTACACATGCACAAGCAAATATACATTTTGAAGTAGTTCACTGTAACTAAATACAGTGTTTTTATTTTAATTATTCTTTTAATTAATAACGTGGTATGTGCTTTGTAATATTGATTTATTTAGTGTTTTATCTTAAAGCTGAAGTGTGTAATTTCTGCCCCAGTGGTGTCACCAAATGAAAAGGGAAAAAGTGTTATTTTTAAAACAATTTCAAGCAATTTTCAGTCTTTTTCTGTACAAATTACAGATATTTCTTTTGACAGTGATAGCACCACGGAGCCAGTGTGTACACCTTTTGAAAGGTGAAAGTAAACAGATATTTTACTTGTAATTATCTCTGTATATTTAGCCCTGATAGAAAACATATTTTGACATCCAAATTAATTACACACTTCACCATTATAAGCTGGTGGGGTTTAAGTATAAAAATGTGCAGTTTTGTCTCTCATATGGATGTCAATTTCCATAAATTTCCATAGTCAATCGTTGTTTAAATTAACAATCAATTAAAGGAGAAAATTTTTTTTTTGTACATTTGGAGTGCTGTCAGTACAGAGAACAACGACAAAAATCGGTGTTGCCTACACCGTGTTATCCTCTTTAAAATTTGAAATTTAATAATTTAATTTTGACAAATTATACAAATTTAATTTTTCGGTCGAAGTCCATAGTAATCGATTGTCGAGTTCACGCGCATAGGTTTAGTACCTATGATCACGCGCGTGAACTCGACAATTGACTACTTTGGACTTCGACCGAAAACAGGATGTAAATACAGGTATTTTCGCTGGCTGAATTATTATCATTTTTATTCATTTCTTTCACATCTACTGCAGTCAGATTCACCGTGTTCACTCTAAATAAACTCACTCACATGGCTGTGCACTTGTAATGACACATCAAGGATGTTAAGAGGCTAAACGCAGGTTTAAAACTTGCCCCATTGAAGTCAACAGGGTGCAAATTTTAAAAAGAGGATAACACGTTGTAGGCAACACCGATTTTTGTCGTTGTTCTCTGTACTGACAGCACTCCAAATGTACAAAAAAAACCTTACTTCTTAAATCTGAAGTGGTGGGCACCACTAAGGCCACATTTAAATGAATGGGCTTTTTCAGATTTTTCGATCTAATAGATTAAATGAGCTCACGCCATTTACATATGAACGCGCACAGAGATGACGGAAAAACAGCTATCGTTTCTGCTCTGATAGCCACAAGACGACGCCGAACGCTGTGAGTGTGTGTTAGTTGTGCTTGGTAATGTTTATTTATTTTTTTTGTCTTCAAACCAAAATTGGGTCTTCAGCCGACAAAGTTTAAATCCTGTCTGGCTAGCGCGCTTCCCTTAATGTTTTAGGTCAGTAGGCAGAGAGTATAGGCAGAGACAAGCTCAAAACGTTTTAGACCCTGTTTAGACCTGTATTAAGCGTCGTCCACTTGTGACCCGATTGACCAAAACACATCTTAATACCAGGTGTAAACAGGGCTTAAGTTATCACTAGGGATGCATCGAAATTTCGCGCGGTGAAAATATGAGCCACTCAGGTTTCACGCTCGCTCTAGCCGTTATCACTGCGCGGTGTGTTGCTCCGCTCAATATTCTGCTCTATGCTAGGGGTTAAACGGATCGTAGGTGATCCATGATCCGTACAGACCAGGCTCCACACGTGTTTTGTGGATTAATTGCTAGGTTTCACCATTAATTCGGCAGTCGCGCACTGTTATCTGTGCACACAGCACAGCTGCACACACCTGAAAGGCATGCACACAGATTAGTTTGGCGTGCACAATTGATTCCTCTTTTGCCTCCGTGTGCTTGAACTGACACACGCACACAATTATATCAAAATACCAGTCTTGGCAAGTATTCTTGTAAACACAGTTGGTTATGTCTGTGAAAGTAAAGAGTTGAGAAAGAAATCGGATGTGTGTCATTAAATTGGATCAATTTAAATTGACAGCAACCTATAAATGCTGTTAAGTCATTAATGTTAATCAAAAAACAAAACACAGCTTTAACAAAAATGTATATAAATTTAATTTATACAGTGAAACCTATAGTGTTATTTTACATTTTGGTAAAATATTACATTTTGGTTACAGTTTGTTATACTATGTTTATCTATGCTTGTAATTATTGTTTTTGATCTTATATATAAGATCAAATCTATATCTATATATCTATATCTACATCATATATATTTATTAATTATACAGACAGACAGACAGATAGATATTTATCATTAAAATGATTGAATTCCATTAAAAAGTATAATATTAATACATTTATAGAAAAATAAACTAATTCAAAATGAGAAAAAAAGCATATTTGGTTTTGGTTTCTGGCCAAGAGCATTAAGAATTTCTGATTTTGGTTTCGGCCCAGAATTTTTATTTCGGGGCATCCCAAGTTATTACGTTACCAGCCACTTGCTTAACCAACACACCGATCATCGATTAATCGTTGATATCCCTAATCTCAAACCATATCTCAGTTGTTATACTAAATTAAACTTGACGAACTTGAATGTGATGACTGTTCAGTTTTCTTTAGTGCGTTTGTTTACGTTGGGCTCAGTGAAAGCTTCTTTTGACTGCTAATGTAACCTTTTGCTCACGATGGAGACCTTGCATCCTGTTTTTGGTCTAGCTTATCAGGTGTTCAGTGTTAGCCTTTCCCTTACTCTTTCTCTCTCGTTTTCTCTTTCTGTCTCTGGGAGTTGTCATGGTGACAGTGATGCAGACAGCCGGGAACAGCCTGGCTGTCATCTTGGATCTGTCAGTGTGTGTTTGTGCGAAAAGACTAGACTGTGCTCATTTCAGAGAGAAAATTATGTAATGTTCTCTCTAAAAACAGAGAGAGGCAGAGAGTAAGCGCTCACTCATAATTATAAAGCAAGTGGCCGCTGTAGAGATTATACAGTCATCTGTAGCATTAGGAAGCATCTTGAGTTGTTTGTGGTTATCAGTCAGGTACTGTTTGATAGATTATATATTCATATAAGACATACAGAAATTGCTGATTTAAAAAAATATATATTTTACCAAATATTTGCTTCAAATTAGTCAAATGTAAGATATATCTGTATAAAAGTTGCACTAAACCTATTCCATTTTTATCTGCCCTATTATGCTTTTTTTTTATATATATCAGCTTTATATATTTTCAGCTTTCTTCAGTGTGTAATATTGCTGTTTGAGCATGAAAAAGGTATGCAAAGTTACAAAGCACAAAGTCCACTCTAAAGGGAGATATTCTCTATATCATTAACCACTGTTTCTGACCTCACTAAAATGCCTTGATTTCCTGAGTTTATTTTCGGGAACGTCACAATAATCATCGTTTAAATAATTCCCGCCCAAGGTATATGCAAAAAACTAGGGGTGAGGCCTTGAGTTGCGTTAGTATTGTTTTGAAACCAGGGGCTTGACATTTCTGAAACACGCTCAAAGTGGTTGACCAATCACACCACAGTGGGCCAGCCGACCAATCAGAGCACATTGTGCTTTTCAGAAGGAGGGGCTTCATATAGACTAGAACTAAACAGAGCGTTACTGACAGACTGGAAATAGAGGTGCTGCAACAATGTAAAATGTATGAAAAATTAGTTTTTTGAACATTCAAGAAGGAAATCCTATTCTAGTAGAAGACTTTGGAAAAGGACTTAATAGGTCCCTTTTAAAACTTTTTAATTCTCTAAATGCTCTATAGTCTATATTTAAAATCTGTATTATTTGAACTCTTCTAATTTAACTCCTGTAACAAGACATTTAGCTTGTTTTATTTACTTTTAGCCTAACCGAGACCTTGCCTTGCCTAGCCTCTCTCTCAGGTCTTAAATGTTCAATTTGGGGTGGGCAGTAGTAAGCAGAGCCCCTGTGACGTGTGTGTGGGGATGTGTGGGTGTGTGTAGGAGGGGGTGTGCTATTGGATAACACGGTCTAAAAATACTTGGCTAATCTGCAAGCATGAGGCTAAAAATACATCCTCGACTAGCTTACGCTCTCACATGTGTAACGAGGGAGGGCCATCCTGAAGGAAAGAGAGAGAGGGAGGGAGAGATAGGGTGGGCAGAAAGTAGTTAGTGAAAGTAGGAATTTTCCTTCAAAGACATTTCTAATATTATTTGACATCTTTCTTTGTTCAGTAGTGCTTTTTTTATTTGAATGTTGGGTCTGTTAGTCAGGTTTTAATAGTAATAGTAAAACATTAATAGGGTTTTTTAGGATAATTTTACACTAAAAATGTCAAAAGAAAAGAGTATATTTTTACACGCTGTTAGTTTTGGTTAAATAATTATAAATTCATTATTTTTGCTTCATACATTTTATTTGCATTTATTATTTTTATAATTGCTATTTATTAATTTTGTATCAATAATTTATTAAATGTAATTCCTTAGAAAGTATCAGCAACAGGATTGACATATCCTTGTGAAAGCATTTGTTTAGCTACGTAGATGTCACAATGTTTGCTCATGCACAGGGTCAGTGAGTTTCGATATTGATTTAGTTGAATATGAGGATAGGTATTTGATCTCATGGAAAGAGAATGCAGTTTTAAAAGTCTTGATTTTTTTTTTTTTTTTTTTTTTTTTTTTTTTTGGCATGCTAAAATTCCTCATTAATTCCTCATTAAGCTCAAGGATAAGAGTAATCGCATTTTATAAAAGTGTTCCCTTCAGAAAACAAGTCTAGACAGTTGTAGATTTGTATTGGTTTAAGGTTATTGTAGCAATTCAGCTTTGGAAGTTCAGCTGGACGTTAAAAGTTCCAGATACGTTAAGTGTTTGTTTGCTGCTTCATGCTGTGCTTTGTACAGTTATCTCTTGTGAAGAGTGGGTGAGAAGACATAGTTTTCACGAGTTGTGTGCTTCCACCATCTCCTCTAATTACTGCGACACCGTAAGAGCCAGAGCAGGAGGCCGAAGTGAGCGACAGAAAGTGGCTCCAGGGAAACCTACCTCTGTGTTTTGCTTGTATTGATCTTGAACTGTGGTCAAGCTCTGTTTAGGTGCTGTCTCCTTTCCAGCAGTATTTGCAAACTTCTGTGTGAATACTGGATATGTTCAACATTTAAACTGACAAAATGTGTGATTTAGTCATCAGGGTGAGCCAGAAAGGTAATGGGGCAGGAGAAATGGCAGACAGTCATATTTATATATTTTAAAAAAGAAGAAGGAAAAAAAAGTCTGGCCTCCCAGATGTAGCAAAGAAGACTATATTTCTGTTCAGAGCTGCTCAAGTTATAAGACACACACACTTCTAAATGATTTGGCGGCAACAGGATTGTTCAAATCATTTGTATTAATTGAAATAAAGCTGAAATAAAATAAGATGAAAATTACTAACTGAAATAAGTTGAATTTATTATAGGCCTACATACAGTATTAAAGTCCCAATGAAATCAAAATTGAAGTTTTGACTTTTAGTATGAATGTTATTAGTCTTTACTGTTATCTATAAGCCAGTGTTCTCCAAAACAGTGACAAAATTCGCATTTAGACGATATACGCATTCAAAACTTAGTCTCTCACTTCCGCCAATATGGATCAGTGATTTTGAAGACATCGCTCTGCACTTTAGCTTCTCATCAGATTTTCTGTCCAATCAAATGCTCTCTAGAATCTAAAGCATCCACCCAGCCCCCTACATTATAAATAGATGCTGACGCTGCGTCTGAAATCGGTCACTTGTTCACACAATTGCTATTTTCTACATGATGACTGGCACATAGTGCACTATATAGGGCGTAGGGAATGATTCAGACAGTGTAAATATGCTTTCCATTAGGATGAATGAAAACTGGTTTCACGTTAGTGTCACATGAACCGCCGCACCGCGCGCACAGTCTGCTCCTGTCCAGAGACACGATAGCACAGAGCGGATCATATGAGCGAGTCGGCGCAGACAAGAAAACGTATCGGACCCATTTGAATTCTGCACAGAATGCTATATTTGAAAGCGATATGGAGGAGAAGCGGTTAGAGACTCTGGCCGAGCTGTGATGTAAACTAAACGCTATTGGCTATTTTAACAAAAGGGGAGGAGCTGTTCGATATGTACCCGCCCAATCTTTCTGTTTCAGTAGAAATTACATCCACATTGAATAATGCTGTGGGTGTTTTAAGGCACTTTAGTGGGCCTTTAACTATTTAGTTGGTGTGCTGGATTATGGTATTCTGCGGTAAGAGACTTTTGTATAATGACCACTAAACTCTTTACCACTGTGACGCTTTTATGTGTCTTGGATCACCCTATGTTGTCTGTCTTCTCACATGATACAATTATTTCAACTCAGATCAATTGTGTATTTGATAAGTAGCCAATAGCCATTTAATAAGTAGGATAATTTACCCTGGTAATTTTTATTTTGTGATGATTACTGACATTTTTCCCTTACTTGGATTAACTAGGTAATTTATACATTTATTTTGACAAATATATAGGGTATTAAAACGACTTCAAACATGATTTCATGCTTAGATTTCTGAGTCAGAACTGTCTGTTTCATAAAATAGACCTGAGTGTATCAAATCTACGTTTCACTGCTTAGTCAAGATGTGTTTTGGCCTATTTAAGTGTTTACACGGCTTGCTTTTCTGTGAGACCCTAATGCTTTCTTTAAGTATACATGTTGTCTGCAAATTGAGATTACTCACAGGTGAACGAGGAAACGTATTTGAAATTTACGGTTTTATTTACTCAACCGCATCTGCTCTAATTTTGTAGCTGCATTTGTTCAACAGTGAAAAGATCATTCTTAAGCATTACGTGATGGTAAAATCAGTCGATACACTTATTTGCCAAATACCAAAGAGAACCATGAAAAACAAGTGTGTAACCAAAAATTAGCCAAATACCCAATAGAACCATGAAAAAGAAGTGTGTAACCAAAAATGTGGCATACCACAGCAAGGTAAAGAGCTGAAATGTAAAGTTTTCTCTGCAAATTCTTCTTCTGACTACATCCACACACTTTCTCAGTCTCAGTTTCAGTCAAGTTTCCCTTCTTTTCCAACATCTGACAAACACAGCCGAAATAATCGCCCCAGACGGTTGAAATAAAGGTGAACATAGTTGTGTTTCAAAATGCCGGCTTTGTCGTCTTGCTGAACAATAAAGTTCTGTTTAACAAGACTGCATGTTTTTAGTGCTCAAGCGAGAGGGAAGGATCCATCTGATTATCACCAGCTCAGACGAGCCGAGGACACTCGAGGGCAGTTCTGTTCACGGTTGTTCTCGGGATTCAGTCTTTAATGGTGCTTTGACCCGAAGCGGTCTCTCTCGTAAGAGCAAACAATCATCAGCACATTTGCTCACTTGAAAATATGAGTAACTGAACAAAACAGTCATGGAAGATATTGAAAACCGAAACTGTTTTTGACTGAAATGCCAATGTATTGCTGACATAACAATTAAGAAACACACTTTTTGTGTCCATCCTTTGTAGCCAAAGATTGAAATCTTGTATTTTCCTTCATGAAGACGGTGTTTATTTCGCTATGAATGTGGTTTTATGCTAAACCACCTGTGGAACTGTGTTGACCTCAAATTCAGTACAAAAGAAACTTTAGACCCCTCGCAGATAAGCTTACACAACACACATCCCCCAGCAGAAACACTCAAGTCAATATAGTGCACGCATAGGATGATGAATGTGGAACTCTCTCTCAGACTGTAAACAGCCAGTGCAAGACTTCTCATTTCAAGAACCAAATCATGTAATTGAAAAGTGGAAAGGAATGTGAAACCTTTGCTTGTGTCTTTATTTAGAGGGATGTTTCATGTTGTTGAAGCTTTGAACAAGAAATGTGGTGAAAAGAGGGAAGGGATTTATGCAACGAAGAAAAGCAGACCTTAAAAGCCCGTTCACATCAAGAGCGATAACTTAAAGATAACTATAAAGATAGCTATATTAGCGCCGTCCATACCATATCATTCTGTTTATTCTAAGCGTGTGCTTGTCTGTCACTTTAAATGCTCGAGTTTGTTACAGCAGGATGGATTCTGATTGGCTGTCAATGTTTTTATCGTTCATCAGCTAAATAAAGTCGTTGAATAAAATTCCAACGATATCGTTCCTCTCTGCCGTTATTGTTATAGCTGTGGTGTGAATTCTGCTATTCTTTAATATTCAGAACGATTTTTAGAACTATAGTGTTATCTTTATAGTTATCGCACTTTGTGTGAACGTGCCTTTACTCACATAATTTGAATATGACTGCTGCTCAACCAGGTTTTTATTTTTTCATTTTTATTTTAGCTTATTACTTTAATATACAATCCAGAACTGTAATGGGCAACAATTTCACTCAAACTCTGTGAAGTACTGTAACTTAGTCCTGTAAACCTTTGGGAAACTGTAAACATTGCAATTTATTTTTAAAATACACTTTCTTTTTTTTTTTTTTTTTTTTTTTTTTTTTGCTCAAAGCTTTTTAATAAATATTTTTATATTCCTTTTAGTTTTTAATAATTAATACAGCCCCTCCCCCTTAATTGTTTACAATTAAGCTTTCACATATTTCATATTTTCATTTATGCATTCATATGTTAGTACCATATGAGTTATTGGTCAGTACTGGATGTATATTGGTTGATACTGAATTTCATTTTGCATGCTCATTTCCTTTATTTTTATGTTAAGATTACCTACTCATTTAATAGAGACTTAAAATGAATATTTCAAAATGGTAATTTAATAATGCTGTTAAATATAATCTTTAGCAAATCATTAAAAGTTAATATACATTTTTCCTACTGAATATTATAAAATTGTGGTGCCTAAATTCACTTTATTGATTTTTAGTTAGTTTTATTTTTTTTATTTACAAGTAAATAGAATAGATTTAACATTACATTGAAATTTTGCTGCATTCCCATTTTCAGATCGGGCATTTGTATAATTTGTCAAGTTATGTGTAATGTAATGTTCAACTGATTATGGAGACAGACGCTCAGGGCAGACAGAGACATGTACTAAAGAGGAAGTAAGGACACTGGCAGCGACTTTTGAATTCAAGTGTGCACATCTATGCTGAACTGTATGAGTGTATCCGAGAGGTCACGATAAGGCATGGCTTGGCTGTTGCTGTTTGGTGTGTATGTATTAGCAGTTATATAATGGCAGCAGTGAGCTCGCACCCATAGACAGTAAGAAGATTACACTGCATGTGCCTGAGACACAGGTCCACTGCTGCAAACCCCCTACACCAACATACTTCAACTCTTACTGTATGCAGTCTTAACTCTAGCGCACTGATGCGTCAAATCTCTCTCTCTCTCTCTCTCTCTCTCTCTCTCTCTCTCTCTCTCTCTCTCTCTCGGACAGCCGCTAACACACATGCGCGCACACAAAGTCTGTGTTTATGTAACTCACAATCCGAGGGATCTCTCATCTCCTCACCTTTGCAGAGCTTTCAACCCACCAAACACTCTCTCTTGTCTTGATCTCTCTCTTATGCCTCAAATCTTCTGCTTTTCCACTTCTCTCCCCCCCCCCCTGTACCCTCTGTCTTGTTTGTTCTGTACGTTTTTCAGTATTATTGAACGTAGCGCTGCACACTTTCGTGTGTTGAGTGCTACTACATTCTGATTTTCAGGGCACTTGTGTGAAATAAACTCACAGTGAACTTGAAATAATAGTATATTCCAAATATTACACTTAATATATTGTATGACTGATGCATTTTTTTATCTGGTGCTTTTCAGGCTATATTATTTTGCACAACAGAAGAGGAATGTGACGCAGAGTTTTTAAATGCATGAACTTAAAAGTGGAGTAATACATTTTATGCTAACTAATCTGGAAAGATGCTAATGCAAATAAACACAAATTATGTCAGAAGTATGTACTTTACCATCCCTAGTGACGTATATACTTGTATATCTTTGTCATTAGCCAACTAAAACAATTTTTTTTTGTTACTTGAAATACATTTTAACTGAAATAAAACAAAATATAAAGAATTAAACATTTAATTTCAGCAATGTTTATTGCTTAACCTGATATAGCCTACTACAATGACTAAAATATGAAACTATATATATATATATATGAAAATAAAATCCTAGAGTATATTGTATACACACATAGCCTACTTTTTCCTGCTGCCTACTTTTTTCTTTCTAAAATATTAATATAGATAAGATAAACATCAGTATGCCACACTGTCATGACCTCATTACACTCATGTTAATTCGTTGACTAGTGTGGTCTTGACTTGTAAATTATTGTAGTTTTTTATTTAATGCACGTTTTTGTAAAAATGTTTGCATATTGTCAGTATGATCAAATAAGTGAAGAAGAAACTGTTAAAAATGGCAGGTAATATAACCCCTGGCTCATTGCTCACATTGGAAATGGAAGGTCAAGTCAAAAACATGTTACACTGATTCAAGGCCTTGTCAATCAAACCATAAATAAATACATACAAGAAGTCCATGTTGATCAGTTAGTGCAGGAGATCAGTGAGCTCAGTGAGCGTGTGACTGGAACAGAAAGATTGTGTTAGTGGCCCCTAATGGCCTGGAGGATTGGTGCAAAGATGTGATGTGGTTTCTCTTGTGTATGTGCATCCGTCTCTCTTTGCGGTGTTGTGGGCGCGACATCCTTTCTGTTTTTCTGTGTGTGTTTAAGTGCAGTGGAGTAAATTATCTACAGTATGTGTGTATTTAACAGTACTTTTTGTTAATGTGATGTTTGTTTCTAGAAAAAGAGTGAATGGATGAGTGAATAAATAAATGTAAAAAATAAAATTAATTAACTCTCTTCTTTCTTTTTTTCTCCCTCTCCATGTTATTCCTGGCACTCTCTCCTGCTCTGCTTCATTATGGGTACAGGTAAGATTTATTTTGGTTTTACATGTTTATTTGAAACTAGAAGCTCCACCATCTTTTAATTTCATGTTATTTTACTGAGAATTGATTTCCAGCATTGTGAGAGTGTGATGAAATGCTACTGTTCGTTACGAGAGCATTTGATCAGTTTCCACTGTGAAGAAATTAGTTTATTCTGGGCAGTTGTCAGGGTATTTAAATTATTCAAGCCTTTATAAATGTATTTACTGTCACTTTTGATCAATTTAATGTTACAAAAGATTTCTATTACAATTAAAATCCTGTTCTTTTGAACTTTATAAAAAATAAAAATAAAGTATCACTGTTTCCACAAAAACATTAAGCAGCACAGCTGTTTGCAACATAAATACTATGATAATCAGAGAGGTTTCTTGATCATGTGACACTAAAGACTAGAGTAATGGCTGCTGAAATTTGTATTGTATTGTGTATTTACAGCAAATACTTTTTTTTTTTTTCAAAGCTCAGCCTTGCAAGCATGTATAGCTAGCTAGTGTTATTTTACCACGTACAACTCCAAATCGTTTCTGATTACTATTAGCAACCTGAGAAGGTTGGAGGGAAATTTTTGTACCATACACAAATCTAGCAAAGTGGAAGTTGTATTGTGCAATGCAGATACTTTTTGATGATACTTCGTTTTAAAGTGACAAAACCGAACCAATCCAGTCAGGCTTTGTTGATACCATTGATTAACTATGGAGTGAGTGCACATGAAAATGTGACATCAGTAGTGAACAGCCAATCACTACTGCGATTCACTCATCAAGAGAGAGTCAGCGCGGTTCACTTCTCTCTTCTGCCGAAGATTAAAAGGATAGTTCACCCAAAAAGAAAAAAATATGAATAATTTACTCACCCTCAAGTTGTTCCAAACCTGTATGAGTGTCTGTCTTCTGTTGAACACAAAAGAAGATATTTTAAAGAAGGTTGGTAATCAAACAGTTAACGGTAGCCAATGATATAGAAGAATATAGAAGTCAATGGGTTCTTCAAGAGATTGAAAAAATATAAAAAATGTGACTCATTTACGCAGCTAGAAGAAAATATTGCTCCATGAGAGAGGACAGCTAACAAAACATCTTGCTATACCAATTTAAGTGCAAGCTGTGAAGTTGATATATATTTAGGTATACAGACACTTCACATTTAACAGCATTGTTAAAGCTTTATCTATTGGTTCTAAAGCTTATTTATATTTCATTAGCCCCCGGTTTCACAGACAAGGCTTAAGCCTAGTCCCAGACTAAAATGCATGTTTGAGCTGTTTTAACTCAAAGCAAGTTGCAATGGCATATCTTAAAAATATATCAGCGTCATTGTTTTGTCTAAAGATGCACACTGTACACCAGTAATGTTTTTAAAAATTTTATACATAAGGCACGTTTTTATAAAAGCTACGTAAATGTCCTAATTGAACTAAGGCCTAATTGTGGCTTAATCTGGATTAAAAAAGCACTGTCTATGAAACCAGGCCATTACCTGTCTACATTTATAATCATTTAACTTAAGCTATGAGCTTAATAATAACTGGTAAAATAAAATTGCACATTTTGTAATAGATTTAAAAAAAAATTTGTCTTAACTTTTTTTTTTACTATGTAGTGACCTTTTAATTTGAAACAAGAGAAACTGAGGGAGTGACTTTATTGTGTCAGAAATGTAACTTTGCTTACAACTGATTGGTTCAATTTCAGTATGAGAGCTGGATAACCACTTTTCGAAACTGACTAAATTGCCTTGCATTTTGCCTTGATTTGGTTCACTTGTGAAAACCAGGTGTTAACTGGTTCTCAATGTCGTCTTCAGTTTGTGTGAGTGTCAGATTTGTGTTACCATACTGAGTTATTTATGCATGAATATGTAGAGCTTGCATGATGATAACAGTAATAATTTTATTATGACACACACACATTGCTATTACTTCTCATATTTCTACATTCTCAGTTCCCCCCCCCTAGCTGCATGTTTGAGGTGTAACATTCATCTGTTTGTGTGAGCTTATATTTTTTAACGTGTACACTAGCGTATGCCTACAGTCTTAACACGCAGCCTTTCAAAGCATCCATTTGATAGCGTGCACAAACGCAGGCAGTCTAAAAAGTTTCATCTGTGCTATTTTTCTCCAGAAGTTATGACCGATAAAAATGTCTTGGTATTCTTTTTAACTAAAGTTGGGGCTATCTCATAACCCCCTCACGCAAGCGCTTGTCAGTGCAGGTGGCTGTTGTTGTTGCGGTCTCTTGTATTTTGTTGTTGTCGTCTCTTTAGTTTTGTTTTTCTACTGTGAAACAACGGTCCGGCCCAGTTTTGCCACCTTGTGGAACAACTGATTAGTGCAAAACCAATTCAATGTACATGTGCGACCTATGCGTACAGTATGCGTTAGTGTTGTCACCATACCGGAATTGTTTCGATACCGATACCAAGTCAAGAATTGCGATTTCGATACTTTTTCGATACTTTTCCTGAAAAGGGAGAAACACTCTCAAATATCATTGCTGTGCTTTATTTTAAAACCGGGACAACATTCTAATCATATAACACACTAATAAATGAACATCTGAACAGCAAATATATTAAACATTTGAACAAAATATGAAATATCAAAGTAGCAAAAAAATAAATTAGAGCAATGACATTCAAGGTAAAAAAAATAAAAAAATTTGCAGCATTATGTCAGTTATCATAAGAAACATAAGAGTTACCGGTAATAACTTTATCTTGATTCTGAACTTTGAATAAAAATATGAACAGCGATTATATTAAACAATGTTTAATATTGGTAACATATGATAAGCCTCATTGGTGATATATTTGACATATGGAGAGAGTTGTGGAAGGCCTATACTTCATGTTAAACATAAATATATAGCAGCAAAGACAACGTCGGCATTGTTGACGGCAAAATAGGCTACAGAATATTTCGTTCTGTATTGACAGGTGCAGTATTTGAAAATCGATAATATTTTTTTTAATTACATTTATATCTGCATTTGTCAAAACCTAGAGACTTTCAAACACCAAAATGTCATTTATTAATATGTATTCGTGTCAAAATGACATAGAAACATCTTTTCCTATTCTATTTTGCCTGGAAACGCTTACAACACGCTTGCGTGTGGCGTGAAAAATAGGCGTCGGTTCTATTTCTAGCATGCACGCGATAGCTCAGGCGCGCGTCACGCAGGCAGTGTGCTACTAGCTCTAAAGCCTGGTTTATACTTTCGCCTGGCTCGGCAGCGCGAGTCTCCGCAGACTGCGCGCGCACTTCTCCAAACGGACGAGGCGTTTATACTTGACGCGCTCGCCGTTGTACTGTTCTTTGAAACGATAGGGGGCGACTCGAGTAATTGTCCTCTAAACCATCAGGAATCAGCGGTGAGAAGAAGAAAGCTATACACACGTGACAATGTTTATTTTAGTACACCACCAACAATACCACACTACAAAAAGAATCGTGTAAAACCCAGTAAACCCTGAGATTATTAGGCTACTCGTGACAATAAAACAAAATATATGGATATGAGAATGTGTATTCAATATAACTAAATGAACAATCTCTTACATATTTTCTAATTTCACTAAACATTGCATTAAGTTTTGTGAACATTTTTATTAAACATGGACCTTTATGTTCATTAAAAATACTTTTTATGCTATTGTATGCTCATTTTTTATATGTAAGCAACTCATTTAGACGTGCAAACTGGGTGCCGGTGTGGTGAGAAGTTCGAGCTCGGCCAGATTCGGCTCGAAGTCGTTCATCTTCGGATGCGGCGCCGCGCGCGTTGTTACAAAAAATGTCGCGCACACCGCCAGGCGAAATTGGGTCTTGCGAATCCAACGCGCACGACCGCCCACACCGCAATTACATCTTTTTCGCCGCGCATCCAGTGTGTCGCCGGCCTTACAAATCTGGAACGCGG
The DNA here is from genome assembly GCF_951802725.1 of Rutilus rutilus. Classification (NCBI taxonomy): domain Eukaryota; kingdom Metazoa; phylum Chordata; class Actinopteri; order Cypriniformes; family Leuciscidae; genus Rutilus; species Rutilus rutilus. The sequence goes on along the minus strand of NC_140210.1, from coordinate 34,087,134 downwards.
TCATTCTTAGAAGTATCGATACTAATAAATTTAGGAATCGTGACGTTTTTAATTTCCGAGAATCGCGATACTTTTTAAGTATCAGTGCACCATGCAACGCTAGTATGCGTATACTATTATGATGGTGAAACTTGCATCATGCGCACTGTACGGGGACCCTCGCGTACACGTAAAAACCCAAGTAGCCTATACTTTGTCTTGACTTTGGCTTTGTCATGAAACATGATCTTGGGTTTCCTGGGATTATTCCACTTCTGCATTTACAAATAAGTTAGACCAGAATCGCTTTTATTGTTTGAAGATGTACAGGAGTGCCATGTTATGGGCTTATAGCTACTGTACATTTGCATTAAACGCCAGTAGGAGTGATGGTTGTCAAGTGGTGTGCTCAGGTCTTTGAAAATGGTCTGAATTTAAAAATATTGGCAAACCAATTAAAAATGTTCCAAGGTGAGAAAACTATGCTGATCGATGAGTCAAAAGAGATGTTTCACTCTGTATTGAACCCAGCAGTGCAGTTGATAACATGGTTAGACTGCTTTTTGACACCAAGAAATGTCAAGAAATTAAGCCATGCTATTACCACAGCATTCAATTGTAGGCTATCTCTTGGTTTGTAAAAATAAATGGGCAAATCATTTTAACAGACTGGCAAAAAAAAAAAAAAACACCTACAATGGAAGGTTACGGGCAAAGTATCCCATATTGCTTCATAGACTGCCATTATAAGTGGATTCCATCTGTTTGTCATATGGAATATATATAGCTGCAAAGTTAATTTCCTGGACAGCATAGCTATTTGATCTATCTGTCTGAGCATTTTAGTTATTTTGAAGTTCCCAGTTTCACCTGCTCAGACAGTAGCATTACTTCGGAAGTGCAGAGCCTAATGAAACATTATTTGACTTCAGGTGTAGCCTTAAATCTTGAAATGATTGGTTGTTGATATCATGTAAACTGTTTAGCATCTCTCCTCACCACAGTTCTGGAAAACCTCTGGATGTTTCTGAGCTTGTTTTGAAGCTCACCTCACCAAAGCTGCTCAACACTAATGGCTTAAGTTGATTTGTTGATGTACCTATTCATGTGACACTATCATACCAGACCAAGTGTCTAACATTAAAGTGATTGCAAGTCTTAAGAATATTGAAATATGTTTTGAAGGGAGAAAATGTCAGTGTAGAGACCGTTATGTAGAGTTTTTGTTCTGTCGTCTTTCTCTTCTTTTTTTTTTTAAAGCTTTTTTTTTTCTTTCTATAAACTTCTTGACACATGGTCCTCTCTTTTCAGCTCATTCTTTGTTGCCACACACACACACACACACACACACACACACACACACACACAGAGCGCCCTATGCAGCCACAGGAATGTGTGTGGAGGAAGAACTGGCAGGAGAACTGCCCTGAACTTGTTTCATCCAGTACTCTCTCAATCTCTCTTGCCCTCTCATGCGCTCTCTCTTTCTCTCCCTTCATATTCTTTCTCATTTTCTGTTTATTTATTTTTCAATTCTCTCATATAGAAGAGAACGTATAGGAGGAGATGATCCACTTGTAAAAAAAATGAAAAATAACGTATTGGAGGATTTCTAACGCTCAATATATGCGTTTCGGGTACAAGTTTTTTTTTTTTTTTTTTTTTTGTACGCAAACATACAAGACAATGTTTTTGCCACATTTAAAGATGCACAGCTTTTCTGTCTTTTTCTGTAAGTACGATCAATAAATTCATTCTTAAATGATTCTTCACAATGTCAATAAACATCGCAGAGGAATTTGCTTGCTCTCACTTGCTGCTCTCTCTTTTTTGTGTGTGTGATTTGAGCAAAAGAAGCAACATTATGATACTATCGTTGTCCGATTATATTTCTGATTTTAAATATACGTCATTGAAATCAAGCAGAGAGGAGCTGTCCTTAACCTGCCCAGTACCTATGTAAAAACAGCTTCCTGGGGGCGTTACCAAGATGGCTGACAAGTGAACTGATTTGTCCTAAAGAGACTTTGTGATAGCCTCTGCCCCCCCCCTCCCAAGTCTCGCTCTGTCTTTCGAAGACAAAGGACATGTGAATGACAGGGAGTAAGAGGAAGCCAGCAGACCCCCTGGGAGCGGAAGGGGGGGTTTACAAGATGAGGTGTTTGCTGTGCTTTGTGTGTGTGTGTGTGTGTGTGTGTGTGTGTGTGTGTGTGTGTGTGTGTGCGTGCGTGTGTGTAACCCCAGCCTTCCTCAGGCTCAGTGTTTTGCTTTAGACGTGTGGCTGGGAGGTGTTCATGCTCAATAACGGAAGGGGTCAGAGAGGGTGTGCGTGTGGCGTGTGAATGCGTGCATCTCTCCCTGTCACGATAAGTAGCCCCCCCCCCCCACACACTTCTAACGGCACAGCGCTCATTGACACGGCTTCTGTAATCGAACCCACTCCTGCCTTCTCTCCTCTCATTGGCTGAGACTCTTGTCTCTCTGGCAGATGACTGTCCTAATTGGCAGCGGGCATTATTTTTGTACCGACGATGCCCTGTGTGTGGTGACGTGGTTACCAAATGCCCTCAAGCAGCATCTCAAATGCCAAGCGGAGCAGAGAGAGAGAGAGAGATCTTTTTCCTGGCACAGAGGATGGCTTGGTACACATGAGTGTGTTTGTTTGAACATCCTTCTTGGGCGCATTTATTACCTTCTTAAATGAACTGTTTTTCTTCTGGAAAAATGAAAAAGTTGTGCTAAAATTACACGTTTCTGGAAGTACACGTTCAGTGTGTATTCAGAAGCGATTGCAAAAAAATGTGTGCTGTGACTTTAAGAGAGTCTGTAGAGACCAGGAAGTCAGAGGCACATTAGCATCTGATTGGCTGCAGGAGGCAGCCAGGGAAAGTGCAGTTGCACACTGTGTGTGTGTGTGTGTGTCTCAGTGTTTGTGAAGGGCTGGAACATCACTGCTGATGGTTCTGTTAAGAGCCCAAAGCCAGATGGGCTGTAGTCTGTCATCTCGCCACATTGGAACAATCAACTTTACACACAGACGCCTCCAGTCTGCAGTAAACACACAGGTGAAACGCTTCTCAAGCGGAGCCAGTACGCAAACGACGTCTTTGACGCGCTTCTAATCATTAATGCATCAGATTGACCGCTTGTCACAGTAGATCCAGACACAGATGTGTGTGTGTGTGTGTGTGTGTCTCTACCCCCCAGTCAAGACCTACCAGCCCCCATCACATTTACACACTTCAGAGTGAGAACGAGAGCACATGAAAAGGATGGATGGGAGTGTGTTAGAGGAGAGAGATTGTAGCGCAGGATATGAGATGGAAGAGCGAGTGTGACATAGAAAAGAGATAAAGAGCAGGAAGAGAGGTGAAGAGGACAATTGCTGTGCGCGCCTGCTGGTTTGGCGAACCTGAACATCCAATTCTCTTTCTAATTATGATTATTTTATGAACAAATTTGACATGGTTATCTTTGACTACAAAAAAAAAAAAAAATCTAAATAAATTATTATTATTATTGTGTGTGTGTGTGTGTCTGTTAGAGCTGGCCGTGTTTGTGTGTGTGTATTCATATTATGTGTATATATGACCTCATACAAATGACACCTTTTTGCATTGCCATTTTTGTTCTTTTTACTATAATGAGAAAGAACTTTGTATTTACTAAAATTATTTAATATTTAAGTTGTAAAATTATGGTAGCATTTTTCACTGCTTTTAATTTAGGCTTATGTAAATAAAAAAAATTAGAAGTTTTTATAATACTGTTATTTATTATTTTATTAATTTAATATATTTAATAAATGATTACAGTATTTTTTTTTATATAATACAATATTAATTATTGTATGACAATCTAATTAGAATAATCATTTGCTTAATTGTTATGAAAGTAATGTCACCATGTAAAAACAATTGATTCCTAAAAAGACTTCTAATATTTATTTACTGATTTTGGGGCGAATGTGACCTGAACTTGTTTTCGTGTGGTTCGTCTGTGTACGATTTTGCTGCAGTCGACTGTCTTTTGTGTCTGTGCGAACGCACACGCAGCCTTTCTGACTGTGTGTTGAGTGTCACAGTCGTGGTTAATATTGTAAGACCTCACGCTGCAATCAGATCCGTCTGACATGCTTTCCCCTCCTTTCCTCTGTTACGACCCCCTCCATAAACACACACGCTTCTGCTAGATCATTTATTGTTTAAACCCACAGTATTAATCACTGTTGCCAGCCTGCTAATTACATCAAACAATCAGCAAACGAGTGAATGATCATTTATGCTAATCAATGGGAAAGCAGAGAGGATTGACCTTTCGTCATACATAATTGATACTAACGTTTCCGACGACTCCTTGCCTTAAAAATCCCTTTAATTCTCTTCCGCTCTTGAGACGACCTCTTTGTTTCTGCTAAGGGACTGTTACGATGAGCGATAATAACTACCCCTTTAAGGGTCCCGGCTGTAATGCCCACCCCCTTAAAGAGGACCTGCCCTCCGTGCCAATTACGCCACGTCAATCAAAGAGGTCTCCATGGTTATGGCTACAACACCGGTTGTGAGAAGGCGAGAGCGTGTTTTATATAGGGAGAGAGAGAGCTCATGAATAAGTGATGGAGGAGGGAGCATAGGAGGATGGAGAGATCGCATGCAACAGCGGAGGGAAAGACAGATGGGTTGGTGAGGTGAGAGCGAAACGGAGAGGGATAGTTTAGAGCAGAGAGTTTGGGGAGGAAGATGATTGGCTCAGAGGAAATGGGTGGTATTCAGAGCGTGCGGGTATGGTTGTGGAGAGAAAGAGTGAACTCAAGCTTGAGTGCGCAAGTGAGTAAACAGCCCTTACAGCTCTGGAACAAAGCCACACACACACACTCACACACACACACACACGCGCGCTTCTCTCTGTGCGGCCAGGCTCTGTGACGTGTGGCGGGCTTGATGCCCGGAGGCGCTCTGAGGGAGAGAGGAAAAAGCGAGGGAACAGACACACAAAGCTGAAGGAAACACGGAAGAGGACAGGCTTCAGGCAACAGCTTCACTCCTTTTGTTGCCTTCACGCTCTTTTTCTTTTCAGACCGGCTCAGTCTAAAAGCTTTTTTTTTTTTTCATAACTGAAATAATACTATGTGCTGGAAGCTGTTTCTGTTGGTCACTCGACTGAGACCGGTAGTGTTTCTCATTCGTAATTTGCATGTATAAAATTGTCCTCAGATCAGTGTGAGACACGGTTTTGCAGACTGTTAATAATACAGTGGGATGGTTATACAAAAATACATTTTTATTTACTCGCCCTCATGCCGTTACAAGCTGTAAGGTGAAAAAAGTTTTGTAAAATGCCTTTACAATGAACCTGGAGCTTTCAAGCTTCTAAAAAGATGAACCATAAACATATCAAAGTGGTCCATACGTCCTACAAGACGCGTGATGGCTTTGTGTGATGAGCAGACCGAATATTCCCCTCCAGTGAGCTGTTAAAGGAAAAGTTTACCCGAAAAAATGAAAATTCTGTCATCAACTTTGACCAGATCATTGAATCAGTGAGTTGAATGTGATAACTAGATCAGTTCAATTCACACTTCAGACATTATTACTTCTCTCATAAACATGTCAAGTGGAACTAGGGCATACATCCTAATTTTCACTGAATGCTAGGGCTGGGTTGATGAAGCGATATTGATTTTTAAATCCAAAGACCAATCTTTTAGTCTTCTGTTTTTTTGTTGTTGATGCACGAACAAAACTTCAGTAATCATTATTTGTAGCGTTCCTCCCTTTCAGTATAGCAAAAAGCTTTGTGCTTTGTTACTTTTGATATGAAACAATGTCTCAGCTTTTAAATTCTGTCAATTTTTATCACAGATTTCAAACAATAAATGTCACTTTACTGTAATATATCTACAGATTTATGTAGCCGCCTCAGTTCAAGCGTCAGCACAGAGCAAAGAGAACCTATCATCTCTAATACTAGTTATAGCCAGAAATAAACCTGAATGAACATTAGAGGCTATGTAGAAAGAAACTGTACAACTTACTGAAATGCATGATGTGTCAATAATCACTGTCTGTTTCAACTGCGGAAAGAAGTCAATAAAATAGCTTGTAAAGAATGTCACGTAATGTTACATTTACCTCAATGTCCGTCACTCTAGAGAGGAGCGTTGTGTGACTTGTGACATATCTATTATAGTTTTATTTAACCTGTCATTGATGTCTTATTTATGTTTGTAAATATCTGTCATGAAAACCAGTTTTTTTTTTTATTACAGCCACTGTTTAAATGTTTATATTTCAACAATGAATTGGAGTAAAAACACAATTATATCATTAAGGACTTGATGTCTTTTAATACTGCCATTTAAATATTTGTATGGAACTTAATAACTGTTAATAATTTTATCTAAAAAATAAATACCAATTGAATTTAGTAGTTTGGCCACTGTTGTTCATTTTAACCATTATTTCCATTATAGTAATGTAAAACTGAGGGTTCCCTATGTAGTTTACAGCATTAGACAAATTTTTTTGTAATTTCCTTAAGAAAATATGACATGTACTGTACTGATATTTAACCAAATGAATCCATATTGAATCAAGAGCTTGTGAATTGTAATCGAATAGGGTTGGGTATCGCTTAAATTTAAGCTATTCCGATTCTTATTATTGATTCCACGTCCAAACATATTTATTCTGTCTTTTTGCGAAATATTTCGTTGCAGCTGAATACCATGAACAAACATCAGCAGCCTAAAGAACGACTAAAGGCCCTTGCACACTGAGTCCGAAATTTGCGTCCGAAATTTTTGCACGTAAAAAAAAACGTTACGTTTTTTAACTCGCGTTATGTCAATCACGCTTGTACACTGCCTCCGAAACTTTCGTCCTTCAAAAAAAAATTTGAATCAGGTTCGATTTTCTGCGTTTTTCCGCATCCGTAGCAAGCATTCTGAATGGTGTTTTGACAATTCAGAGCCACCGAATCATGAAAGCGAAAAAAACGCATGCGATAATTTCGGACTCAGTGTGCAAGGGCCTTTACTAATAAACTAGACTAACAAGTATAAATGTAATGAATTATTAAAATATACAGTCAGTAATACAATACGTACAAATTAGCAATAGCGCAAATATACAACTAAACAAATTTCAGAAATCAAAATTAAGTGTAAAATGACACTGCATAGTTTTCTTTTTATAAATAAAATATAGATTAACCCTTAGTAAAATTACAAAAGTTATTCAGTCAAGATCAGTGAGTGATTTTCTTTTGTTCTTTGATTAACAGTAATGACAGAGACCACAGCAGGTTTATTAGACTGCGGTCACTTTAAGACCGAATATACTAGGGGTGTAACGGTTCACAAAATTCACGGTTTGGTTCGATACGATACACTTGTGTCACGGTTCGGTTCGGTACGTTTTTGATACAGCAAAAAGAAAGAAATGCCAGAGAAATTTCCTTGATTTAATTTTTTTTATTCTTTTTTTTTAATAAAACTAACATCATAAAGTATGATCTTTTTTACTTTGAGCAATTCTAGAGCTATAATTGACTCTTCTTAGGAGCATATAAAACAAATCTCATTGGAAAAAATGAAATGTAATATTGTAGTAGTTAACAAAGGTTTATTTTAGTTCAGATTAACATTTGAGGGCAGCAATTTTATTCATAATGTCAAAATAAAACCGACGTAATGTTACTTAAAGGCATTATTCCTCCTATTCCTGCCAAACTTCCATGGTTGCAGTTAGTGTTACTACAGTAAATCCATGGTGAATGTTGCAGATCTGTGGACACTAGATAGTTCATTCATGGCACAATGTTTCTTCCTGGTTTCCACGCGCTGTTTGATCCGTTAATAACGGAGAAATGTGAATGTTTCTCACTAGATCTTGCAGCGATGTTATTACTTAAGTGGCGAATTCAAATTATTTCTTTACTGGATCTCTTATTAGCGCTGTGTAGTAACAGTGTCGCATGATCACGATCGGCTCGCGCTGCACTGGTCCAAACTGATAAACGGTCCTTCAACCACACAATAACGAGCAGTTTCGTTCCGCTTGCATTACGTTTGCCATTTGATGTTGGGCAATGTTGTGGTCGCGCCGGCGTCTCTTACATTATGAGCGCGCTTGCCACGTGCAACGCGCCTACATCTGAAATAACGAAATTTTGGTCGCCAGGAAAAATGGTCCATTTGAAAATGCGTACCGAAAACCGATCCGAAAGCCTTGTACATAGAATATACTGATCCAATATGCTATTACACATGCGTTTTCTTTTTCCAACTGTTTAAGTTCATTTAGGACAAAACCGAATTTTACAAGAGTATTTCGACAATTTTGTGTTTGTTTGTCCGTTCAAGTGCAAAAAATATGTGAAAGAACTCAATTCAGTATTTGTGCACCATATGTTAGGCGGCTTTTTGTGCGCGCGCTCTGAATGTGCCCAGCAGAGAAAATAGCGCATGAGTGCCAAAGTGAGTTGTTTCTCGTCTTCTTGCGCTTGAATAGTTTAAAACCACATTAAAATGTGCACACAGGAATCAATAAGTGGAATTTAAATTTGCATTTGATGACAAGTATCCAATTCCTGACCTTAATTATCGAATTTTCGATTCCCAACCCGAATCGAATAATGATATCAGTAAAAATACCAACTTAAGTTGTGTTCTGTTTCCAACACAAAGCTATGATACGACTTCAAAACACTTGGAATGTAGCACAAGAGTCTTCACTTTTATTGTTCGTTCTGTTTTCTCCGAAAATATTGGGCAAGATGTTCCTAAATGTAAAAGAACGAACATCATACAGGTTTGGAATAACAGGGACCCTGAGTAAACGATGACAAAATGTCTTTTTTAGGCTGAACTATTCCTTTAAAGCAACAACAACGCTGCTTTCTACAGCATCTGCTGAAACAGACTCGACACCCAATCCTTTTCCTGTCTCAGGGGCAATCTGGACATGCTGTTTCCTGTCTAAACCAGTCTCGCTCCTGACACACTCTGAGCGGGAGGGAGCATGTGTGTGGCTGGGTGTGTTTTAAGCGACATGACGATTGTGACATTGGGACAATCAATGCAGTGAGCCATCACACGCACACAGCACCCACACGCTCCGTCAGTAAACAAGACCATGCACACACGCCCTTGCCCGTGCTATGGCCGTCACATTTTGACGAAAATATACAGTCATGGTGTGTGTGTGTGTGTGTGTCACTGGCACTAACCACACATTAGCAGATGTGTTTGGTAGGAAGTAATTTATATGTTAATGTTGTCATTTGCCATCGTAATACATTCACTCAAGCCTGCCATTACTCCTCTACCCAACCAAATGTAGCTTCGGAGACACCGCTTGGCAGTGTGGGCGACCACCTGAGTACAGTCCCTGTCATCCATCCAGACCAGAGGTGTGTGCTCGTGTGTACCCCTGGAATTGAGTTTTTTTGTACTCGTAAATGAGATGGATTTATTTTCGGACGATATGATAGGTTGTTTATCGGAGCCCATGGGGCACTATTTGTCATTATCAGACGTGGTGGAGCTGTGTGTGCGCGCCGACGCTCAACTCCGCTTCACCACAGCAACAATTTGCATTGCTTTAAAAAGGGAGAAAATCATTATTTCTCTCACTCTCGCTTCCCTCTCCTCCCCCTTTCTCAGGGCTCAGGTGTACTTGCTTGTGTGGAGAGCGTTGCGATTCACCCTCTCAGATGAGAATGTTCTTTTCTGTGTCTGTGAGGAACTCGCTTCAACCCTCCAGTGTTTTCTGCTGCTCATCTAGACTTTTTACACCCTTCAAAAAGATGTAGAGAGGCTTTTCGGAGCTCTGCAAGAGCTCCCTGAGCTTTACTTATGTGGGGTTGAGTCAGGTCATGGTTGGGACTTGTGGCCAGAGCATCCCTAAGGGATTCAAGACAAAATTTTAATGGTTTGGCCCCCTCTCTCTTGGGGCCAATGAGAGGCTAAACCATAGAGGACCTTTGTGGGACCAGGACAATGTTTCCAGTTATCTTTCTCTGACGACGACCCTGGTTGTAGTTAATCTGCAACCAAATATTATTGGTTGACCATTTATTTAATTATTTGTTCAAATACGGTAACACTGTAAACTACATTAGCCACAAACTAACAATGAACAACACTTCTACAGCATTGATTAATCTTAGCTAATGTTAATCTCAACATTTACTAATACATTTTTAAGATCAACATTTGTATCTGTTTACATTAGTTAAAGCACTGTGAACTTGCATGAATTTGATTTTTATTTTTTATTAACAAAGGTTAATAAATGCCATAAAAAATGCTAATTTGTTAGGTCATGTTAGTTAATGCAGTAACTAATGTTAACAAATAAGACCTTATTGTAAAGTGTTATTGAAAACACAAATAGATAAGTCACATCAGTGTATAACATCACATTTTATTATTACAATTTAAAACAAACTACAAAACAAAATGTTAAAAGATTGTAAACACTATAAACAAATATTTTAGTTCCCCTCACTACAACAAATCCTTTCAATTTAACAGTATTCAGCACAGAACGAGAATTCAAATGTAATAAAACATACATGAATTATAGTGGCATTTATTATAAATAACATTTATCATAAACACCAAGCCTAAACAAATTGATTTAAAGTGAAACTGAAACTACCGGCATGTGGGAAATGCACTATACAAATAATCTTGGGCTCACGTAAATCCCTCATTAGGCACGAATACAAATTATGTTTTGCGTGCTAGACGTTAATTGCATTACATAAGTCACTTTGGAATTTAATTTGCAGCACATTTCAGATTATTAAAGAAACAAAGAAATGTTGTAGCATGATATATTTAAGACTTCACTTAAGACAACCCTGCCTGATCTCACCTGATCCTGGAAGCCAAGCAAGGTGTGGCTTGGTTGGTACGATTACTATAAGTTACAAAAAAATAAGCAAATGTGACATTGAAAAAAATCACTCTCTACTGGATGAAATAAGGTTAAATGGTAGCAAATAAAATATACACAAAATGTATAAATTTAATGTTTTTACATAATATTTACTTAATTGGACATTGTTTTATATTTTAAGAGTTTGAAATATTGTTTCTGAAACCAGAAAATGGCCATTTATCCATTGGGTGGAATGACCACTTCGGCTTTAAATCCCAAAATAGCCAAATAATGTCCAGTGTATCTGCCTTTCACTATAGCAGTCATTTGGATTATGCTCTGAAAGACTTGTGTGGGTGTAGAATCACGCCTTTTACCTTTTCAACACAGTCACCAGTGCAGTGATAACTGCGATTTGTGCAGATTACAGACTGGGGTGTATTTGAAGCTTACACAAACGCACACAAACACACACTCAGGAGTGTGAATCAATACTATCATGCTGACTTAAGAAAGAGTTCTCCCAACATATTAAAATAAACTCTCCTTTTTATTCTCTCTTCTCCTCTGAGCGGCATTAAATATATTGCCGCCTGACTTTTAGTGGTGTTTAGGCCTTATTGCTCACTTCTATCTGTGACAACAGAGTTCTCTCTCTCAAAGTCTGTCAAATTCAACATATTCAGCTGCAGTCTAATTACTTTGTTCTATTTGTGGCACAGTTGATGAATAGTAGTGCTGTTAGCTATTGCGCTTCTCTTACGCAGCTTCCTTGTGTGTGTGTGTGTGTGTGTTTGTGGTTGAATGTGTGTGTGTCATTGTCATTTAATAAAAGAGCATCTGTGTTTTTCCCTCAGAGAAAAGGTGTGAAATAGAGGAGCTTTTACTTGCAGTTAAACTACATGCTGGTGGAGTCGCCCGCTTAAATGGTTGAAATGTTCATGACCAAAGATTATCGAAACATTACTACCCCCAGTTAGGGGGTTCAGCCTGTAACTCATCCCACACGTTTATGCTGTGGACATGAATGATACCTCAAATCATGCGGTTTGAAGAGAGGAGTGCTATTACTTTTCTGTAGTGTGAGCAGACTTGTGCCTGGTCGGCCATAGACTTGCTTTGAAGAAGGGACTTGAGCTGTATTTAAGGACCAGAATATCACTTGACTGAATATCAATATTGACTGTTCGTGGGCAACCACAGACAACACCCTAGAATGGATAAGCTATGCTTGCATTTTCTTCAGAAAGTATTAAATCTGCTTTTAACCCCCCTTTTAAGAAAGAAACGGTAAATGCGTGAATGAGTTGACATGATTCATGAACTTATTTATCAAATACAGGTGTTTTGATCACATAGGGTCCATTCATGTGTGTGCTCTCTTTTCTCTCCGTGTGTGTGTGTGTGTGTAAACAGCAGCTGGGACCTCCTCTGTGATTAGATTAGGTTCTCTTAGCGCTCCCTAATTGGTCCAACAAACAGAGAGGCTGTCTGGGATACAGCTCCATCCTTTTATCTCCCCTGTACACACACACACACACACACACGCAGATGAGTCATCAGTACGTAGCCCTTCTGTCCTCCTCTTACACTTGCTCATTTCATTTGATCACTTTCTGTCTCGCTTGCGTTAGAAAGTACGTTAATCAGGAGGTTATTTTTGCACATTGATGCTTTCCCTCAAAGACCTTTTAAACTTTCCTCAGGATGTTTATTTCACTGTAGCTTTTATTGTCCTTGGCGCATGCAAGATAATATAAAGTAGAGCAGTGGAATCAAACGTCTTTTTAACTCCACGTGTTAGGTCCACAAGTCATGATGTCGTGAAGAAACCAAAGCTCCCAACAGACTCTAGAGGCTCATGCTTGATATGCCTGAACTCACCGCTTTGCTGCTACTTCTGACTAACTGATTCACACCAAGAGTGACATGAAAAAGCACTGTGAATCACTGACAAAACTTGCAAGCAATGATCAACTAAAGCAAGTCACAACAAATGTTACATAAGTTTTCATCAGAATCTGAGAACAGTTTATTTACCTGAACAAAAGCAAAACATACTCTTGGTTATTCTTGCTCTTCATCGCAAAATGAAGACTTTTACTAACATGCGGCTGATTTCTTGTCAGTGTAGTGTAATTGGACAAGGTGTTATGTGTGCACAAGCCCTCTTTTAGTGAAGATTTTGTGTCGACTCGAGATTTAGGAGAGTTTAAGAACGCATTTATATTTCTTAGCGTCGCTGTCTGGCAGAAACCTTGCAAATATTTAACCAATGAAAAATAATAAAAAGAGCTTGACTAAACCGCGTAACTCCATTGGATCCTCAAACTGTCAGTAAGACCTCATAACACCTCAATCTTGAATGAAGTGTCGCACAAATACAGTTCAGTGTTTTCTTTACTCAAAGTCAAAAACCTTGTAACTAGGGCAAAAAAATCGTTTTTTAAAATGTGGTCGATTCTCAAACGAATCGATTTTTTTTCCATATTTATTTATCTATTACCCAAAAGCCAGTATTAGTTTTCCTCTATTGTTCATAGGCTTGCAAACTCCATTTTATAGCTAATGCTGTGAGATTTTATGGTTATTTTATGTTTGTTTTATCTTAATCATAAAATAACATCAACTAGTGCTGCATGATCATATCGCAATCGCGATGTCAAGCCTACGCAATTATATGACGCAAAAAATCTTGACGTTTTAATCGCATTAATCGCGCTTGAACTAATAATAATAACACACAATTATTCCAAATTGTCTTTTTGTCGAGTATCTTCATAACATAAGAGCAGTCTTATGATAAACGTGAAGAGTTGTGACTCGTGAGAGAATGAGGCGCGTATGAGATCCGCGTCTCTGTCAGCAGCGGCTGGTCTTAAAGGGACAGTACACAGTAGCCACTAATTATCTCTGTCGTTAAAGTTATTCAAAGAACAGAGGGAACAGAGAAAAACACTCACTGCTCTTGAGATTAGTCTATATATAATTTATAATTAATGCAGCGCAGACTGTTTGATAATTTTATTCAATTTCTGCATATGTCCTACCTTTTAGACAGGAAGGGCACAGGTAAATATGATTTTGTTTTAATGTACTCAAGTGTACCTAAAATAAAAAGTTTAATATACAGGTTTGTAGCTCTTAATTTCTTTTTATTAATTAACCACTTGTAAACTTATGTTCACTTTTTAATTATTATTTTTTTAAATAAATATAGGATTAGTATTAAATATATATTCATCGAGTCGAATCGAAATTAGAATCGAAAATTGAATCGAGAATCGAAATCAAATCGAATTAAGAGCTTGTGAATCGAAATCGAATCGAATTGTAACATCTGAATCGATACCCAGCCCTACTTGTAACTCATTTGATCTTGATAAAATGTTAATATTAATAATTTGACTCATCCAAGGGTCTGACCATATATAAACCACAATATCAACTTTGACAAAACAGTGTTTCATTATTGAAAAAAAAGTTTATTTTTGTTTATTTTTTTCCATTTCCTGAAAAGTGGCAGTTTTGTACGGTTTCCACACTAGAGCGATGATATATAACATTGCTTATGCCTTCACAGTGATGTGAACTAAACATGTTTTATTTGAATCATTAGTAAGACTTTGAATGAATGCTATTACTACTTTATAACAGTGTAATAGAGGCTTTATAACATGTAATAACATGTTTGACGGGAGAACAAAGGCAGGAAAGAGGGCAGGTCCCACATTGCATCTATGATCTGCACGCATGGATATTAGTTTAGGAGCGTTCACGTGAGCGGCAGGGCCGTGCACGTTTATCCGCACCACTGAACAGGAAAATAGTTACTGTACCATCCACATGTGCATTAACACATGCACATACATTCCCTGGGAAAGAGAGACCCCTCAACGAAGTCCAAATGCTGCTTGGCAGGAAATGAAAAATGGATTAATGTTGCACTTCCTTGACACACACAGATGCACAGAGTCTCTTGGTATGTCTGCTGCAGCTTTCTAGTTCCTTACACAGAAGCACATGAGTTAGGGAGATGTGATTGTTCTTTACCAGGGCTACGGCTAAAATGAAACTTTTATGATTGTATGTTATATCTTGCCCAGTGCTCTCTTGATTAGACTCTTTTTAACATGTGCTATAAGTTATGTACAAAAATTGTTACAATTGTAAATGTCACAAAACAGGCAGAAACGTTTAAATAATTTATATATATATATATAGATGGATAGAGATATAGATAGATATAGATATAGTTCAGCAAAATTACAGTACATGTTATTTATATGATTATAATGAATGCAAATAGGATGTCAAGTGTCAATTATTGTTAATTTGATGACATTTAAATATTGTTTGCGCTATTGATTTTGGGATGCATGATATGATATTTACCACTTATCGGCCAATATTAGAGTTTTTTTTTTTTTAAATTGATTTATTGGTTGATATTTAATTGTTTATGCTCAGACAGTTAGAAGATGGCAAAGTATTTTTTTATATTATTGTTAAATCTCTGCTAAATGAATGTGTACATGTCTAAATTTACTTCAGTGTTTGAAACAAGTGATAGTTTTTTATTTCTAATTTATTTGTATAAAATAGTATACAATTTTAATATTGTGTATCCTGACATCTGCATGCTCTTAAGAATTTTAAGTTTAATGTCGACAACATTTAATATATTTATGTGCTGTTCTTAAGAATATAGTGTAAACATGCTGCAAGTTTTTGCCATATAATGTGTTTTTTACTTTAAAGTGCCATTACTCGCATCAAAGTTCAACGACCTGAAATCACTAATGAAATTTGTTGCAGATTATTTTCGTAATTGATTATTTAATTTTTTTATATAGATTTGTATCAGTTAGTTATCAGCCCTATACTTATTTTCCATCTTTTCTCTTCCTCCAGCTCGTTTTTTGAGTATACTTAGTCGTTCAATAATATTTAAATTGCCATCCACCCTAGAACCTACACTGGGGCCAATTACAAGAGAGCAGATCTCTCCGTGTGTCTGCGCACTCACTCCTACAGTCTGGCTCTCTTGAAAACCTTTGTTCATAGAATCCTGAATAACACAGCACATCCTCTGTTGCTCCTCATACCATAACACACACAAACATCTCTCTCTCTCAAAGTGAGGCCAGTGGGACACAGTTATTGCCTCGCCAGTGCGCCATCAGGGATGCTCATATCTGTGATGTGCTTTGTTTCCATGGTAGCCTCTCTGTCTCTCCTCCAACCAAACCCCCCACCACCCCGGAGAAAATTGAAAAATGGAACATTTAAAAGAAAAAAGTAGCTAGAGTGAAAAATATGTCAGTGATGCTTGATGGCACCAAAGTATCTGCATCTCTTTTTAAGAAATTCTCTGTTTTTCTCTCTTTCTCTCTTACTTTCTCTCTGTCTCTCAGATGCTTGATTGGCTCATCTGTACTCAGCCATCCGCTGTCTGTGAGCCAGTTAGGGAAGACAGACTGCCGTACACACACACACACACACTCACACAAACACACTCAGACTGAATCATGGACAGGTGCACACACTCATCCGCTTATTCAGACACAAATACACACACTCCAGACTTAATACTGAGCAGCAGCAGGTGTCTTACTCTTCATTCAATATGAAAAGATGACCATGTTGTGTCCATTTGAATGTGTTTTTAAAAGAAGGGGATTTATGAGAATGTGATGAGGTCACACTCTCTACTTTCTTTTGTCTTTAAACGCATCTGGAAAAACAAACTCCTTCCTGCATTCTGTGTTGTCGCTGTTTTCTGCTTTCCCTCTTTCTCAACTCTTTATTGTACATGGATTTGTGTAAGCATGGCCATATAATAGGCGCACTTACCAGGGCTTTTGGATGAGGATTGTTTTCAGATCTTTTTTTTGTCAACATGTTTTTCAGGATTCTGAATTATTTTTAATTGGAGGAAAAAACTAAATATCGCAAAGTCAGTATTTGCCAATATCGTGTAGCCTTAATCAGAGTAAAACTTACTCCCACTGGTAAGTGCACCTATTATAATCAGAGATAAATACAATATAATTTTTCAGGCAAGTCTAACATATTCAGGGACAGACATTGAATAATCAAATGCAAAATAAAACTGCATGGTCTTCACTGTATAAATTAAATATAATTATTCTTTGTTACAGCTACAAAAGTGAGTTTCTCTTTGTATTTTGTTGTTTGATTGACATACAGCATCAGGAAAATTAGGCTGCTGTCACTTTAAGACCAAATGCATGGATCCAATATAATGATACACATCAGTTTTCTTTCTCAATTGTTTGTTCACGCAAGCCGTGTTTACGAGGATACTCGTCGAGATGAGCATTTTGACATAATTTTGCATGTATGTATTCAAGCACAGATAGACCCAAAGAGAACGGAATTTTGCGTCTTGCACTCAAATGGTTTAAAATCGCTTGAATGATTAAACTGACAGGACCTAAAATACGTTCAAATGATTCACTTTTGCTCTATGAATGTTATACTTTGAAATTAATCCGAGAATCACGTGCGTTTCAAAGCATGGTGCCTGGTCCAACTACGATCCCTGTACTTAACATCGTACATCCTGCTTAAATTTCTAATTTAAGTTCTAAATAACTTAATTTTTTTAATTTTAACTAAAAACTAAATTCATTTACAATAATTGTTGATTTACAATATTGTCTGGAAATAATGCAACTATAATATTAGTTTATATAGTGTTAAATATAATTAATATAAGATCAATAATATATGGCAAGCTTTGCATTCATGCACATGCACTACTAAAGATTTGTCATCTGACCCCAGAAATCTCTTTTACAGTGGCCATCCATATTATGTAGCCTTGATTAACCCATGTTTTTTTATATATATTTTTTTTTTTTATTCACCGGAAAAAGCCGGCTTCCGAGACACTCTCCGTAATGCAGCATCGACCCCATAGGGTAGGTGACAGTCTGTCAACTGGCCTGAAACACACTTGCACTGGCACCAGGCCAGCAGAACATCCTTATTGTTGAGTCCTCTACATATGCATATAACAAATTATTGTTCTCTGAATAGACAGAGATGTTTATGGAAACATAAAGAGACTACATGTATAACACAGAAGGGCATTGTGCATATGCACACACACACACACACACACACACACACACACACTCCAGTATCAAAGCACCTCATGGCGGGGACAACGCAGTCGTGGTGACCAGACCATCTGGCTGGCGAGCTGAGGAGGGACACCCTCCTTTCTCTTGCTCTTTCTGTCTCTCTCTCTCTCTCTCTCTCTCTCTCTCTCTCTCTCTCTCTCTCTCTCTCTCTCTCTCTCTCTCTCTCTCTCTCTCTCTCTCTCTCTCTCTCTCTCTCTCTCTCTGTGCCCCTGGCTGAAATGGCACCAAGTCAAAGCCACCCCATCCCACCCTGAGGGTACAAACCCAGATACCACCCTCAAATAAGCCCCATCTGCAGTTGATACATCTGATACAAGCCAATTTAAACATGATAGTTCTACAGTGTTTTGAACTGTGGTGAAATGCAACAATCCAAATGAGAGAGGTATATGCTATGTGAGCCCAAATCTATTTGTAGTGCATTTGCCACACAATGGTAGTTTCAATTTCACTTTAAATAAATTCGTTTAGACTTTCCGTTTATAAAAAAATTTGGTTTATAATGAATGCCACTATAATTTTTGTTTTTATACTTATATTTTTCATTCCTGTTCTTTTCTGAAAACATTCAATTTAAAGGATTTGTTGTGGAGTGAGAGGAACTTAAATACTTGTTTAAGTGTTAATAATGTTTGTAAATGTTTCATTTTATTTACCGGTATTTAAAAAAAAATTCTGAATGTCTAGTATTGAATCAGCTGCTAGACATCTTTTCAGTTTGTGTGTTTCTTGGAAATGTAATTAATGACCTTGATGTTGCTAGCACCGTCCTCTACCAGTTAGGCTACAGAAAAACCTCTGTTTACCTGCTGACTTGTTTAGCCATGGGAGTACCAGCATCGGGTATGATCCTAGTCTTCTAGATTCTAGATAAATTGAGAATCATGAATTTTTTTTTTTTTTTTTTTTTTTTTTTATAGAGATCACGATTCTCAACAGACAACTAAACATAATGATAATGCTAAATTGATAATTGCTACTGTCTATTTAAAATGTTAAATTAATTTGAATAAATTATTTTTAAAAAACGGTTTGAATGAATGATTCAATGAATGACTAATAAATACTTCACTTGTTTCATTGCTGGAATGATAATTTTAAGTCACTTGTTGCCACCTACTGGTGTAATGATACAATCGTTACTTTAGTTTCTTTCTAAAGGTGATTTGCTCTATTTTCATTGCTTCCGTTGACATCTGTGTTTATATCCGAACTATAAACTTTTATCCTAATATTCATATCACAGAAGTATTTGTAACACAGAAATAGCGATAGGCCTAAAGACTTGTTTGTGAGGCTGTTTCATACCTATACGTGACAATGCTCTCTCTGGCTCAGCGGCAGTGCCGCCACAGATCTGAATGTTCCGGTGTGATTTTATCAAAGGTTTAATAGACACAGGCGAATCACTGTTATTTAGGAACGAGATTGCGTGGTTGTTTGAATCGAGATCGCAATCTTTTAACGATTAATCATGTAGCTCTACTTCATTTTATGTGTTGTAAATAAGTCTTGTGTATTGTAATAAATGTTGTGATACACACATCCAGAGCACATGACCTTCATTAATGGCCACATCCAGACGATAGACCGTAGTAAAAACTACAGAGATCCCAATCCTGTTGGAATCAGTATGCCATAGTGCTCTATTAATAATTGTAACTGAGACATCATTTAGAAAGCTAATCCTGCCCAAATAGACTTGATATGTCAAGGCATATATATTAGAGCTCATTTTTGGTTTTAAAGGAACTTTTCACTCTTAATGCATTTCTACTTCAACAATATTGGCTTACTCTGTCCATTCTATCCCTTCCTTCCTTTTCTATAGCTTCTCTCTCTCTCTCTCTCTCTCTCTCTCTCTCTCTCTCTCTCTCTCTCTCTCTCTCTCTCTCTCTCTCTCTCTCTCTGTCTCTCTCTCTCTCTCACCCTCCTCCCCCTGTTTTATGACTTTGCTACAGCTCTGAGCCTGATCTCTGTGAAGGGAGAGATGGAGTGAGAAAGGGAGGTGGTGGAGAGAGGAAAAGGACAGGCAAATGGCCGGATTGATTTACAGAAACTGAGGACAGCAGGCACAAGCCCCTCCTCTGCTCACTTCCTTTCTTCCTCCGCCCATCCACATTTTCTCTCTCTCTCTCTCTCTCTCTCTCTCTCTCTCTCTCTTCCCCCCTCCCCTTTGCTGTGGTACGGCTCCAAGAACAGGAAGCAGTGGAACACTAAAAATAGAGAAAGAGAGACAGACAGAAAAGAGCATTTGGAGAGAGGGAGGGATGGCGAAAGATATAAACAGAGAAATACTTTGCATAAACAGATGGGTAATTGGAAAGAACGAAGGAGAGAGAGAAACTAGAATTATAAAGTGGTCAACAAGATAACTGTAAAGTAAGTTTTCATTTCCTGCTGTCATTAGATGAAGGTAAATGGCATGAGGGGGCGACAGAGAAACGAAGAGAGGTTGTGGGGGTGTCTGTCGCACTCCTCTCATCACTAGGCCTGCGGGCAAAATTACGTCGTCTCTGACTAGGTACCTCTTTTGAATAAGTACTTGCTTTGCAACTGTTAAGTATGTTCGGTATACTATGAATGTAATCCGGATGTGCTATATTAGTTCGTTGTCATGTGACATGCGTTTTCAGTTGCGTCACTTACGTCATTCACTAATCTTCTCCTGAGGAATCATGGGATAGTAAATTGATCAGATACTCACTTAAAGGGTTAGTTCACCCAAAAATGAAAATTCTGTCAGTAATTACTCACCCTCATGTTGTTCCAACCGCGTAAGACCTTCGTTCATCTTCGGAACACAAATTAAGATATTTTTGATTAAATCTGAGAGCTGGATCACTCCTCCATAGGCTGCTAGGTGGCCCAAACTTGCTGGCCCAGAAAAGTTATTAAAGAGATCGTTAATATAGTCCAAGTGGCTACAGTGGCTCAATCTTAAGTATATCAAGCGACGAGAATACTTTTTGTGCGCAAAAACAAACAAAAATAACGACTTTATTCCACTATTCATTTCCTTCTCTCTGGGCCTCGTAGTGTTTTTGCGCAGCGCGTCTGTGTTATACGTAATCACGCATCACACACATGACCAGCGTCGGCCAATAGTGAGCCTACGTGGTGACGTGTAACACAGACCCACTGCGCAAAAACACTACGCGAACCAACTAGAGGTCCAGAGAGAAGGAAATGAATAGTGGAATAAAGTCGTTATTTTTGTTTGTTTTTGCACACAAAAAGTATTCTCGTCGCTTGATATACTTAAGATTGAGCCACTGGAGTCACTTGGACTATATTAACGATCTCTTTAATAACTTTTCTGGGCCAGCAAGTTTGGGCCACCTAGCAGCCTATGGAGGAGTGATCCAGCACTCAGATTTCATCAAAAATATCTTAATTTGTGTTCCGAAGATGAACGAAGGTCTTACGGGGTTGGAACAACATGAGGGTGAATAATTACTGACAGAATTTTCATTTTTGGGTGAACTAACCCTTTAATATCACCAGAAGTAGTAGGTCATCCATTTTCACATACTATTTTCACCTACAATATAATAGGGAAGTATGTACTGTATATTCAGATGGAGACGTGATTGTTTTTTTTTATTTTTTTTTTTTTATCATGGCTGCATGTCCTCGGTGTACTCTTGCTTGAATCCAGTGATTCGAGTGATTCGACTACATGTCAGTACTTTACCAAAATTAGAACTCAGAAGGACCACAAAGTCTAAAGATGCCATTTGGGATAGACATTTTCTGAGGAGTTTAACCTGTAGCATTGATGCTAATTACCCATTACATTAGACATTAACACATCATTAGCATACAGCTATAGAGGCAACTCAGACCTGCTTACATGTACACAAACAGGTATTCCCTGAGTTAAAGATTGTCAGGACTAAAATTAGGTGTTTTGTTGCTGTAAAACATATATTTGAATCATTAGCACTGACCTAGCATGGATGAGTTAATCTTGAATAGCATCTTCTCAATTATTTCCATTATTCACACATGGCACCTGAGGGTCACGTGTTTTGGCTATTCTGAGGAAAATCCACCTATGTTACCTTTTTAATTTGATCCCCTGTTGGCTGTCAAGCTTAAGCTATAAATCTACAGAGTTGTGCAGTGATCACTCAAGCAATATCAATGCGTAATGTTTCTTGTCTTCAAGAATGTTGACTTGTCATGTTGTGCGAGATTATCCTTGATTATCCAGTCGATAAGTGTTTTGATCTGCAGTCAGTGGATTATGTTTCTGTACCCGTCGAATCGTAAAATGTCACGTGACAGATGTAGACCTGATCTGGGATCAAATTGATAATACCGCATTCAACATTTTTATGAATATCTTTAACACATTTACCAACACCTCTAAGTTATAACCATAATTTAGCACATCCTGATGAATAGCATTACTGTTTATCAAGATCGGAACCATCCATGATATTTCTGAACTCACGAGTCCATGAAGTCTGAACTTTGCTTGACGGGTGACTGTGTGGCGGGATTTACGCTAAACTGGTTTTGGGTGGAAAGTCCCACTTTGCATTAGCGAAAGCAAGAATATATATGTTTTTGATCGCACATTGAGGAATTGAACATGGAAGTGAAGCTTTTTTTTCTTCTTTTTTTTTTAAAGATTGTTTTGCAAAAGGTTGTTTTAGACGTTTGTGGCTGTTTACAGAACTGCTGTTTAATGTTGTGTGGTTTATGCTGGATGGCGGACCATCTGAAAGGTGCATTGCGCCACCTATAGTGTTGGAGTAAATTTGTTTTATTCTAGTACTTTTTGAGGTTCACTTTGCTTTTTTGTTTTGGTCTTATATTGTGAATAGTCCTTAGTGAGGGTAAATATGACGTGAATTATAACAAAGCTGTGGAAATCAGTTCAGTTGCGGCTGTGTTAATTTCCTTTTTTGTTGTTGTGCTAGATGCACAACAGTACAACCTTTTGAACTAACAAGGTTTCTATCTCTCAATGACCTAAATGTGTTTCAGAGTATTTGCATCTATCTGTAGCCTATATTGGCACACATATTGCATATATGTGAGACATACTGCACTAGTCAAGCTAGTTACCATCAGACCCATATTTACAGAGTGAGGACTTGAAGTTATTAAGAATGTGACAAATGAAGTCAGTGGGTGGAGCTTAGGCTGAAGAGCATGTGAGTAATGTAGAGATGATTATGAGCAGTTTATTGTGATGAGTCGCTCTTTGTCTTCCTCCCTCATTCTCCATGCTTCCTCTCTCTCTCTCTCTCTCTCTCTCTCTCTCTCTCTCTCTCTCTCTCTCTCTCTCTCTGGGTGAAGTGCAGTAATTGTCTCTGCTGGCAGGGCTGCTGAAGGCTTTATTGGATTGGAGTAGGATTTCAGGGACTGTGTTTAACATGCACCCAGGCGCTACAGTGCACACACACACATTCACTCAGCCAGTGTTTAAACAGGCTGCCATTAACGGTGAGGGAGGGAGACGGCAAGCGAGAGAGAACGAGTATTTAGCAGCATTTAGGAGGAGGCGGTGTTGCTCAACGAGCGGAAGCCTTGTGTGCTGACTCTCCGTGCCCCCTCTTTCTCCTCCCTCCTTTCTTCTGCTTCTGCTCTCTCCTGTCCTCCCCCTCCTGTCTTCCCTCTCTCGCTCTCTTTTTCTCCCTCATTAATATCTTATTATATTAGTGTTAGCCAGTGGGTGCTCCTTCCATCTTCACACGTACTGGCACCAAACGCACTCACAAAAACACTGTACTGGGCTGAGAGTTATTTATAAACCTCTGTATCCCACAGACAGGAACTCATGAGGGAGAGAGTGAGGTAGAACAGAGAGAGAGAGAGAGAGAGAGAAAGGAGGGGTGAGGTAATGCATTTTTTCCAGCTAACCACAACATTCCAAAATTTCTCTACAACTAGATTCAAGCGGGAATTCTATTGATCACAAAACAACAGCTTGCAACAATGTGTGCATTTTAATTATGTACAGTCATGCTTATATGTTTAGTTTTTGAAAACAAATAAGATATTTAGTTTAGTTTTCTAATAATTTAGTATTGCGTTGAAGAACCTGCATAACATGGTTATTCCATAGACACATTTTCTTGTTTAGAAGTACATACGTTTGGTTCTTAAAGGCATTGTTCACCTAAAAGTGAATGTTCTGTCATTGTTTGCTCACCTTAGTTTGTGTCTTTCAAACCTGTATGACTTTCATTATTCCTTGGAACACAAAAGAAGAAATTTTGAATAATGTGATAGTCGCTCTTTTCCTTGCTTTGCTTTGAATGGAAACTGAAGCTTTTAAGCTTCAAAAATGATGTAAAAGCACTAGGGGTGTGCCTCAAGCCGGATACTATGTTTGGAAAGGAAATGACGCATTCTACGGAGTCCCTAAAGGGACATGGTGATGGAAAAAAAATAAATGAGATGGGTGGAAAAAATATATTATAATAAAATAAGAGCGGCAGTAATAACACATTTTACAAGATAAGATATCTGTCAATGACTCTCAGGATCTGTTGCACACCAAATCCTCCGACATCACCTTGTCAGTCATCTCTCCTATACTATCTTCATGTGATAAGTGAAATCTGATGTACTGTAATGTAACCGACTACTGCAGCAAGCCTAACCGAAGAAGAATGCGTTACTCATTTTCCATGCCTTTCCTAATTCAGATTTAAATAAAAAGCATCTCAAACGTATCATAAATATCCATATGACTTGTGCGCTACTGTCTTTTAAAGTAATACAATAGCTTTGTTTGATTAACAGACCACAATTTGGTTAGTGAGTTTAACTGGAGAGGCAGATCAGTCCAATATTTGATTGAATCATTCAGACCAGTTTTATGAACTGTATAAACTGTAAAAATGTATTGCAGATCTAACGCGACAGAGTGGTTTGTGGATGATTCAGCCATTGGTGCTTCTTGCATAAACTCACATGAAAGTTTTCTTTTTAATTAAATTTTTTTTTTATTATGAAAGAAAGAGAAAGAAAAAGAAAGAAAGAACGAACCTGGGTGTATATAAAGTCTTGAACAGGACAATTTGTATAATTTCAGTTACAATTTTGTCTAATGGAATATATGTAAATGTATTCTATGGCAAATAGCTTCCTTGAGGATATAATAAATAAAATATGAAATGCTATTTTTATGAATGTTCTTATTTATTCTGCAAGTTATGAGCACAACTGTCTGTACCAAAGGATGTTTCTTTTAAGTCTTAAATTAAAGGGTCATGCACTCAACTCATTTTAAAGTCTGATGAGTTAGATGTAGAACACACACACACACACACACACACACACTCTCTCACACACACACACACATTTTTTTAGACAGAAGTACTCTGAACCGTATTTACTAAAGAGAGGGTATGTGTTATCTGTTGTGTGTCTAAGGTCGGTCTGCCTTTATTGTACCATGCACATTCAAGAGCTCAGTTTAATGATGTGGATTAAACACACACACACACACACACACACACACACACACACACACACACACACACACACACACACACACACACACACACACACACACACACACACACACACACACACACACACACACACACACACACACACACACACACAGTGTATATATATATATACTACCATGCAAAAGGTTTGGGGTTAGTTAGATAAAAAAAAAAAAAATTAAGCTCTTATTTATTTGGTTATTATTTTTTTTATTTTTTTTAATAAACGGTTTCTCTCTATTTCTACCTGTTTTTCGGGGGGGTTTTATGCATTTCCATAAAGTTGTACTTTTTTCTTGTGATGGCAAAGCTGAAAGTGAGTCTTCAGTCTCTCACAATCCTTCAGAAATCATTCTATTATGCTGATTAGGTGCTCAAGAAAAAATTCTCATTCTTATAAATGTTGAAAACAGTTACACTTAAAGTCCCCCTGTAGTCAATAATTGTATCCCTTAAAACTCATCCTTGATCACCAAAATGACATTTAAAGATTTTTTTCCTTGAAAAAAATTCTTCATGCCTTAAAATAGCTTGAATGTAACTCTACACTCTTGTCTCATTTAGTAAGCGCGGTTCTATGAATATACAAATTAGCCCCGCCTCACGCCAGCTCAGAGATCCACACGTTGATGTGATTGGTTACAAGGTAGTTTGTGACGTCCGAAATCAAACCGCGTTTTTGAGACTGTCTTTAGTTCACTGCAGTTTTAAGGAGAAAATGCTCAGCAATGGTGTTGACTCTTATGCGTTTGTACATGGTTTGTCTTAAAGCATATTTAAAAACACCACATATTTCTGTGGATTTTTCAGGATTCTTTAATTAATAGTAAGTTTGAAAGAACATTACATTGTAACAATGTGAACATCTTTACTGTCCTTTTTGATCAATTTAATGAACGAATCATTGCTGAATAAAAGTATAAATTTCTTTCAAAAAATGCTGACCTCAAACTTGAATGGTAGTGTATATCAGTCGATATTTCCCCTATTTTCCCTACAGATTATCTCATGCTCACTTAAAATTAATCTTTATAATAATTTAAGGTCTAAACACTTTATCTTTTGTATTATTCAGTGATATATAAGTTAAATATAATAAATAGCACCTCTTCTTTTTGTCCTAACCATCTGCAGTGAGCAACAGGACGTTGTCATTTGGTTGTTTTCTATTTCTGTGGCGTCACACTCAGTAGCCCCGCCCACTGAAGTCTTATTGGTCCAGAATCCTGCTCTTCTCTTCTCACTGTACGTTGAATCTTGAGCCACATTGCACAGCAGTTTTGACAGACAAATTGTTTGTCGCTGGAAACGTATTGCATTGCATCTTAAATGTAAAAAAAAATATTGTTGGATTAACTTAAAAAAATAACCTGGTTGCATTAAAATTGAGTTAATTGAAATAAAAAAATTTAGTTGATGCAATGAAGTAAATCGGTTTAATCAACAGACACTCAAAATAGTATGTTATCTAAACCACATAAATGATCTAAGGTGATTTAACAAACACATTTTTTTGGTAATAAATCAGGAAAATAAATTTTTACAGTGTTGTTAGTACACAATATAACTATATCGTTTTTCCAGACAGCGATTTAACAGCCGAGCCAATCTAGCAATTTACCTAAAAATGCAACACATCTTTGCAGTTTTGACTGGTGAACCATGTAACGCATTAAGGACACTAAGGTGAGAGGATCATCAAGGTTGCACTTTTTTTTTCTTCTTTTTCAAGGTTATTTTTGTTCTTTTACGACACTGTCACAAGAGAAAGTCAGTGATACAGGGTAAGTATTGCATACATTGACAAAGAAGAGTGCACAGATTGGGAGATAAAGAAAAGGAGAATGCAATAGATTTGGAAAAAAGCATAAGGTAGGTATAGGAGAGAGAGAAAGGAAAGAAAGCATTAGGGAGGGCAACCACTAGAGAGAAAGAGCGAGAGAGATTATTGGCAGAAGTGTCCAGTGCACTCAGCCCAGGCGCTGGGGGGAGGGGCTTCAGGATCAGGAGGTTGCTATAACAACTGCACCTTGGTGGTTCTCTCCCCCCATGCGCGCTCTCTCTCTCCAGTCACATGAAAGCATTACCGTCTGTCTGAAGAGCTCTTCTGTCTTTCCCTCCCTCCCTCCCTCTTGTATTCTCTCCCTCCCTTTATCCGTGTGCTCTCCCACATGGTGACTGTGAAGAGAGCAGGAGAGGAAGTGTGTTTGTGTGAGCTACTGAACACTTTAATAGGCAGTGAAATGGAGAAAAACAAACATCAGCCTCCCCCTTCTACACACATACATACACAGACTTTCTCTCTCTCTTCCTCTGTCTCTACCTCTGCTATGTGTTTTCTTAACCCTGCCATGCTAGTTAAGGCTTGGGGGAGGTTTTCTCGATGTTCTTATCCTATTACGGTGGTTTTGAGCCAAATGCTGCAAGCTAGATGGGTCTCACTGTCTGCGGCTTATGGCGTCGACTGTTACGCCGTTCGTACTGTACCACTCGACCCCAGACGTCGGTGTCTGCTAGAGGGGGTTGGTGTTAAACATACCTAATTATGCCTCGCTTAGCATGCAGAGTCTTTGCAGGAAGATGATCATTATTGATATCAATCATGTGCCGCTCTGACGGGATTCATCACACGCGGACCGATATGTGGTACAGGAATGGAGTGAGGAAATGCTTAACAGATTCTTGAGGCAGTGAGAGGACATGTTCACACAGTATAATGTGTTTGTCAGTGCTATTTTTAGTGGTAATTATGGTTCTTTTCACACAATTTAGGATGGCATGACAAAATAACCATAAAACACATTTAGTCAATAAATATTATGTATCTGTTATTATTAATGTTATAATTTATGTATAACATTAATTACAATATTAAAAAGTATTAACATGGCGTCATATATTTAAATGGGCACATTTACAATTTATGACGCACCTATAGCAAATAACGATATATTATTTCTATATAAAGAAATTCCTATTATTTGTATTTCATTTTTTGGTAACACTTTACAATAACATTAGTTTACTAAGAATGAACAATGCTTCTACAGCATTTATTAATCTTAGTTCATGCTAATTTCAACATTTACTAAATCAATTGTACGTTATAAAAACTTATTTGTTAACATGAATGCAGTGTGAACTAAAAATGAATGGCTGTATTTTTAACTAACTAACAAAGATGAATAAATACTTCAACGAATGTATTGCTCATTGTTATTTAACACATTAACTAATGTTAACAGCAGACCTCCATTTTTATCTATACATATTTATTTGCCACTTTATTTTTCACATGACACCCCTACCTATTGTTATATGATTCACGAGTTGGAGAAAGGCGATTTACTTTGGTTACCTGTTCATACAGGCAGTTTTGGACATGCTTCTGTATGTGCAGGACCATTTCAGAATCACACCTGTTTCACAAATGTTGTCGTCAGTCCCTAGCGCTGACTATAGGAACGTAGCCAGTTTTGTGTGAGCCACACACTCAATTTCTTTCTCTTCCTCCCCATCACTCACTCTCTCCATGTGAGTGACAGTCAGCCTAATCGTCTTTATGGCATGATAAACGGCATGAATATTGACAGCCGTCGTGACAACGGTTGCCTTGACAACCACCTTAGCTGTTGCACATGACAGAGGTGTAACAATGAAAAATGCAACCTCGAGCAGACCTACAGTCAACAAGAAAGCAACATGCATATTTGAGCTTGCTACAGTATAGATTTTAGGCTGCACGACTAAATTGTGTTAGCATATAGAGCCTTACAGAGGTAGACTAAAACAGAACGTGTTTGTATGTTTGTGTGCCTTATTTTATCATGCTTATCTTCTTATTTTGCATAAAGCTAGCCGGTAAACATCAGCCTTTCTTGTTTCCCACCATGATCTCGCTGTTCCTCTGGTCATGTAGAGAGAGAGACAGACTGAGAGAAAGAGATAGAAGGAGGGAGGGGGGGGGGACTAGACGTATTGCCTCAGAGGAAAGCTGGAGAGAAGATCCATGAATCTTGTTGTTTCAGAATCTCATTTTGTACGTTTCGGTGGAGTAGCGTGTGTGTTTGAGATTTCTAACACGCACATACACACACATTAAAGTCCACTGGGATAAGCATAGAAGGTGGGTGGGATCCTGCTGTTGTGTAGGGAGGAAATTTGTCGCTAATGTTCTTGCGGTTCGTCTACGTTCAGGGTTTACACACACATAATCGCACACATTTCACTTCTGTAATTAACACACCGTTAAATGTGTTCACTGTGAGAGTCATTAGCACAAACGGGAAGATGAGGAGAGATGATGGGAAATGCTTTTCACCTTCTTTTCTATCCTCACCTCTGAGGCATCTATCGCTCTTTCCTCGTCAATATTCGCCGTTGTTCATTCCCCACCACGCTGCCCTGCAATATTGAGCAGGAAAGGGACCGTCTTAAAAGTGGCACAACTGGATGTTAAAATAATTATTTGTGGAAAAACTTGAATACTTAAATTTACATTACGACTGATTACTGCGCTTTTCCCTTCTTATTTGTGGTTTATTGTGCAAATACATAAGGAAATAATGACATTTTGAAGAGTTGTCTCCCATCCCTAACCTCTGTTGGCATGTACGTGTGTGTTAGTGTCTAGCTTGTGGTGAGCAGCTTAGACACAGCTTAATGGCTGAGACAAATTAAGCAAAAGAGCATTGTGGGATTGAAAGAGTGCCCATGTGTGAACAATGAAAGTTGATTTTGCAACTGATTCCCTGCCCTCTATGCTCTGTCTTTTCTCTCTCTATCTAAATCTGAAGTGATAACTGACACTCATCACCTTTTTCCCCTATCAGTGATTTTCTGTGCATTGACCGTTAGTTTGTTTGTCTGTGTGTGCAGTGCCAGTAAAACGGGAATGTGCAAAGCTACATATTTCAAAATTGTTAACTAGCCGGTCTTGAGGTCAACTAGAAGTCTTCCATAATTAGGCTGGTTTAGAGTCCACCAGAACCTGATCTGATAGTCAGATTGAAGGTGTCCTTGTGTTTAAAATAAATAAAAGCCAGAGTTAAAAAAAAAAAAATGCTCATAGCACCAAGGTGCTGGAGAAGCACATTAAAACAATTTTTGAGAATTTGTCTCTTAATGCATCCCCTTTATAACATAAATAGGAATAATAATGCAAAAATAATAATTTGTAGCTTGTGTATATATATACAATATATATAGCTATGTGTATATATATATGTATGAAGACTTCAGATGCAAAAGCCTCTTATTAACGTTTCTATCAGGCTCTTATGTATAGGTTTCTACATAAGTACCGACATTTCTGAATGGGCTGAGGCTGGGATTTAGTGAGTTTGAAGTGAAAGTATTTGATGAACGTATACTATGTGCGGAGAGCATTCACTCAATATTATTATCTCATTTTTGACATAGGTGGCTTTTAGAGGCTTTTGCATCAGAGGTCTTCATATATATAAGCTACAAATTATTTGACATCACTAATTGGTTCAAACTAGTTGACTATTCTGGCCCATCCCTACAGTAATTTGATTAGACTGAGTTTGATAAGCATGTGGCTTTTAAGACTTTATATAGTGGCAAATAAAAGGACCTTCTTGTCTTCTGTTTTGAATTAGCCTGTTATTAACTCTTGATGACTCTGTTTAAACCCAATCACCTGTGTAGATTATGGAAAACCAGCGTTGGAAGCATTGGCAGTTTGTGTTGATCAAAATACCTGCCCTCATTTGATGTAAAGTATATTCAGTTATGCAAGTGAATGTAACATCAATTCATGTCAGCAATTTAAGTAACTGATTCACTTTTGATGTTTATTTTACTGTTATACATAAAAACACAATGATGATCACTGGCACAAAGCTTGTTCTATTGTGAAGTGTTTTACAATTACTTTTACATTTAATCATTTTGCAGACACTTTTATCCAAAGAAGAAATCAAATAAACAATAGGGCAACAATATGCAAATGCTGTGACAAGTCCCAGTTAGTTTAGCACAGTACACGTAGCAAGGTGTTTTTTTTTTTTTTTTTTTTTGATAGCGAGAATATATTACCTATGTAAATTTTGGCATTCTGGACTAAAAACCACTCTGACGTGTTTCTGCTTTGAAATGTAAATAATAGTTGGAATAATTCCATGCCTAACTATTTATTCAAGAAACCACTTCACTAGGTACCATTACAAGACATTGTAAATGTATGACAACAATATTCTTAAAATATGTTGTCCTTTGTAGGTTTTTATATACACCTGAAGAAACCTTCTAACCATTGTTCTCTCTCTTTTATTTCTCTCTCAGCTCCAGGAGACGGTGAAGAGGAAATTGGACAGTGCCCGATCTCCTTTAAATGGTGACCAAAATGGCCTCAGTGATGGGAGTTACTCTCCCACTACAAAGAGACTTCGAAAGGAAGGATGCACTGGAATGGACTCTCTCGGTAGCCTCCCACCCATTTCCCCACTTCATCCAATGGACATCAAGCCTACCTTGCCCTCGGGCAACAACAGTGCCTCCTCAAACAACGGAACCGGCAATGGCAATGCTGGTACTAACCATCTTACTGGACGACATGAGGATTTAGGCAAGAATGGTGGAATGCCTGATATTAAACTTAATGGTTCTTTGGATTTGGACGATGGCTTTGGCCTACTAAAGGACATGAAACAGGAGCCTTTGGATGATGGCGGTGGAATAGAGTCCTCGGAAACGTCGCTTTCAAATCAGAACAAGCTATTCTCTGATATCAATCTGAATGACCAGGAATGGCAGGAACTGATTGACGAGTTGGCGAATACGGTGCCTGAGGATGATATGCACGACCTCTTCAATGAAGACTTTGAGGAGAAGAAGGAGGTGAGCGACTTCACACGGGCCACGACAGAACAAACGCAGCTTGCACAAGACCCAGCACCTAACTCCGTAGCTTCGGCACCCAACAGTACACCGCAACCACAGAGTGGACAGATGCCCATGGGGTCACCTCAGGTGCGACCATCTTCCTCTGGTCCACCATTTGCAACTGCTGCCAATGGGACACCACCCCAGCAACCCTTGCAGCAGTCACCAGCAGTTGGAATGCCATCAGGATCACCTGCTAACTGTGTGGCTCGTTCTCCGCAAACGCCCACCCAAGCGCAGACCCAGGCCTCGAGGCCTGGGAATGGATTTATGATGAATGCAGGTCCTGCCGTTGGCCCCGTGGGATCAACTCCAGTAACGGGAGGTGGCCCAGGATCAGGGGGAACAGGTGGACCAGCCCCGCCCACCTCTGAACTTTCACCGGCTGAGCAGCTGAAGCAAATGGCTGCCCAACAGCAGCAGCGTGCTAAACTGATCCAACAGAAGCACCAACAGCAGTCCCAAGCCGCAAACTGGTCACCTGCAGGAGCACCAACAAGCCCATACAGTGCACCCTTTAACCCAGACAAACCAAATAGCCCCATGATGTATCCGCAGGCTTTCAATCCTAGCAACACAATGGGGCCAAAAACACCAAGCATGAATAACTACCTCCCACAGAACCACATGAACATGCTCAATCAGCAGCAGCAGCAGCAGCAACCTAATAACTTGACTGCCCAAAACAACCTCAATAAACAGCTCTCTTATAGCAACACCAAGCCGCTGACTCATTTCAGTGGAGTAGACCACATGAGTCAGCGGATGACGCCGCCCATGGCCAATCAAGCCAAAAACCCGATGATGCCCTACATGCAGGGCACCGCAGGGCAAGGGGGTGGGCAACCACAAGTTCCAGGTCCAATGCCCAACCAGACAGCCCATTTAAGTGAAGAACAGAAGAGGATGATGATGATAAAGCAAAAAGTGCTGACTCAAGGCATGCCGTATGGCTCTATGCAGCAGCATGTACAGGTAAGATTCTTGATTTTTGTTCATGCGTTATGGAGAACTAAAACTAGCTGTTGCTTTTGCATTTTCATTAATATTTAAATAAATAAAAGAATTTGTGCAGGGCTACAGTTGTGAATTAAGTGTTAAGTGTTAATCTTTATATATTTGGTCAGATGGTTGTTGTTATAGCGAGCTGTTCGCTTTAAGGCTTTGTCAACAGTGTTTAGTGTACTATATCTTTGTTAGTTTGCTTGGGACAAGCACAATGGTTTTACATTTTGTTGTGATCTGATTAGGTGGGTTTTTGGTTGAGTAGCTGATATACATTTAGCTATTTCTATCTTTTGAACTATGTCAGTGGATGCATGCAAGTAATAACTTTCTAAAGGCTTTTGGCAAAAAGAAATAGCATCAAGCCTTCTATTTTCTCTTTACCTTTTTATTAAAATTTATTTAAAGTCCATTGGTCTCTTCACAGTCTATACACTGACCATGTGGTGCATATTGTACACAAAACGTGAAAGCACTATATCAATCTAGTATGCTCCTGAAAACAAAGGTGTACCAGGTTAAAGGAGAACTCCGGTCAATTTTAACATTGAGCTAATTTTTTTGTACATTTGGAGTGCTGTCAATACAGAGAACAACGACAAAAATCTGTGTTTCCTACACCGTGTTATCCTCTTTTTAAAATTTGCACCCTGTTGACTTCAATGGGGCAAGTTTTAAACCTGCTTTTAGCCTCTTAACATCCTTGATGTGTCATTACAAGTGCACAGGTCATGTGAGTGATTCCTTCTGAGTGAACGCGGGTGAATCTGACTGCAGTAGATGTGAAAGAAATATATAAAAAATGATGTTTATTCAGCCAGCGCACATACCTGTATTTACATCCTGTTTTCGGTCGAAGTCCACAGTAGTCGATTGTCGAGTTCACGCGCGTGATCATAGGTACTAAACCTATGCGCGTGAACTCGACAATCGATTACTCGATTACTCGACAATCGATTTGCACTGAGGGTGCAAATTTTAAAAAGAGGATAACACGGTGTAGGCAACACCGATTTTTGTCGTTGTTCTCTGTACTGACAGCACTCCAAATGTACAAAAAAATGAGCTCAATGTTAAAATTGACCGGAGTTCTCCTTTAATGCAATGAACGCTGTTGAGGAAGAGTTAATCAATGGATTTGATTTTTGTTTTAGTCAGGCAAAATCTTTGAAGATATTCAGAGCTTTGTTTACCAGCTACTTGGTAGCAGGTAAATTAGATATCCATGAGTAAAACTGTTTATCCTTCTGTTGTTTCTTGGTTATGCCTGTCAAATAGTCTGTACTTATTTGAGTAGTCACATTTACCACCAGATTTTTTTTGTGTTTTCTGTACAGTTGCTCATTGATACTGCTGCACCATTATTTAAATTATTTTTCACCCACTATTATTGTGATGTAATCAGATTAATTCAGATCAACCCTCCTCAAAATTATACACAAACATCAGTCCTGTGATTGGTTGGTTTTACATGTTAATCAGACGGCTCTTCCTGTCTAAGTGGATGTTATAAAATATAAAATGCAAAATGGACCACCTTTTTGCTGTTTAGTCAAAGTTCTGGCTATACAAAACTAACAGCTAACACCAGCAGCCATATCACCCTGTAGCCCAAGACTGGTTGCCCACTGAAGCTAAGCAGGGTTGAGCCTGGTCAGTACCTGGATGGGAGACCTCCTGGGAAAACTAGGTTGCTGCTGGAAGAGGTGTTAGTGAGGCCAGCAGGGGGTGCTCATCCTGTGGTCTGTGTGAGTCCTAATGCCCCAGTATAGTGATGGGGACACCAAACTGTCAAAAAGCACCACGTTAAACTAAGGTCCTGACTCTCTGTGGTCATTAAAAATCCCAGGATGTCCTTCGAAAAAGAGTAGGGGTTTAACCCTGGCAACCTGGCCAAATTTGGCCTCCTAATAATCCCCATACATATATGGCTTCATCTTCTCTCCACCAATAAGCTGTGTTGGGCGTTCTGGTGCAATATGTCTGCCGTCGCATCATCCAGGTGGATGCTGCACATTGGTAGTGGTTGAGGAGATTCCCCCCTTCCATATGTAAAGCGCTTTGAATACCCAGAAAAGCGCTATAGAAATGTAACAAATGATTATTATTATTATTAAGTATTGAGACAACGCTTCAGCTTTGGGGAGTTTGCCTAGAGACCTGTTATAAGTCGAACCGATTGGTCCTTACCTATAACTCTGGATTTTATGTCTGTGTTGTGCAGTGGGACAGTAATGGTTCCTGTTGCCCTGAGCAACAGCTAGCTCTTGGAATAGGAAATCGACACTCTGTAATATATTTATGCCTATGCGCCAACCTCTGATGTCCCCATGGCCGCCAAAATCCCTTTCCCTCATCCTATCCTTGGATAAAAGGATGCCTTCTCTCTCCTTTCAGTTTCAGGAATTGATAGAATCAGTATTAGTATTAGATAGTGATAGTATTTTCAAATCATTATTACCATGTTCATTCAAATGTCACTGCCATTTGCTCATTGGTTGTAACCATTAGCCTTCAGTCAACAACTAATGAGAAATGTGAGATTTGTTAGTATTTATTGCATAATTATCTAACACAATTTCTTCGTTAGACTACTGTTTACTAAAAAATGTCAGCCAAGAGTGCTAGAATGCCTTTTGTTACGAAAGGGTAATTGTGCTGGTGGTGGTCCCAGTTATTGGAGAGGTCTCGAGTCTGTTAGCTTCTGAACTGTAAATTATTCTCATTAATGGTGACATCCTCAGCCCCTCCCAGGCACCCTCTCTCTCCTCCTTTCATTTTATCCATCTGTTCATTGGGTTCTGTTGCTCTTGCTCTGAGATTAGATATTCCTCCACCCCTTTTCGTCTTTTTTTTCCTCTTCTCCTGCATCTCCCATGCCCCCACCCCCCTCTCTTCCCTCGTTCTCTCTCCTCAGAAGCAATAAAGGGGTAGATTTATGATGGTTGGTTCTTTTGCAGCCTGAGGAAAATGCAGCAGAAGAGCGAAATGAGGTTGAGAGAAATAAAAAGAGAGAGAATGAGAGAAAAGGCAGAATAAAGGTAGACCATAAGTAGAAGATGGTATGAATTATGGAAAGGGTGTAAAAGAAATCAAAGGCCAAATGAGAGAAAGGTATTATGAAAGACGATGTATGTAGAGTATGAAAAAGAGAAATTTCGACTCATTTGTCATTTTGCTACCTCCGAAGAACACTAGTGATGTTAAACACTGCCGTCTTGCTTTTTATCAGTTGAATTGGCATGGTCGTACAAAAATGTCGTCTTGTGTTCTTTGTCCTGTAGTACATTTGGTTCAGTGTACTTGACTGAACAAAAATGCTAGTTTTATTGCTTTGAATGTAGTAGATATAGCCTAATTGGCAAACATTTGCTAATTCCACACACTGTTTTCTCAGACCAGCCAGACTGGTGTCTTCATCGCTAATGCTAATTTTTGTTTTGCCTGAGGTTTGCATATCAGAACTACTCCTTTGCTTCCTTTTAGTGCAGCATCCTTTTTCCGTTTTTACAGTTATTAGTAGTAAATGTTGTAATGCACAAATTAGAGTTATAATGGACCTGCAGTGAAGTAGCTAGCAAAATATTTATGATTTGTGTTAGCACACCAAAAGGTTTTAGCTTAGCTCAGGTGCTACATTCAGACAATTTGCATGCAATGTATGCCTTTTCACAGTATGACATTTACACATTTCTGATGTCCCTTTTGTCCATAGAGAACATGTGCAATGTTATATGTATGCAGTTCTCTGCTATGGAAAATCAATAACAAATCCCAGCACAGTATGCATTTTATAAATTAGTAGCTCCATTATTTGAAATGTATTAAACAAAAAGGTGGCTTTTGGCTTCACACAAAAGGTGTGGGTCAATATGTGTATTTTTTTTTATAATATAATTAATGAAAAAAAATATATATATATTAAATGAGGAACAATTCTAGAAATAAGCTTTTCCACCAGTGGTCACAATCACCCTGTATTTGATTATTTAAAAAAAAAATGAAAACAAGATTGATGTAATAGTTTTCCGTATATTCTGTGTTAATTTATGGTCTGCTTACTTTCAGAATACACTATTAATGTTATTTGTCTTGATATTCTGCATGCACAGACTCTCATTTGGAGTTAGCAAGTTTTTGATTGGATAATACATTTTGAATTTAGCATCTTATTGGATCTTTCATCTAAACAATAGACAGGCCATCAGGTTATTGATTAAAGAGTGGTAGAGGCTGTTGGTGGACAGTCAAGGGATGGGGGTGGAATCACAATTAGCAATATTTATGGTTGCTTATGAAGGTAAAGACACTCAGTAAAAGCTTTCTCACAATGGCTTCCTTGAACACACATTCATAGAGTTCAGAGTGCATCTAGTGGTTTGGTTTTCTTTTTTTCCTTTTCTTTCATACACAGGTGGCAAAATGGGCGAGTTTGCATAATCTTATTATTGTGTGATTATGAAACTTTAGCACGGTCCTTAAAAGCTTGTTAGTCAGGCTTTGATTGTCACTCCATGCCATTTTGCATATCGCTGTGACTAATTTATTTGTGGGGGATCAAAGGTAGAGAGGAGGAAACTGTATGGTGGGCTGTGTTTGTGTGTGAATGTGTGCTAGGGCTAATGCCATCGTAAAGCTTGTGTGTGAACTAATAGATGTTTGGGGATTTGGATATTAACAGTGGGGTGTTGCTTAATGGGCACTGGGCAGTCAGACTTTCAGGTAACAACACTGATGATTTTTATGAATGGTACTTGGCAGAACAAAACCTGCTGCCACAATAATAGTGTGTTGTGAGTGATTGCAAGGGTTGATGGTTGCTAGGGTGTCATGGATAGTTGCCAGGGTGTTTACTATGTGTTTCTAAGGTGTTCTAAGTGTCTTAATCTATGCATTTTATGTGGTTGGGAGGGCTTTGCCTAGGTGGTTATGTTTTCTTCTATGTGGTTCCATAGGGTGTTGTCAGTGGTTGCTGGGGCTTTGCTATGTGGTTGCTTGGATGTCAAGAGCAGTTGCTAGATGCTTGTCTACTTGGTGGTTGCTTAAGTTTTGTGGGTAACCGGTTGGCAGGGTGTTTCTATGCAATTTATATAATGTTCTAAGCACATTGCTAGGGTTTTGTGGGAGATTGCTTTGGCTTTGGAAGTTGGTTGCTAGGGTGTTATGGATGGTTGCCATCAAGTTATTTCTGTTATTAGTTGTTTTTAGTGCATTTCTAGGGTGTTGTGGGTGGTTGCTAAGGCTTAGCAACCACCTAGCAAGTGTGTTACTATGTGGTTTCTATGGTGTTTCAAGCAGTTTTAGCAAATTGCTCAAAAGCATATTTCTTCACAAAAATAGTAAATACTTATAGGGCATCGTGTAAGTAGGCGAATTGGGACACAGCAGAAGTCTTTATGAGTGAGTCATTGAATCATTCATTCAAACAAATAAAAAATAATTCAGATTAAATTAAATATTTTTAAATAGACTTCAGCAATTAACCTCTAGAAATTTGTTATTTTGTTTAGTCTATTTATAAGCGTGGGGGAATCATATTCTCTATTTTAAACCAAAAATATTGTGATTCTCCAGAAATATTTCATTTCTCCAGAATCATGCAGCTCTGTTACAATAAGGTTGAGTATTGTATGAATTTTAGCGATTTCAATTCCAATTGATTCTGCTTATTGTTTCCGATTCTTGCCAGGTTTGATTCCAATATGGTAAAAAGTCAAACATTTAGATATCAAAAATATTTATTTTGTCTATTTGCAAAACACTGTTACATTCTTAATACCATGAACAAAAATCAACAGCCTAAATATCAACTAACTAATAAACTCGGCTTACTAATATAAATTTCAAACATTATTAAAGACAAGTATGCAGTCAGTAATACAGTAAGAACAAATAAACAATTTAGCAAATAAAAATACTAAACTAAAAGTTCAGAATTTGAAATCAAATGTAAAACAACTATGCATAGTAGAGTTGTCAAAGTACCCACTTCGGTACCAAACAGTATTGAAATAAAAAAAATGTGACACTTTGGGCGATGATGAGCGGAATTGTAAACGCCTCTGATTGGCCATTGTGTTCACACGCTCATCAGATGTGTCTGTGATTGGCTACAATGAGCAGCGCATGGGAGCTTTTGAGAACACATGGAAGTGTTTGAAGTGATTTAAAAATCGGGAGTGGGAGCGTTTGAAATCACAAGCATGTCCCTGCTTTCAAACACTCCCATCTGTATCTGTTTAAGCACTTGGTGAAGAGTGCCATTGATGTATATACAACATGTATTTGAAGCGCTGATCATTGTAGCCAATCACAGACATATCCGATGAGCCTGAGAGTACAATGGGGAATCTGAGGTGTTTACGCTTCCGTTCAACAGCGCTCAAATCGTCACATTTTTTTTATTTCAGTACCGTTTGCTTGGTACTTTGTTGGTACTTTGACAACTCTACTGCATAGTCTTCTTTTTGTAAGTAAAGTAAAGATTAATCCTTATTAAAGTTACAAAAGATTAGGACTGGGTGATAAAATGGTATCTGTATTTATTTTGTGCTTCACGGATCGTGTATCAGGTTGGACCAATGCAGCCTGAGCCGATCTTAATCAAGCGACTCTGTTACTACCATAGACTGTAAAAAAATATGGATGACGCCCCTTCGCTCTCTTCCATTGGTGAGAAGTGAAGCCGCCAGTGTCCCGATATGGCGCTGACATCTTGGGGCTTGAGTCTGCGCAGTAGCGATTTCGGGACCAGACCTGCGCAGTAGTGAGCAGGAAGTAAAGCCGCGAAATCAAGGCCCCGCCCTCACTCTCGATGTGAAATAATTAATTATAGAAATTTAGATATTAAATTTAAAGCTCCAATCTCCTCAGTCCTCCGAAGATCCTGAAAAAAGGTCTGTTGGTGCTTCAGTGACTCCTTCCCTCAGAGAACCTGTCAATCACAGCTGTCAATCTTGACGTCACACCACCGTTTTTATAGCATCAAATAACTAACTAAAAACAAACTTATTTTAAAAACAAACACTTGAACTTACATCAGCGTGATTAAAAACTACAGTAAATGACAGAAACCACCTTCGGAAAAAAGCTATTTGAAGTGTAATTAAATTGTTTAGTTGGTCTCAAGTCCCGTTGAATAACACGGGGAGGCGGGGCTTATGACCTATACTAGGACCAGTCACCGGGGGCCAATCGAGACGTTTTGGCTTAACTTTTCAGGGCTTGTGCTTGGTTACTACATAGCGCTAAGAGATCCATTAAAGGGGTGGTATAATGCCCTTTTCACAAGTTGTAAAATAAGTCTTGGATGTCCCCAGAGTGTGTATGTGAAGTTTTAGCTCAAAATACCCCACAGATATTTGTATATATCATGTTAAAATTGTCAATTTTTGAGGGTGAGCAAAAACGCACCGTTTTGTGTCTGTTCCTTTAAATGCAAATGAGCTGCTGCTCCCGGCACAGAGGGCGGGGCTTCAACAACTTGCACTCCCACAGACATGCACTGAAAATTTCAAAACCTTTTAGCCTTTTATGTTCAAACCAGATTCAGACAATGATGGAGAGACTCCAGAAGAGGTGACAACATGTAGAATGCAACAGGACGTTTCTGAATTGTTAGTTGATGAATTTATGTAGCTTATGTGTAGTTATCTTCTAGTCATTGATTAGCATATTCTGTCTTGATAATCTATAAATCGTGTTCCGGGGACCGGGTTTATGTAAATTTTAGGTTTGGTGATGTCACTAACCCGGTAGGAATGTTGTGTAGTCCTTAGAAAACAGCGCACGAGTGCCGAATTGAGTTCTCTTTAGCGTCGTCTTGCGCTTGAATGGTTTAAAACCACGTTAAAATGTGCACACATCAATCGATACAGCACACGGAATAAAATGTTTAATTTTATGTCAAGTATCCAATTCCTAACCTTATGTACCGATTCCAATCCGATTTTCTCTTCTCAACCCCTACCTGAGTCCCTCCTTCAATTCATATATAGGGGATCCTATAGTTCTTTTTTACATAGTGACGGAGAACGGTGGTATATTATGACATATCTAGCTTATCTTTTGAGTTAAAAGTTCATTCATATGACCAGTGTTTGCTGACACATGCACCTTGAGTTCCTCCTGTATTACTTTCATCTTTCATGTGCCATGGAAGCGAAGTGTCTTGTGGCATAGATCTCAAACAGTGAAAATTCAGAGAAATCGAAAAAAAGACCACCCCACTGCTCTTGTCCTGTCCCCTTCCCCCACCTCTCTTTATTCACAGGAAGGAGAGGTATTGCTTTCCTTCAAACCCCCCTCCCCTTCAGACACACACACACGCACACACGCATGCACACATCAGGGATTGAGCTGAGTTGCTCTCAGATCTTGCAGGAGTGAGGACGGGAGGAAAGAGCGGAGAGGAGCGGTGGGGGCTGAAGCACACCACACTCGTTGTATCCTTGACAACACAGACACCAGACAAAACCACCACCGACCGTTGCTGTGCCGCCTAAACAAAGGCATTTGTGTGCACTTGTGTGTGTCAACAAGGAAAGAGGGCAGATACAGCGACGAAGCATTGTTTTAGCAACTAGTTGTATAGAGAGCTTATAAACACACACACAAAATCCCAGTTGTAGCAAAATTTTCTCCACTTGACATCCCGTAATGATGTATGTTTGTCTATTGCGTATTCACTGGGGGCCTCTAGTCAACATCTCTGCACTGAACTATATTGACACAGCCTTGAATGAGCCACAGAAAGAGTGTCAGTATAGACACTATAGCTGCTGTTTTTGGGTTAAAGCTTATGGCTGAGTTGTAGAATAAGCCGAGTGTCACTAATACTGAAATTGGTAGAGTTAGGCTGAGAGATATATTCTAGCTTAAGTTGTTAACAGGCCTGCTGCTGACAACTGTCAACATTCGTTGATTTTTAGACATGGTTACAATGTGGTGTGTGTGTGTGTTTATGCATCCGGTTTACACATTGATTGACAGTGCTGGAAAAACAAACCAGTAATGTTCATATATTTATATATTTATATTTATATATTTTTATATTTACACAGAACATAATGGCACAGTGTGGTTTTGCAATACTAAGGGTACGTTCACACGACAACGATATGCTTAAAACGGAGAAGCTTTGCGAAAGCTTTGCGAGTGTCAGGCACCCAAAGCGCCATTGTTGTGTAAACGAACGGCCAAAACGCATAAAAAGTTTTACGTTTTTAGTTGAAAACTGTGTCGTGTAAACAATTAGTGAGGTCAACCAGTTTTATTTGATCAATTAAAAATAATTTTCATTGTTATAATTGTTTATATGTATGGATGATTAAATAAATAAGTAATGTGCCACTAAAAAGATCCAAACTAAAATAAATAAATAAATATAATAATAAAACATACACATGCAGACCGACATCATTGGATGTCTCGCACTAAGATTGGCACGTGTTTAAGATGTTGCTACATGCTCTGATTTGAAGCCTTGAAGTTTGTGGTTGCACTTCAGTTTTTATAGTGATTTAGAGGAAAGAGCGAGTGTGAAATATGGCATCTAGACATCATGCCCTACAGTAGTATCAAGTGATATGATTCACACTGCAACTACAGTGCCGAAAGAGACCACATTAGTTTACTAAGCGGGTCAATTATTTTATTAATTAATTTATTGTTTTTTTAAAACAAGGCCCAGTAATTAAAAATTCACTCATGGCACCTGCTGTGAATGAGTCTTAAGCTGCAGGTATATGCTGGTTATATTGCACTGCAATACCTGCATGCTGACTGTGAGTGTGTGTGTGTGTGTGTGAGTGCTGCCGCTGCTGCACTACTCTTTGTCCACGCGCTAACACTGACAGATGGAGAGACCACATGGATCATGGCAGCAGAGAGAGAGAGAGAGAGAGAGAGAGCGAGTGAGGGAGGAGATGGAGAGCAGAGGAGACGGAAAGAGGATGGTGCTGGTGGTGGTGGGGGGTTAGTGCACAGGCCAGGAGGAGGTGTGTGTGTGTGTGTGTGTGTGTGTGTGTGTGCGCGCATATGCTGCCCAGGAAAAAAGCAGCCTGCAGTGGGTGTCTGCCTGCCCGTGTGTATTAGCGTTTGAATTTCCAAACCCTGCAAAGACACTGCTTCCTCATATATGGAAGATGCACGCTCACCTTGTATACCTGTGTTTGAGTGTTGTAACTATAATAATGTAGGGTATAAAACAGCCTGGAATCCTGGATATTAGTAAGATTCACGTTCGTGTGAGTGCACGTATCAGTGTGTGCTTGGATGACAGAGCTCTGTTTAGTATGCAGGGACCAGGATGCTGTTGCTGCCAGTGTGCTATGAAGCCAACACTGGCCTGTAGCACAGAATAAGAATGATGCCCCTCTCTCTCTCTCTCTCTCTCTCTCTCTCTCTCTCTCTCTCTCTCTCTCTCTTCCTCTTCCCCCTCCTCTCACTTCCTCCAGTGAGGATACCTCACCAATAAGAGAGGGAGAGAGAGAAACTTTGGCCGTCGCAGCCACTGTGTTGCCATAGATACCATGGCTCATAGCGCTTTACTTCCGAAATCAATGGCAGACTCGAGATGGGAAAGGTGGGAGTTTTGTGTGTGCATGAGCTTGCACATGTGTGTTTGTGTCTGTGTGTATGGAAATGTTTGACACCTGTCAACACGCGAGGGTTGTTATTTAGTCTATAGTGTGTTTACTACTGCTGTGAGATTGCAGTGGGTAGTATTTTTTTAAAGAACCCCTCCTCAAATCATGTAGACACTAAGGTCGCCTCGACGTTTTGGCTTTGCATATGACACCAGCTCTGATACTTCTGTATTGATTCTATTACTAAATAAGTACCTTGAAAATAAAAGACAGTAG
The DNA here is from genome assembly GCF_951802725.1 of Rutilus rutilus. NCBI lineage: Eukaryota > Metazoa > Chordata > Actinopteri > Cypriniformes > Leuciscidae > Rutilus > Rutilus rutilus. The sequence continues at coordinate 34,042,828 of NC_140210.1, read as the reverse complement.
TTGTAATAATTGAAATGAACATCAAATCTGTCATGTACAGGCAGTTAAGAAACCTTTTTAAATCAAGCAGGGTCATGGAATCTGTTAATGCCGTATAAAATTGCATGAACAATTACGGTACATGAATTATGGTTATCTCAGCATGTTTTCAGTTGCGTTTCCAAATAAATTCTCTGGAAATATTTCAGAACCATATTGTGTCATAATTGAGCTAGAAAATAACAACTATTAATTTACTTTGCTCAACTTGACACATTGTTGAATACTTTCTTAAAAGTACATATTTTTATCTTTCTTGCATACTTGACATCTTTTATGTTGTGTTATAACTACTATCAGTGACTGTTGTAACAGAAGACAAAATGGTACAAAAGCTGTCACTGGGACAGTACCCTTTAAAAAGGTTCTAATATATACCATTTATGTACTAATATGTACACTTTTGGTAACAATTATGTACCTTTGAGGTACTAATATGCACTCTTTAGCTAAAAAGGTGTACCTTTTGAAAGGGTACCGCCACAGTGACCGCTTTTGTACCTTTTTTTTCTGAGAGTGAATTTCAGATGTGTTTCTGTTGTGATGTTAGATAGTTGTACTGTTCAATGGTAAAACAAAAAAGAAAGTTTCAATGCTTCACGTTATTACACCTGCCTGAACTGCCAAACTGCAAGCAGAACAGTTTTTGGCATGCTTATGCTATACCTCTTTCGTACCTTTTTTTCCTACCAGTACACTGTGCTACCCCTAAACACACACATTTGTTCTATACAGTGCTGCAGAGACGACATATTTTTGTTGCCCAACCCGAAAGTCTCAGCCTCAGACGTCACGCCTACGGACCGTTGGCCGAACATCTGATGCATATTGCACACAAAACTGAAAACACTTCCAAGAGTTTCGAAGTCGTCATCTGATTGGTCGAATTTTACAGGATTTGTAGAATACAGTGGGGCCAGACCCCCTTATGGAAGAAGCAAGCCGTTGTGTTTACAACTGTGACAATGAACGCTTATCAGGATCGACTAAATGCTGGATTTTCAAAAGCACAGACTCTTTAAAATAGGTCTAAGGCCCTGTCCCATTTCTCCCCCCTTAAAACTTCCACTTGGTTTTGAGTGCCCTCGAAAGTAAAGTCCCCTCAATGAGGGAAGTGGAGTTGAAGATCTTTCCCTATGAAATGGGACACCACTATATGCAAATTAGCGTGGCAAACCTCAGTACGTCACGCGCAGCGTCTACTACTACTACTATTTTCATTCAGAAAATGTATTAGACGCTGCCACTTTAAGACCGAATGCAGATCTAATAATACACATTTTCTCCCAACTATTCCACAACTAACTCCCATTTAAGACATAAACTGTGTTAAAGTGAATCTCCAAACCGGTAATTTAGCCATATTTTTGTCTGTATTTGATCGTTTAGACGCACGCGCACATGAAACCCAAAGTATAGGTTGCTTGTCTAGTTGCAGTCCGTTTCCGAACACGCGCCGCCATGGGAACAGGGTCAACGTACGTCTCTTGCGCGGATAATTGTGCTTATAATAGCTCTTTTTACAATCAAACACCTCCCGCAATTTAGAATCAGCAGACACTGTATTTTACAACAATCACTGAGTTGATTGTGCTCAGTGCTGTTTGGGTTTAACGTTAGGGAGAAGTGACAGCGCGTTGTGAAGAAAAAGATGAAGCACTAACTTAGACGAACGCGGCTAGTTTTTAATAGTTTTACCTCACATCTTCTTTTTATAATCCTTGGAAGCCAAAATCGAAAATAAAATTAAATGAACTACCCAGATCAGATGTATATTTGATGGGCAGACTCTCTCGAAGCACTCGGCAGATAGCTTCGTGAAATATTTTCTAACATTAGTGTTCAAAACTTAACAGTCCATTGGATGTGCATCAAACTAACATATTCCAACATATTTAGAAATTTTAACATGCTTATTTGCGAAAATATACTTAACAATTCAATTGTTCCTTTCCAGCGGTGTCCGCCATCTTGTTTAATAAAATTTACCGGCTTGCTGAGTCCGCAAGGTATCCTGGGTAATTTCATTTTCCACTTCGTTTTAAGCCTGCATCGGACCGCACTATGTTTTGAGGGTTGATTTTAAGGGGAGAATAGCACTCCCGCTTGCTCTTTAGAGTATTGGGACACCCTACCCCTACACGAGAACGCGCAAAAACAAGGGTTAGGGCAGAAATCTAGGGTAAGGGGAGGTATTGGGACAGGCCCTAAGAGTTATACACACTGGTCCGTTATAGAGCATCACAGTCCCGCCCACAGCCGGTGCCGGAAGTAAAAATTCAATACAATTTCTCCATTGACAGTTGGGATATAAGCCATAAAAACGTAACCATACATGGTAGACTTAGCCACGGCTGTACTAAGCGATTGTATATGCTCATATAACCGCCAAAAGTTCATGGGGCACTAACCTTGTTTTGGGATAAATGCCTTTTATTCGCGATGTCTTGGAGAAGTACTTCATTACCCACAATCCTGAACAATCCCACAATCCCACAGTGATGCATCTGATTGGTGGAGCTCGTGTAACTGTCTGGTTAAACCCCGCGAAAGTCCGTGAAGACTGAAGATCATTAAAAAAAAAGACGTGTGTTGACCACTGAGCGGTGATTGCAGTCAGGTACAAAGCACTGCACCATGTTGCTAACGTTATCGTTAACCGCTTTTCATACACGCACACAATATAAAATACACGATAAAATACACGATGATAAATATAAAATTCAATACACAATACCTATAAAAAACACTATTATTTACACGATTACTACTGAAAGAACTGCTATAAACTGCACAAGAAAAAGTTTGCGTGGCTGTCGTCAGATTTGAAAGTCGCTCTAAAGGCTCTTTCGCGGTTGTGGCTTCAGTCGACTTCAATGAGGCGCGGTGGTTTATGGGATGAGTAGTTCCTTCGCTCGGAAATGAAAATATGTACACAGTCTTGTACCTTTGACTTTTTTGGGATTTTCTCGTCGTTTTTTCACTCGAAATAATATGTTGTATGCCTATGAGTTCAGCCGTAGCTGGTTATCCTCAGACATGCTCTAAAACTCTTTAGATACGGATTTTCCAAAACGTCAATGGGAGAAATGAATGGGAAATTTACTTCCGGCACCTAAGCGCTCTCGGGCTGTGGGCGGGACTGTGATGCTCTATTGTAGTGACGTTACAATTACACGCCCCTAAACATGACGCAGAACAAAACAAACTGTGATTGGTTGAATGGTTGTCAGTCACACTGTAAAAAGTGAACAGTTGGATCAACTTTAAAAAATTACTTCAATTGGTAACACCTAAAGAAATTAAGTTTTCTCAACTTAAATTATCACGTTTTATCATGAAAAACGTGATAATTTAAGTTGAGAAAACTTAATTTTTTTAAGTTGATCCAACTGTTCACTTTTTACAGTGCAGACGGCCTCTGGGTTCCCTTGACAAAAAGCCAATAGGATTTTTTTTATTGGCTTTTGGATTATTGCTGATTTTGTTTGTTAAACAAAATTAAGAAAACTTTTATGAATTTTGAAGCCTAAAAAAATTGCCAGAAGTAAAAAGCTGAAGTTACGCTATAAATGAGTTAGTTTGAGAAAGTTTGAGTTAGAATCGTTTGCAAGAGCAAAAGTAGAAGCAGAAGTATAAGCACAACGAGGCTATGAAAGTGAGCTAGTGATTAGAAGAGTTGATGATCTGTTCAACCTGTAGTCCCATTTAGCCATATGTTTGCAACCACCTTTCTCAAGACAAGCAAAATCTTGAGTGGATCATCACTGATGTATTTTATGTCATAGAAAAAAGAAAAAACTGACTTCGGTTGTTTTATACTGAGCTAATGATCACCTAAACCAAACACTCATAGAAACATTTCGGCATGTCCTTCACTCATACATTTCCTTTATTTTGTATTAACTGTTTGCCTTCAGGACTGGTCTCCATAACGTTGGCCAAAAACACACACTCACAAAAGCAAGCTATACCAAAGAACAAGAGCTTAGCGACTATCCTCATTCCTCAGGCTTTATCTTTTGCTTTCCCAGCACAACTGAAGGAGAGAAACAGGAAGATAAAGAGTGAGGAACACCTGGGTCGCACACCCCCACGTACACAAAAAAAGAAAGACAGCTGCCTCTTTCCATATGGCAGTCATGGATATGACACCCGAATTACACTGGCACACACACACACACACACACACAGTATCAACACAAGCTGCTACGCTCTCTTCAGAAAGACCTTCACTATTTCACGCCTTAAACTGAAGTGAACTGCACTACAGCAGACTTGCACTCAGTTCAGCGGAGACACATTGAGTTCATTTTAATAGTAGAGCTTTAAAGGAGAACTTTTGTCATCGTTGTGTCAGCTTCCTCTGCTTCCATGTAGATATATGTATTGTGGCATTATACATATGCCAGTCGAACAGTCGTGTCATTATTTTATATTTAGTGTAATAGCGGCACCTCATCCTGCCGACGCATGTCGTCTTATCTTTTCCAAGGAGCCTCCAAACTGTCATATCCCGAAAGAAAGATGGAGGGAGGGTGGGTGAATTGTTTTTAAAAAAAGGAGGCAGCTCTCAAAACGCTCACTGACAACTTGAGAGAGTGAGAAGGAAGGAGAGAGAGCGAGTTAAGGAGCTTTGAAAAGGATTAGGTTCAGAATTTAACTTTTTTGTAGCCAAAGATGCCTTCTCAGAGCAATTTGCCTTGAACGCTGAAACATGGTTAATCCCTTCTTAAAAGAGCATAATCCAACAACCCTGCTACCTGATCCACACTGCAGAGAGACTGAGAGCTGTGGCGCTTCACTCTACCTGAACCAACACACACTCGCTCGCAAAACACTCCGGCGGAAGCCCTACACACTTCACCGTGAACTTAAACACTCGTTTACAAACTCGAACCTCCAACACAGAATGTCCTTACAGAGTTTTGGGTGTGTTAGACCTGCTGCTGAGAGAATGTATGCCAAGGAGAGCGTTTCAGGAGGAATGCGAAAAAGGCTGAGTACTGCTTACTGAGTACTGTTAATATACACTGGATGAGACATTTTTGGTACACTATACCTCTCTTATACCTTTTTTTCCCCCTACCAGTACTGTGCAACCCTTAAACACTCACACGTTTTACCTATAGAGTGCTGCAGAGATGACATATTTTTGTAGGCCAACCTGAGAGTTAGCATCACCCTGGTTCCCTCAACATTAAAAACCCAAATGGATTTTTCCATTGGTTTTTATGATTATTGCTGAAAATTAGCAGTGTGGCCAAAAAAGTTTGATTCTTACATGGTTTGTTCAAAAAGATTGAACGTAACTTTTATGAATTTTGAAACCTAAATCAAAATTTAGGTTTAAAATCGAAAACATCTCCAGAAGTATACAAAAAAAGCTTAAGTCAAGCTAGAAACAAACTACAGCACAGTTGCCTGAAATCCGCATAATATTCACTAAACTTACAGTATACCGGGAAAAAAAAGAAAAAAAGTAAGTAAAACAGTATGTTGCGTTATCAGAACATCTTGGAAATAAAAATGGGCATTTTTAATCCAGTTTTGTTCAAATGTCTTCGCTTCTGGGAGCCTGGAAAGTTAAAAATAGTCAAACATCATGTTATATTGGCAGTCATATGGCAGCGCTGTCTGTGAATCATTGACTGACTGGGCAGCTGCTCTTGGTTTTGGATACAGTCTAGGTCACTCTTGTTGAGACACAAATCTAGTGTATTTCCGGGTTGAACGTAAAGCGTGTTTGTGACATTAATATGTGTCTGTGATTTAAAACACAGCGAGAGCGCTGACAGATAAAATCTGTCAACACCAAGAGTTATCTAATGCTTAGAGTGTGTTTATGTATGAACTATCATGTGTACATATGTCTGTGTTTTGACAGGCACTTGTTGCCATTATTTTTTCTAAAGTGTACTACTGTTCTTATCACAGTATTTAATAATGCTCTATTCAAATATTCAAGTTTATTGAATAATAAACTAGTATTGCAAAGTTTAGGGTCATTAAGATTTTTTTTTTTAAATGCATGCTTTTATTTAGCAAGGATTATATTAAACAAAAGACATTTATAATGTTACCAACATTTTCTGCAAAACTGTCATGGTTTTCACACACAAAAAAAGCTACACAAGTGTTTCTTGAGCACCAAATCGGCATATTAGAATGATTTCTGAGTAATTGTAACTGAATATTCAGCTTTGTCATCACAGCAATAAATTACATTTTAAAATGAATTCAAAAGATAATGGTTATTTTAAATGTGAAAAATATTTCAGAATTACGTTTATACACATTACGGTTTTCCTTTTCATCAAATAAAAGTCCTGGTGAGCGTAAGAGACTTGTTTAAAGAAATATTTTAAAATATTACTGACCACAAAATTTGAACACTGGTGTACATATCATATATCTATCTATTTATTTCTATTTATTAAAAACGTAATATATTATAGTGTATACCATATTATTTGTATATTGTTTAACCTACTATGTTATGAGTTGTTTATATTTATCTGTATTACTAATATAGATCTTTCTTTCTTTCTTTAAATATATATATATATAGATGGATAGATGAGTATCATTAGTTTTATGGATGGATGTTTAGAATTATTGCACGGAAAAGTATGAATTGACAAATGATTGAATGATTTCTAACAGTTTGACTTTTGGTTAAATAACTGTTAGATAAATGTAAAACAGTGCTTTTCTGACAACAGGCTTAATATTTTAATTCCCAACCGCTTTCATATGCACTCCAAATATCAGGAACTCTCTCTGCGTCCTTTACTGTATCCTTTTTGTTTTTCTGTAGTTTTTCTGTTTCTGACTTTTACCTCTCTTTGTTGCTCTCATTCTTTCTTTCTGTTTGCAACCTGAGGAGCACTGCACACTGTGTTTGCCACCCACTCTCCGCTGCCTGTGGACTCAGAGAGAGCGAGAGAGAGCGAGAGAGAGCGAGAGAGAGAGAGAGCGAGAGAGAGCGCGAGAGAGAGAGAGAGAGAGAGGCCTGTGTGTTATTTGGTAGGAGTGGCTGCTTTAGCTCTCTCATTACAGGACACTGGGAATGCTGCAGTGACCAAACTCCAGCAGCCCTTTCACTCACTGTTTGGACAAACCTTTATACTCCTACACGAGTGTTTGAACGCTCTTCAGGAGTACATTCTGTATCCTGCCTTTTCACCTCTAGAAACCCATGTTACAGTCCAGGCCCTTGATGTGTTTCTATATTGATGCAATTGATGGCAAACGCGTTGAGTGAAGCCAGCTAGTTCCCCTGACCCACATTAGTTTTTTCCTGCCACCTTTTCCATCCCGTTACCATGGGTTACTCGATACTAATGGTGCTGGCATCGCTATTGTTAGGGCATTTTATCACATTTATGGACAGTTTGATGGAAGACAGCTTTCCTATCAGGCACTGCAGCAGTCACCTATCAGAGAGGACCCATTGTCCCCCTGGCGGTGATAAGGATTCCTCAGGCTGACAATGTGGAGTTTAGGGCTTTATCTATTGGCCGCACTATGTTTGTCTGAACGAATGAGACGTAATGGAGGGAAGGGTTGGACTGACACTGTGAAAGTGTATACTCCACACGTAAGCTTTCTGCTTCAGCAGGTGTGGGCGTTTGGATCTTATTGTTTTATGTAGGTACATTACAGAGTATCTGTCTGTTTTGTTACATGTTGAAGAGTCATGTTTCATAGTTTTAATTTGATGGTGACAGATATATTTGGCCTGAAAAGCTAAAAATAGCTGCATTATAGTATAAGGGATATTAGGTTCTTGTCTTTACAAATTGTGAATTTGCCAACTAGGCTAAATGTAACCTAAATCAGGGGTTCTCAACCTTTACTGACCTAGAAACCACCAAAATCTTAGGCACCTCATAAACCATTGATTTACCTGGTACAGCTTCATTAACTAACATTATCACTTTATATTAAGATCAACAGATACACTGAAAAAAATTTGGAGTGATATTTACTTAAAAAAAGCTAGGCAACTTTTTCCACTCAGAAAATGCTAGTAAATTTACAAAGCTTTGCCAAGTAAAAACCTAAACATATTTATCAGTAGCTTTAATTAGAAATCTTTAAGTAAAATTTACTTGGAATATGGAATTAAGTAAACTTTACTTAACCTAGTTAAGTGAACGTAACAAAGAAAATAAGTAACTTTAACTTGGCTAGTAAAAGGTTGATTAATATCGATTTAGTTGAAATTTCCTTTGCATTACATTTCACTCAAACAATAATACTGAATTATACCAGTCATTTATAGTATGTGCTTTACTTAGATTATCTAAGTAATTTATACTATAGCATGTCAGATGTTAAGCATCATGTGAATGCAAAGACCTCAATACTTGGTAGACAATACACAATGACGGTAACATTTGATGGATCGTTTTTGTGTTTTGAATGTGTCATTTTGAGCAGAAAATGTACTCAAAATGTCACAAAATGGCAAGTTACTAATCCTAACAACAAAAGCAATGATAAAACAGTGTAAATACAGCTGGAAACCAGTGAAAAATTAACCTCATTAATTATTCAAGGTCCAGTGCATGATGGGAACTAGGGCTGAACGATATTCTGTTTTAACATCGACATCGCGATGTGCGAATGAGCGATAGTCACATCGCCGGAACATGCGATGTGAAGGGTAACGTTAGTAGCACACAGTAAACACGAGATTGTTGTATGGCTTTTTGCTGGGGTGACATACGCGTTCCGCGTGCCTGCACAGTGATTGGTTCGCTGTGCCGCAGCTCACCGCTCACAGCCAACATTCACTGGCAATCCTATAGCTAAAAATGCGCTACGAAGAGGATCCGCCGCAAAAAAGTAAAAATCAGCTATTTGGGACTAGCCTATTTCGTCTACAAAAAGGAGGATGTTGACCAAAAAGAGGTAGGTTACTTTGCTGGAGTGTTATAAAGTTGTGGATGTTTTTTTTTTTTTTTAAGTCGTTTATTTTTCGTGTTCGCATTTATGAGGAAAAAACAATGTTATTAGGGACGAACGTGACCGTTATGAAAGCGGCAGTAAAAGACTGCTTTAAAACTTTCACAGATACCTCAAACAGAAAGCACAAAGCCTTTCTTTAAAACGAATTTCGTTTCGTATTAATTGTATCTTAATTTTAATCAGTATTTCATTATCCAATTTCCTTGATTTAATAAATAAATATTAAATAGCCTATAGCAGCCAGCGCCTGAACTGGAGATTATAAGCTATCATCCATGAACCGCAACTCAGCATAAAAGGTAGCCTACTCGCCTCACACACCTAATAATAATAATAATAATAATAATAATAATAAAATAGAAATATTACTATTATCTACAGAAATCTCTACTTTTAAACAGAACCATTAAAAAAATAATAATAATAGCCTAATCTGTATGAAAAGTGCATTTCTCCCGATCACTGCTGCGATGATCGCGAGTCAGTGTTGTCAACTTAATCTTTACAGAAAATACTTGTTTATTAATAAACAATTAAAATGTCACATCGCAATATTTTACATAATTATTAATCATTACTTTTGCTGGTTATAGGTGCCGTTTACATGAACGCGTCACTGAATCAGCACAGAAAACATAATTTTTCGGGTCCTAGAACCTGAAGAACGTTAGGTCCTGTGAAGAACGTTCACCGAATTCTGAGAGAAATATGTTTCTGGAATAAAATATTAAGTGGCCTTTTTTTTACTTGTAATGAAGCTTGCTTATTAGTGAAATTATTAATAACATGGAATGGTAATTATTGACTTTAGCCTGGATTGATGGCTCGCAATATCGCGATATATATCGTTGGGAAAAAAAATATCGCAATGTAATTTTTTTCCAATATCGTGCAGCCCTAATGGGAACCCCAGTATCAGAAAAGTTGAGTAATTTTTACTTAATTTTATTGAGGTGATTTTTACGCTTTAATTTCTACTTGCTTAAATTAAGTACTGATATGGAATTTACTTCGTTTTTTAAATTCTTGCCTGAACTAACTTTTTCATGTAAATTACATTTGTTTGTTTTTTTCAGTAGTATTTACTTCACCAAAAAATCATTTTTTACAGTGTAATGTTAATTCCAATAATTCAAAATGTTACATTTGAAGTAAATTCGTATTTCTTCTCCACAGAGCCCTTGCAGTATCTTCACAGACCCAAAGGGGTCAATTGAGAAATAATGAATTCCTAAAGGTGCATTAAAGAAGTATTTTAGGTTAAATATAACATGAGATCTGTTGACATCATCTGTGGCATGTTAGCGATTACCACAGGACATTTTACTTGTCACTTAAATTGTAAAAATAATAGGAAGTTTGTCTGCAACTTGCACTTACAATGAAAACCAAGCAGGCAGTTGTACTGAAGAGTTTGAAACAAGTCATGCAGTGGTCTTGTTCTTCTTTTCTAGATGAATGTACTTCCTTCTGTGGGGTTTAATCACAGCTAGTGTTCAGTGAACAAGTGTCGAAGTAGCTTCCTCCTAAAGTATTTAGGTATTGCGGTGCTGCAAGCAATTATTTTGGAATACCACACATAAAATGTCTCTTCCTGACAGATAATTGGCAAAGAAAAATCATAAACACTCTCTGCCTGTCAGTCATTGTGCATATTCGATTTGCAGACTTCAGGATGGCTGACATGTTTTGGTGTTTGATTCAAGGGTTGTGAGTTGTCTATATCTGGCCTGAAATTGACTTACAGCCCCTGATGAAGAACCAGAAGTACGAATAAGATCACATGAGAAGAGTAATCTGGGTTCTGGAAGTAAAAATCCCATTAATTTTCACCATAGAGAAATGCATCTTTAACAATAACATGTAAACATTTAAAGACAGTCCTACTTGAGCGTCGATATTAAGAAACAGTATATGCTTCTATAGAAGAGAAAAGTCAGTGTGATATCAGATTCACTTGGGGGGAAAAAAGTGTGTAATAACCGAATTTCCAATGAAGAATTACACTGATGTAGTCGAGTCAGTGTCGGGGCCGGGGACACACTTAACGACTGTAAGGCCGATTATGAATGCAATTTGATACTTAAGACTGATCATGCCCAAACGCGCCGAGTCAGAGACAGTTGCGTTCAGTCGGTGTTTAAAATCTGCTGCAGTCGTTGGAAACGGTCTGTAAGTGTGTTCAGTTCAGTCTTAGAATGTTTCAGCTAGTCGTTAAGTGTGTCCCTGGCATAAGGAGTCATATTATGCTGTTTTAAAAGTTCATTATTATGTTTATTGGGTGTAAAAGAATAGGTTAACATGCTTTAATGCTCAAAAACACATTGCAGTCTCTCTATTCTCAGTCTGTCTGAAACGTGCAGATTTCTACAAAGCCCCTCCTTCTGAAAAGCCCAGAGTGCTCTGATTGGCCGGCTGACCTAGTGCACTGTGATTTGACCTTAAGTATGTGTTGGAAATGTGACGCATTTCCCTTCACATAATCGTGATTTTCAGCTTCCAAGGCATCTAAAGCAATGTAAACACAGTTAATAATGTTATCTGTATTACTGTATCAGTTCGAGCCAACAACAGATTTTGAAAATGTGGATCAATGGCTAAAAGTCAACAGTTTATTTGCAGTGCTTCATGGGATTGTAGTTCATTTCCTCATAAAAGAATTTACTTTTTGTCTTTTCCAGTTCAATTTTTACGATTTACATATTGTTATCTTCTGATTCATCTTGAGGATCAATCTTTTTGTTAATTTCTTAGGTCTTTATCAATGGTTTTTTTTTGTTGGTTTTTTTCATTGAGAAAATGAATGAGACTTTTTTTTTTTTTTTTTTTTAGCAAGGCCGCTACAAAAAGTAAGCGTTCACTGTTGTGTGATTTGCTTGTGTGTGTGTGTGTCTGTATGTGGCTTTTTCTGCCTGGCTGTGCAGTCATATAATATCATTATTTCCCAAGCTGCCTGACTTTCACCTGCACGCACGTACACACACCACACACACACTCTCACCTCCTAGCCAGTGGAGCTCAACGAAGCTAGAGATAATTCACTTTGCACACTAACTTTCAATTTGGTTCCTGCTCCCTCCATCTCCCTCCTGCGAAACACGCTGCTCTGCCTATCACAGACCCCGCTGCTTCAAGGCGGAATTGAATCATTCACTTACTGTGTATGTGTGTGTATGCACTACTCAACATTGTGGCATGTTATGGCAAAGCTTCAGCACCCTGGCCTAGTTACCAAAGATGAGAGCGATCCTCAAGCGCACCCCATTTCCCCCCTTCTTACCACTATTTCTCTTCCTCTTCCCCCCTCGTTCACTTTTCTTTCTCTTAACATGAATTGGCTTTTCTCTGATAGATAAATGACTCTATTGTGCCCAATTGAATCAATTCATCAGTGGTAATGGATCGTTTCTGCCCATTTCCATTGAAACGGAGAGAGTGAGAGAAGAGAATACTGCAGGTAAAGTCTGTGTGTGGGAGATGGGAGATCTACGACTGTTTCTTTTTCTTTTTCTCCTGTCTTGGGTGTGTGCCGACGAAGAATAGAACATATCAATACAACAAGGACTCTCTTTTCTCACTGTCAATATTTCCTCCTCTTTCTTTCTATCTTTCTTTCTTTTTATATCATAATTTATATCAAAGCTTTTCATGAACCAAGGATCCATAAATACGATGATCTTCTTTTAAATTGACCACTTTATTCAAACATGAAGGCTAAACAGTTTTATCTACACCAGAGCCAATTCTGTTCCTGAAGATCTGCTTACCTCGAAAGAGTTCAGATCCAACCCTGATCAAACACACCTGTCTGTAATTATCAAGTGCTCCTGAAGAGCTTAATTAGCTGGTTCAGGTGTGTTTGTTCAGGGTTAAAGCTGAACTTTGCAGGTAGGTAGATCTCCAGGAACAGGATTGGGCACCCCTGATCTACACAATCCTCTTTATTGTGTGTCTGGAGTGTAAATATTATAAAAATGACGCAGTGTTTTCAGAATTAAATAACTAATGGTACTTTTACACGACAATGATGTACAAAAAACAAAAAAAATCCTTTGCGTTTTGCACGTACAGGCGACAAAGTTGTCAAAACTATCCTCGCTCACACAAATCCACAAAAATGCTGTATTATGCTGCCAGGCCAGTAGTTGGCGATGTCACTTTGTAAATAAACGCTACGTGCCAACAGACTAAACACTTCACCATAATTTTCAAAAACTCGCACTTGGAAACCTGTTTTCAAATGTTTGCATTTTCAGGCCCCCAAAACGCTGTTGTTGTATAAATGAATGGCCAAAACGCATAAAAAGTCCCCTGACTTTTTTTTTGTTGTACTAAAGCCAAAACAAATGATTAAAATATGGCTGCTTTTTTTTTTTACTTTTAGTTAAAGCAAGTTAACTATCTTTTTATTTATTTATTAATAATAATAATAATAATAATAACAGCAATAATAATATATACTAACAAAAGTAAATGCTAAGGATCAGGTAAGATACAATAATAATAATCATTATTATTATTATTATTATCATTGGTGGTGAACTTTTTTTGAAAAATATTTTTGACTTGAATGCATTCTGGTTAATTTAGATGTTACTACATAAAGCACTTTTTAGGTTGTCTGACAAAATACCATTTTGTAGTGTCACAGGCAGTGATGATCCTGATGTATATGCTAATATTTGTCTCTTATTAAAATTGTATCACTCCTAATGTGTGCTAATATATTGTATCTATTTATTTGTTCTTTAATTAGCAGCTAGCAGTTAACTTTAATTTGCATTTAGAAATGCAGTGCATGGCATTATCACAAATGATCAGGTGTGTAGCAACACTGTTGTCTTTGTGTAAACAGATGTAATTCATCCATGCATTAAACTTATTATCCCAGTGTGAAAAATCTGCCACGACAAATTCAAAAACTGTCACTGTTATGAATTAGCCAAATCATTTTTGCACGTCACTGTGTTTTGCGTCACCAGATGAGAGAGGAAAGAACAGTGATATTTTCAACCCCTGTCCTCTTGTCTAGCCATCTATCAGAAACCACTGCCGCCCACTGCACTGATGGTGTCACTTCAACAGCACTCACAAACATGGACAGACACACAAAGAGCATAACCCTGTGTCTGTTTCCCCTCTCTTCCTCTGTCTCTTTCCCTCCATCGGCAGCAACCATAACCAGCATATCAGTCTCTTTAACCTGTAATAAAATAACCCCGTTTTACCCCACCCCTCCCCTTCCAGCCCAGCCCCTGCTGCGCTGCCCCCCTTCGACACCTCTTCCCAGGGCTGATGGAGCTCTTTGTTTGCCTGTGTGTGTGGTGGGCTGGAGCGGACCGATAAGGAAGGCAAAGGGGAGTGAGATAGCTCTCCAAAGGGGAGCGATAACACAGAGAGGTGAAGAAAGTAAAGGAAGGGAGAGTGAAAGGAAGAGATGGGACAGTGGTGTTATGCGATGAGTGAGTCGCACGCTGGGGGAATGTCAAGATGCTGGACATGGTCCGGATGGGTTTGTTGCGCCACATTGAAAGGGAGGGAGGGAGGGGAAAAAGGTGAATAGAGAAACTGAATACCAATTCCAGGTCCGGAGTCCGCCCTCCTTTACATTTCAGCGGCGTTCACTGATCCTTGAATAGCTTTGAGTAATGTGATAAATTCCAAAGAAAAATTGTAAGTGTTGCAGCTTGTACAGAGGCAGTGTTACTTTAAAATGATGAGTACCTTGTGGCTTCACAAGCTACAGTTACAGAGCTCAGTTACAGTCAGGTTACACTTAAATGTTTTGTCACAGATAACTACACAATAGCAAACATTAATTTATTATCTCTTTTATAGTGACAGTACAAATGCACATACTGAAATTGACACCGAATACCATCAATGAGACTGGAAAACATCATAAAAGTGGTCACAGTGAAAAACAGAAGCATTTAACTAAATATAACATTAATTTGTTAAATTGTTCTGATAAATATTTGCATGAGTACCGCTACAATGATATTATAGAGATGACGTACAATGGCGTGACAGAACTTAAAGGAATATGTGAATCGTTTTATTGAACGGATCTATTTTTAATAATGGTCTGAGCAAACCAATTCACTGAAATTAATCAGACATTCTTTATATGCTTTATATGAGATAAAAATCTGAATATTTAAGTGACCACATTTGATTAGTTCCTCAATTCACTCATTCAGCATGTTTCTAATAATTGAGTAAAAGCATATGTGAATTAGACTGGTCACGCCTGAAGATTTGATAAAAGACAATAAAATAATGGATTAAGTTTTTCAGACCAGACACTTTGTAGTAACAAAACGTTAATGTAATGTAAACGTAAGTGTAATGTAAACACAAAAAATAATAGTTTGAAGGCAGTAATAAAAAAGCATCTTTCAGACAGCTGTGTTCAGTTTTGAAGAACACAGTTTTGAGTTTTGAAGACCCATATGAAGAAGAAAAAGAGATTTAGAAAGAATTAGAGCGATGAACAATGCTACAGATTGTAAAGTGGCGTTTGAGGGGTTGTGTGTGAGAGAGTGAGTGAATGTCTAATCCAGTGGCAGTCTCTGGTTTGGGGTCACTGCGGAGTGACTAGGCTTGAAATTGTCCCTCCACGCTGCTAAGCCCTGCCTATGAACTGGGATGTACGTGTGTGTGTGTGTGTGTGTGTCACTGTAAGCTGGTGGGAGGGCTAAATCAGGAGAGAAGCAACACTTCCTAGAGACGTTGGTCCAAATCAATAGGGAGAAACAGCAAAGCTTCTTCTCATATTGAGTCTAGATTGTGGTGTCTGCCTTTTAGATTTTATTTTCATTTTATTTATTTATTTTTCTCTTTTAAGATTTTAGGTGTTAATCTAAGTTTTACATGTTAGGGAATATTTGCAAGCACCAGCTTCATTGGCAGATTTTTTGTTTTGTTTTGTTTGCCCTCAGTGTGACGTAAGACCTACGCTATATTTGCTGACGTATCCAAAGTCAGATTTATTGTAAGAACATTGAATCCCGATTTTAGCCTGTTCTCAAGGGGTTAGTTTTATTTATTTTTTGCTGCTCATATGTCATCTGCCATGTTCAGTCAACCATGATCTTTCGTTCCTCACCATTTTAACAAGAGACCATTTTAAACCCCATTTTTTTTCCCCTCAATCACTCACTTGGGATTTGCAGCTTGCCATGAAGAACGCCATCTTTGTGCCCGCTGCGGCTGTAAGGATTCTAAAATAGGAGGCACAGAGGGCATGCAGGAATTCTAAACCGGATCTCATTTGGGAACGTCATGGCCTGCGGACCCCGGGAGGAGTCAAAAGACAAAAACCTGGCGTTCCCGCGAGGACGACCCTGCTGCGAAGAGGGCCATTTATCACCGGTGCGAACAGCTTCGGTTTCACTGTCAGGGGGAGGGAATTTGCTGCCTCTCTTAGTGAACCTACCTGCCGCTGGCAGCGTCTGTGGCGCATGATTGAGGCCCCAACCGCCTTCCGCTACGGTTTCATTTGTTTCAGCCATAAACACCTTCACCTCCACAGCCTCATTAGCGTCCCTAGCCCTTACCCGTTATTTTATAGTCCGCACTCAGTTGAGACATCGGTCGTGATGTGATCATTTATTTGTTTTTGTCCGCTTTAACCTTGACGAGAAGAAGTGCATGATGGTGTGTGTTTGCACGGGTCTTTGTGAGGCGAGACCTTGCGTTGTCGGGGCTGTCAAAGGCAATCTTGGTAGCTCTGGTCATAAATCAGTGGATGAAAGGGAAGGAGACTCTATTGCTTCATCGACACCATTAGAGCTAAGGTTGGATATGGAGACACCAGACTGCTTCAAACACAATAGTGAGTGGCAAATGGAAACACATTTGCCAAGACGAGATGGTTTGTCCTAAACTAGTTGAAAAGGCTCTATTTTTGGCTGTATATTGCAATAACATAATTTAATGGACTACTTCCTTCTTTTAGCTTTGCAAAATTAAAGCATTCATATAAGCAGCAGTAAAGTTGCATCCTCTTTACCAATCATATTTTGTGATCTTGACTCAGACACAGACGTATTTAGCATCTATTACATACACTTTGTCATAAACTAAAGTGGAGACCTTGATCAGTAGCCATCCTGAAAAGCTCTTTTGTCCACAAACAAACCATCTCCAGCAAATATGTGCATTATAGGAGACCTTTAAAGCCCAAATACACTGGTCTTACATTTCAAACAAAATCGGAACGGAACAAAGTTTGTTTTGGGAGTTCAAAACAGCTTGCCAAAGCAAACTTTTTTTAAGTTTGCTCCAGCTAGTAAACAGCTTCGTACTACCGTTGGTCCATGACAGTTAAGTAATAGATAGGTGTAGCTCTGAGGCTCTGCCTTCTTTGACAATGAAATCATCTCTGAAATCTAGAAATCTTCTTCAGTCCGTCAAGGTCAAACGTGAACATGAACTCACTAGAGTGCGGCTTTATAGTTGAAATATACATTTTAATTCTAATTGAAAGTGACACTGACACTGTTTTTTCATGTTGAAATTTGTAATGCTGCTTGCTTTAAAGTAATCTATTGTATAATATGGTATAAAAATAAACGACTTGATGGGTGCAGAGTTTGTGCCGTAAAGCAGTGATATTTAAGAGTTGTTTACTAACTTTTTAATTAGTCTTCCCATTAACACCATCATTGTCCTCATTCAGGCCGATTCGAGAACGTGCACGAAATCAAGAGATGGAATTTATCGTACAAACCAATCATAACCAATCACATCCAATCATAGTGCGATGGAGGATACTCTCACGTGACTTTCCCCCATTCATTCTCAATTACCCCCCACCAAACCCACTTTTTTTAATGTCACATTGTGTAATACTTGTGTTGTTTCATTTTCGTAATATAAATTATTTTCTCATCCAGTTTTTTGCATCCTCGGAGAAAATGCCTATGTTTAAGATTTTCAGTGTCCCATGACCCTTAACTATATCTTTGCTTCCTCCACCAGTACCTAATCTCTATATTTGATTAGAAGGCCTCTTTATTACGAAAGTCTTAGTTTCTATTGCCTCACACCACCTGAGTTTATCAGATTATAGAGTAAATCAGACCAAGCTGAGTGCTGTGCTTCATGTACCACGACTCAGTGGATAATCACGCACTCTGCAGTTTTCCTGTTTCTCTATCGGAAGAAACGCGCAGAGGTTATGGATTTGCATTCCAGCAGTGAGGAGGTGAGAGGCGAAGATGATCCTCCCTCAAAGCTCGGCCCTCGCGCTGGCTCTGCCTCTGGAATGCCTGGCATCCTCGCAGACTCTCTGATGTCTGGTGTGTGTGCCAAGGAGAGAACATCAGTGAGGGAAGAAGATGGTTTCAGGATTATGACTCGAGCAGGAGTCCTTAAGGCCGTGTGTGGATGTTTGCAGTGGAAATGTAAGAGAAATAAAAGAGGTTGTCTGGGGTTCAAATACATTTTGGGATGGTTTGCAGTTGGTATGAATTCAATCTGTGTTTAGTTGGGATTGGGAATATTGCTTTGCGTAATCAGTTTATAGGATTTTCTTTGTCCATATTATTAAAGAGAGAGTTCACCAAAAAATGTAAATTATGTAATTTAATAGCCCTCATGTTGTTCCAAAACTGTATGACTTTCTGGTAACACTTTAGTTTAGGATCCAATTCTCACTATTAACTAGTTGCTTATTAGCATGCATATTACTAGAATATTGGCTGTTTATTAGTAGGCTACTTTTAAAGCACATATTAATGCCTTATTCTGCATGACCATATTCTACATCCCTTAATCCTACCCAATATCTAAACTTTAACCACAACCTTACTAACTATTAATAAGAATTTTGAGGAAAAAGTTGTAGTTAATAGCTAGTTAATAGTGAGAACTGGACCCTAATCTAAAGTGTGACCGACTTTGTTTCTTCTGTAAAACATAGAAGAAGATATTTTGGAGAAATGTGTTTTTGTCCATATAATGGTTGTCAAAGTTGGTTACCAACATACAAGTGTTCTGCAAAAGAAAGAAAGTCATACAGGTTTGGAACACCATGAGGGTGAATATATGAAAACATCATTTTCATTTTTGGGTGAACTATCCCTTTGCTTTACCCTGTTATTCCTTTGTAATATCTCTTAATTTCTTAATTAATGCAAGGTAGTTCCTTAATCACATTATCCTCCAGGAAGTGACATCATTTTGGTGGAAAAAAAAAAACAGATCAGCAAGTTTTAGCAATGGACATTATAATATCTGTAATGTTTTGTGTTATTAGTCTGGTCTCATCCACTTTACTCCCTGTTTGCTGAAATTAGAGAAGCTGTGATTAATATTAACATTTAAAATGATGTTTTATTTACTTTAGGTTTACACCCTCATTTTATCCGAAGAGGGTTTCCGGGTACAGATGTTTATCAGTTCTTGCTTTTTCAGTTGTTCGAACCCATGGCCTTTGCGTTGCTAGCGCCACGCTCTACTATTTGAGATACAGGAAAGCTAAACGTAAACTAACCATCAATAATCGCTAAGCAATTGTTTACTTAAGCTCTGTGTTTTTTGTTTAAGTGCCTGATATTGACCAGAATATATTTTAATATAGATTTTAATACAGAATATTAGTCTGGTATACCCTTTTTTTTCTTTTTGTTTTAGAAATGCGTCCTTAAATCGCAACACAAGCATGTCAGTATTTATGAAGTTTCTTGGTTCAAAGGGTAGCTCATAAAAGGAATAAACCAAACCCTAAAAAAATGTCCAAAATGGCCATAATCTTTCCTTTTTATCTCTTGTTTCTCTGTTTCATTGTATTTTCCCTCTCTACTCTGGTTAGTAGGCTCCTCTCAGTCTTGTTCTTCCTCCCACTTTTTTTTAGCTTGTTTTTTCTTGCCCTCACAGTATTCCATCCCTTGTCCATTGCCCTTCCTTTTTAGCCAGTTCTGTCTTTTTCTTTCTCTCATTCTTTTTTTTTTTCAGTGAGTAGTATAAAAGGTCTGTCTTGTTCCAGCCATAAAGTCTTCCATCCTTCTCCCCCTCCTTCCTCTCTTGTCCCTCCTTCACTCTTTTTCTTCCTCCCTAATGGTTGCTCTTTCCAGCTCTTGCTCCTATCAGCAGTGTGATAATGTTACGTCAGACACTAATCTGGCAGTAGAGACACACTTTATTTCTCTCTCTCTCTCTCTCTCTCTCTCTCTCTCTCTCTCTCTCTCTCTCTCTCTCTCTCTCTCTCTCTCTCTCTCTCTCTCTCTCTCTCTCTCTCTCTCTCTCTGTGTGTGTTCATCATCAGCCTCTACCTTCCTTATGCCCTCGGCATGTTTTCTATGCCTTATCTCTGTTGTTTTCAGCTTGTTGCATGCTTTTATTTCCCACCATCTTCTCTTTCACTTCGTTCTGTTCTGTTTTTGTGAGAGTTTGTAGGTGGGTTCTTTGCAGTTCTCATTTACTGATCTGGATCATTGTGGATTGTTCTGGTGAATCTGGAATAACACATTTGGGTTGGATTGACCCACCCATCAGAGATTTTCATATGTTGCATAACATCACCGAAACTCACAGATCTCTCCTCTCTGGAGGTTCAATAACACACACAGGCTATAAGCTATTAAAGTCATTTGGAAATGCACAGTCCTTACTTAAAGATGTGTATTTCCTTCTGTGTACAGTAAACCGATTTGGACATGTTTGTCCATATTTGTATGTTTGTTGACACGTTGGTTCCTTAATGCTATTTGAGACATCTGACCGTGGAAGTCACATCTGTAGATGAGGGTGCCCCAGACTAGTGAAACAACGCATTTTACAGTGTTTCCGTTTAAGAATGCACTATAGGTACCACAGTGGGCAAAATTGCTACTGGGTTTTTTTCCTGTTTATTTTTAACATTTTCTGTAATAGTTACTCCAGGTTTCAGTGTCACAATGTCCTTCAGAAATCATTCTAATATGCTGATTTGAAGCTCAAGAAACATTTCTTTTTATGTATCTTCTTAAATTTCTTTTCACATCTATGTTGAAAACTCTTGTGCTGCTTAATATTTGTGTGGAAACCATGATATATCAGGTTTCTTTGATGAATAGAAATTGCAAAAGAACAGAATTTATTTAAATAGATTTGGTTCGTAATAATGTAAAACTCAACTGTCACTTTTGATCAATGATTGAACTTATTGTAATCATTTATGTGAAATATGGTCTGAAAAATCTACAGAGAGGTTTGGAAATTTAAGTCTGGAAAAGTATGGAATTTTGAAATGGAACGTGTAGGAACCCTGAAAAAAAAAATGCTGACCCCAAACTTTTGAACAGTAGTGTACATTTAGATTTCCTTTGCTATTATCTAGCACTTAAAGGGGTCATATAATGGTACATGCACTTTTACAAGTTGATTGTACTGAAATGTGTGTTGGCAGTGCCAACTTAAATCAAGCCGTTCGATTTTGTGACGTCACAAAATCGACGCCCCTCCCACGATTGTTGATTGACAGCAGCGTTTCAACACAGACCCGCGAGCTGTCTGTCATCATAGTCATTGTTGATACGCTGGAGCACTGTCTATGAGCAGAATGGCGTCTAAGCGATTGTGGTGTTCTGTTCTTGGGTGCAATAAGGAACACAGCATCATTTTGATGTTCCTTAATCAGAACCGCTGAAGACGCAGTGGCTGAGTTTTGTTTTCGAAGGGAATATTCCCCACGATCAACGTCAATGCTTTCATGTTTGCGCGAATCATTTCACACACCAGACTGCTTTACAAACGAGGGTCAGTAAAGCTGGTTTTGCTAAGAAGCTGCTCCTGAAAAAAGGATCGGTACCAACTATTCGTGTTCCTTCTGCACCTCCAGAAGAAGAAGTGAGTGTAACGTTTTATTAACCTTTATATTAATATTTATTTATATTAATCTTTGCAAATCGCTAGCACGCTTCACGATGAATGCAGCTGTTTACACTCATAGTACATTACGGCATGTTTTCTATGTACGACGTTCTCAATATAATTCATAATCCCACGTTTATAATGAACAACGCGTTATGGTTATTGTGTTATTAAAACTGTGTACGCACAGAACAGAGGGGCGGGGTGAGCAAAGCTCATTATCATTTAAAGACACATGCACTTAAACGGCGTGCTGAAAACAGAGCTGTTTTTGACCAGGTAAAATTAGTGTTTTCTTACAATACTAATGAGAATTTTTAATTAAAGTGTATTACAAACTTTTAATGTAGACCCTAAAGAATCATATTAGCTTGTACAAAAATGGCATTATATGACCCCTTTAACTGTAATCTTTTATAAATTATTCTTTTTAGCACATCTCAAAATCAGTGTCAATTTAAATTTACTTGTAGCAATTTTACTTCTAGTGTAATTTATTTATTCATTTGTGTCGATACTTTTAATATCAACCACTTATCGGCTATCAACCAGAACATGAAAAAAAATATTAGCTGATCTGTAGCAACCAGAAATGTTATATTGTTGCAGCCCCATTTTAATATTAGATTACAAATATCTGGCTTTGAACGGGACAGAATAGGAGTTGTCCTGCCTTCTCTGTTGTGAAAGTGCAGTATAGTTGTCCTAATGAAGCGTGGGGGGAGGGAATCTGTCAAGTCAGCAAACCTTCTCTTTTCCTGCTGACCTGTGCTCCTATCTTTCTCTCTCTCTCATGTGTTCTCCACGCCACTTCCTGTCTTTCTTTCTGATGCCTGCTATTAAGCTAGATGGATTTGCTCGTCAGTCTCGGGGTGTGATTGGTCTGAATGGTCCATCTTCATCTCATCTCTCTGTGCTTCTCTGCTCTTGAGCGTTTGATTATGTCTGCCCTCCCTTCCCATGTCACCCTTGGATTGGAATAGCACAAACAGTTCCTGCTGAACTGGCAGAAAAAGCTCTTACCTTATCTTGTCTCTCCCTCTTCCGTCTCTTGCAAGTAAAAGGTCGAGCTGCTTACTGTACTCTAGCTGCAAGTAAACCAAAATTACTTGGTGATGGCCTGTGGACATTCGTCACATGTTCTGCACAGATTTTAGGGGAACATCTGCAGAATGGATTTGGTAAAATATGTTGGGCCTGATTATAACTCAAATCTCTACATCTCACAACTTACAGCCGTACTAATGCATAAGTAATCACCTAAAGAAAAATCTGAGTAGCACAGAAGTACTAATGCAGGACATTTTGTAAGAGCATTTTTATTTATTCAAAAATGAAATAGTGCACGGTATCCCAAATGAAATGATGTAATGGCATGCTTTACCCCTGAAACTTTTCGGCTCACCTCCTACCACCTAATCTATTCTAGCATGTCATACACACTTTTCAGGATCCAATTCATATTCAGTGGATACAAACTGGTTCTCTTAAATATGAGTGTCCTTCACTATGAAATAAATCATAATTATTTTTATTTTTTTTACTTTAAATGTTACAAAACTGTGTTTTGAGGAATCTGTTGTTTGTGACAAACTTGGTTTTGAGTAGCTATCAGAAATAATCTTGTGTAAACAGTTTTCGTTTCTCTCTCTCTCTCTCTCTCTCTCTCTCTCTCGACCACTTCTGGAAGAGGGTTTGTGTCAAGAGTATGATTAGTGCCATTCTTTGAAATTGTCATAATTCTTTGTCAAATATTTTCCTTTCTTTAGCAAGTTGTTGAGGTGACAAGGTGGAAGTATGCTGTATTTACTCAAAATAGATAATGTTGTTGCTAGTCAGGCCTTTGAAATAATTAATATCATGTTTTTTGTGTGATTCTTAAGGTCATTACTTGAGTGTTAGCACTTATATATTTCTTCTTTCTTTTTGCTCTTTCAATCTTTGGTCAGACGGCAGGAAAGAGTATTATTCTCTTCTGGAATGTCGCATTGAACTATATTTAGAGTCGGTTCCGTTCCTCCTTTTCCGTTTCTTTCCTTGTTATTTTTTTATAGATGAGACAAAAATAGCCATGGTCATGTCTTCAGACTCACCTGGGAATTCATGCACAACTCTGTTTGTTTGTGTGTGTGTGTGTGTATCTAATAGCCTTTCCTGAATGACTTTTACTAATTATATTTAGCCTGGTACAGCATTTCGTTCTGTGATTGTAAATGCGTTACTCATTTCTTTAAATGTAGTTGAGCGTCCCATCAAACCTCCACTATCACACAGGAGGTTTTCTGCTTGTTTG
The DNA here is from genome assembly GCF_951802725.1 of Rutilus rutilus. NCBI lineage: Eukaryota > Metazoa > Chordata > Actinopteri > Cypriniformes > Leuciscidae > Rutilus > Rutilus rutilus. The sequence continues at coordinate 34,018,656 of NC_140210.1, read as the reverse complement.
ACTCGACAAGCTCAGGCTTGAACATGCATTATCCTAAGTTTGAACCAATCATATCTGTGTTCCTTTAACTTAGCTTTTCAAGAGAGGAAAAAGCTTGTGGCCATCTTATTCTCATGTTACATATCGTCTCATTGCTGATTGTGTTAAGCTAGACAACTAAAACGGGCCTTATGTAACACTTTGTTGTTAAAACTGTTCAACTGTGAACTTGAAAAAAGCTGCTTAGATATTTTAGAGGAGGGATACTGGGATGGGTCAGGATGACAGACTTGATGAGTGGTCGTCCAACAACCTATACTATTTGTAATGCTTAAAGCGGGGCTCAGTAGTTTTCTTCGCTGTATTCTCGCTTTTTGCTCGCAGGTTTCTCTCTAGAGCTCCCCCCACAGCTTCGGAATAGATATTTGACAACACTGTTGTAAAAACTCGTTGGTGATTCTCAGACACCAGAGGCTAGCAGATCAACGACATCAAAGCAGATGGGACATTCTTTAAAACGTCTTCTTCATTCGGGTTCGAACAGCGTGAGGGAGCGCAATAATGACAGCATCTTAGCAGATTTCTTTTGGCCGTAAAGCAATTGTTTACATCGCGAGACCTGATATCACGCGATACTTCCTGACGCGGCGGCCCACCGGCTCAAAGTTGCAAGTGCGAATTTTCCGCTCATGGGCACCAGGGGGGTGCGAAACGACCACCATTCAACCTGAAATAAGTAATATAACCATTCCAATGATTCCGAAGCTGTTCAGTTAAGGTAAAAAAGTTACTTAGTTCACCTTTAATATTATTTAATAGGATCAATTTAAAGACGCAAGTTCTCAATGAGAGTTGGAATGTTCTAACAATGAGCTTTTGCATGCTAACACTAACTGATAGACTGCTAGCATGCTGAAATTCATCCCAACCTACACTACTGTTTAACAGTTTGGAGTCCGTAAGTTAATTCTTTAATTTAGCAAGCATGCATTGTTGCTCAAGTTGATCAAAAGTGACAGTAAGACATTTTCAGTGTAACAAAGATTTATGTTCCAAATAAATGCAGTTATTTTGAACTTTCTGTTCATCAAATCCTGACAAAAAAAAATGTCAAGGCTTCCACAAAAATCTTTAGCAGCACAACTGTTTTCAACTTTGATTATCATAAATGTTTCTTGAGCAGCAAATTAGCATATTAAATGATTTCTGAAGGATCATGCAACAAATGACTGGAGTAATGACTGCTGAATGACACCACGGGAATAAATTACATTTGAAAATATCTCATAAAAAAATGCACAATGTTACTGTTTTTTTTAACTTTCTGATCAATTAATGAACCTCAGGAGCACACTTCTTTCAAAAACTTTAACCTAACCAACTTTAAACTTACCTACTATAAACCTTTGAATGACATAAGGCTTCCTTACGACTGACTATTCGACTAATCATTCAGTCAACCCCAGTATTTATTTTGGAAGTAGTTTAGCACATCCTAAGAAAGGAATAGTTCCTAACATTTTGAATGCTCTCTAAACTCACAGCTTGGCGCGCATCATTGGGAGAGAGTGGCGATTCGAAGCAGTTTCGACTCTTCAAGCGGGTGCAGTGTTGCTGCAAATTGGCCAATACACAGGCTACGGCTTCAGGTGTTTATTGAAATAGAGGAAAGCAGTTGGTCTTTTTCATGACCATTAGCTACTGAAAAACCCTGAGTCAGTTTTACTACTGACACTAAAAGCTTCATTTCACTGCAGGTGGCATTTCATGTGTGTATGGTTGCTTGCATGCCTTTAGTATTCTTGTGTGTGAGAGGGTTTTCGCTGCTTCAAGTTTTCAAGGGTTTTCAAGTGCCAAATGTGAGTAAAATTGGCTTAGGTGAGTAAATAAAACTTGCTAATGAGTTACTAGATGGCTGTTAACTTTACTAGAAACTGTGCAGCATGGTCAACAACATCTAGGTAATATTGTAACTCCTGCTGATGTGCAGATCTCAAATCAAAGGCACAAGTTTGTTAGATACTTTACATCAGGGATTCCCAAGCTTTTTTTTGTCAGATGAACCCCTTTAACTTAAAATATTTACTTGAAGTATCCCCTGAGATTTTAAATTGAATATTTCAATAAGTTTACTGTTCTCTGATGTTGATTAATGGTCACTTGTTGAAAATATGACATGCAGGTAAACATGCTTAAAGGATAAGTTCGGTATTTTACACTTAAAGCCCTGTTTACAGATCGTTTCTGATGAAATAGAACGGTTAAGATTAAAATTTTGACACATGCTGCTGTCCCGAGAATTTTAGGTTTATTTCGCTTGAAAAGATGCTTTCCAACAGGTTTTATCGTAGTTTTTGTCCAACTCCATTGACTTGTATTGAAAGAGCTGTGTGAGGTACGGTATTACTCCGCCGCTTCTTCTTCTGCCTCTTCTGTGTATTCAATGAAATGCCAGTGGTTTGCTTGCAATTGGCAAAGGTGCATTATCGCCACCAACTGGGCTGGAGTGTCTATTATTCAAGCTCTCAACGGAAGAATCTACGGGTGTGAGACGTTTGGAAAAATAGATCCACAGTTTTACAACGAATGGTAAAACACCTGTTGGAAAGCATATTTTGCAGCGATTTTTGTGTGAGCATATCAGTGAACACCCCTGACCACTCGGTGAGTTTCATCTCTTTGTAAACGAAAGTTTAATGCGTTTTAGGAAGGATATGTTCGAGTGCACCTATGCAGCCATTCTGTAGGTGGGGGGGGGGAAGCGAAATAAACCTAAAATTCTCGGGACAGCAGCATGTGTCAATTTTAATCTCAACCGTTCTATTTCATCAGAAACGATCTGTAAACAGGGCTTTAAGTGTAAAATACCGAACTTGTCCTTTAAAGCGTTTTAATTGTATTGTTTTTGATTGTAAAATGAATTATTTTAATTTGAATTAATTTAATAGATTTTCCCCTGCTCACGAATTGTAGTTTGTGAAAACTGCTTTCGAGGTCAACCTAAAGTGGATTTTACTGATAACGATAACTAGATTGGACCACGCTGGCCGATAACCATTCATCAACCGATAGTTTTTAAAATGGATACTGAATGAAAACAAACACAACACGTTAAATAAAAAACTGTATTACAAAATTTTTTAAAACAGTACTGAACCATGAAAATGTACTGTACTTTTTAAATATAAAAATATGAATACATTAATTATACCTTCATCGTTCATATTAGTTCAGTGCATTAACTAAAACTTTAAGATGTAAAAATGTATTAGTAAATAATAGAAATAAACAATGACCCATACTTGTATTAACCTTTTTACAATTGGAATCTTATTGTAAAGTGTTACTATTTCATATAAATCCAAACAGTCATGCTTAAATATCTACACAAGGGCCATCGTATTAAAATTAGACGCGTATGTGTATTGTATGTATTTACTCACACTTTATTTGCTTCTGTTTTAGAACACTTGATTATCTAATCAAAACAATTACATTGACAATGAAAAAAGAACTGAAATTGAATGCGTTTCTGATTTGTTTATATGTTTCTGTTGATACAAACTATGATACAGTTTGCTTTCTCTTGACACTAGCTTTATATATGCATCGTCGCTGCTTGATGAATGCATTAAAGCATCCAGCTGGATACAAACTAATGCAAATAGATGGAAACAATCTTGACATTAAACATGTCAGGCTTGTGTGTATTTGTCACATTGTTTTAACCGCTTGAGGTACTACTAATGTTAGCATCCTCTCAGCCTTACGGCAAACATACTGCTGTTGTCCACTAATGCAGCATCTAGTCAACAATTCATTACTTTATAATTATAATTATATGAAAACACGTATGGTAGTGTTCTGTATAACATACCGCTTCATTGTCTGTTTTAAATCCGTGTCTGAAGTGTCCCACTCTGCGCGCAGTCTCATGCATCAAAACAAACTCCACGAGGCAACAGATATAGTTTTTATTTCGCGTATAGAGGCCGCTCTCGTACTGCGTAACGCACCCTTCTCAGCCGCTCAAGCAACAGACGCAACCCGGAAAACTACTGGTATGGATTTTTGTCAATAACCGATTGTTATCAGTGCCGAATAATTGGCAAAACTGATCAGTCTGTCAACCTCAACGCTTTACGTATTAAGTCACCAGATGATAATATAAGGAACACATCATGAGTGGAGTTTCATAGATGGATACTGGCTTATCTTGTATAATATGTTGTGAGTGACCTTGACTTGTACTTTGTCACAAATATGCAAGGAAACAAAATGGCAAAATATATTTAATAAACAAGAAATACATTGAGTATCAGGGCTGAATATAATAAATAGTTATGGACAGTGTAGCAGAACGTTTATTTTGAGATCCTGACTGTATGTTGGCAATATTGACTATATAAAATAGTGCACTTTGCCATGAACATAACATTTGTTTTTGCTACTTTCTCTCTTTCACAGTTTTCGTCTCTCTCTCTCTCTCTCTCTCTCTCTCTCTCTCTCTCTCTCTCTCTCTCTCTCTCTCTCTCTCTCTCTCTGTCTCTCTCTCTCTGTCTCTCTCTGTTTCTCTCTCTCAGACCTAAATCCCAGTGATATTTAAGAGTCTTAACCTGTGTCTTTCATCCCTCCGTTGCGGAGCGTGTGTGAGATCTAGCGTTAGCCCCCGTTGCTACGCGCTCTGCTAGCTAATGTGGACAGGCACGCTCTGAGCGTGTGCAAAAGCTCATGACCCTCTCCACAAAGACAGACTGCAAATGAGCCTCTCTTTCTCTCCTCTATCTAGATCTTTGTCTCACCGCTAGTGTCAGCATTCCCTCCTTCCCTTGCTCTTTTCTCACTCTCTGTCACTCCATCGCTCTCTCATTCACTCCCTCTCTCTGTCTCTTTATCTAAGTAATTACCACTCCCCTCCGACATCTCTGCCTCTGTCATATTCTTGTATCTTTCTTTCTGTCTCTCTCTCGCACGGTGTTTCTCCCTCCTTAGCAGTTAGAGAGGAAATCAATATAGGCATTACTCTCTCAGGAGCCACAATATCACCTTTGGGCGTGGTGGTTGTCGGGACAGCAAACGTTCTGTAAGGACCCTTGATAATCCTTTTCTGCGGAACTAGTCATTTGCATTGTAACAATTTAGTGACAACACAACTTTGTGGTTGTTAGTAACCTAGGGCCAGATGGACTGTAATCAAATCATCAATATTGTATTGTATAAAATAAATTTTGTATTGATTTGGGGAAAAATCTGAAAACATTTGGCGGAATTATTTGGAGTAGATTGTAAACATGGTCAAATGTGGAGCTAAGTGCAAAAACACTATCATTAAATTGATCAAAAAGCCACTTTATCAATGATGGGCAAGTTCAGATTCTGTGGAATTCTACATGGCTGGCAAGTGACCATGTTTAAGACCAACTAACATAATCAGTAGGGTGGTCCTTATCAAGTCCAATTTTTTTTTTTGTTGCAAAATGTTAGTGTCTTAACCTCTTAAACGGTTCCTTTTAACTTAAAAATTGGAAATATGCAAAAATGTTGACCAAAAAAATGATATTTAGAGGTAGCTCAATCATGTGGAAGATTGCCTATGTTAAGCTGTGTTGCGTTATTGTGATATGCAAGTAATATTAAAAGTTGCTGCAAATGAACTACATTTTATTGAAATCAGAGCAACACTGACATGACAACAATGACAAAAATCTCAAAAAAAAGTTTTCAACAATCCCTCATTTCTGATGCTCAGCAGCCAGTGTTGACTTTTTGCAGTCTGGATAGATCCGTCGGTGATCTTCCACCACATGAAGGAGAAACTGCAATTGTTCTTCAGAGTGTGTGAGATAGCCATTGTATTCTTGAATCAGAGCCACTCCTCTCTCGGCGTGATCATTGACTACTTTCATTGCCTGTGCCTCCTGATAATCTGCTTGATTCGGCCAAAGTTCCGGGTCAATTTCAAGGAACGTAATGTAATTTTTGTAAACCGAAAAATGTGCTCTAAACCCAAACAATAACCAAGGTGATCATCAATAGAAATATGTATTGATTCCACCAGGAAAGGTAAATCTGCTAAACCAGGTCATTGATGGATTAATTTGGATGTAGTTTCTACAATAAGTAAACTGAGATATGCATCTAAAATACATATTTAGGAATATATGGAGCATATGGAATATGTGGAGATTTTGTTGGAATTTTACTAGCCAGGTACAATACCAATTCAAATGATCGTTTTTTACGAAAATCATCAAAATCTCAGAAAGTTTAAAGCTATTGAGCTACCAGTAATTATTATGTTACTGCCATAAAAATTGGCATGCTGTATTTCCTTATATAAAGGGACAATTTGAAGGGTTAAGAGCATGACAATTGGAGACTTTAAAAATAAGGACCACCCTAATCAACAGCTGTAGGTGAGAAGTGTTTTTTTTTTTTTTGTATGTGTGTGTTTGTATGTTTGCACCAGTTCTAGTTTAAACCAACAGGTTTATATGGCAACATTCGTTTAAGGAAAACACAACAAATGGGCTTTTGTTCACGTCTCATGACAAAGCACATTGCAAACCGACATTACAAAATGTGCGTAAGAAGTTGTTTTGTGTGTTTACTCTAGTTCTAGTTTGAAACCAACAGGTTTTTATTGCAACATTCGTTTAAGGAAAAAAGCACGGCAAATGGGCCTTTGATCATTTCTCTTTATGATGTCACGAAGCACATTGTGAAATGTGATTAAGAAGTTCTTTTATGAGTGTTTACTCTAGTTCTACTCTTAAACCAACTGGTTTATGCATCAACATTCGTTTAAGAAAAAGCACGGCAAATGGGCCTTTGTTCATTTCTCATTATGATGTCACGAAGCACATTGTGTCAGGCTGCTGTTCTTTTTCTCTCCCATTATTTCATGACAGGAGGGGAGATGCTCACTTAGCAGCTCTCTCTCCGTCTCGTTCTCTGGAGGTAATTAGTGAATCAGCCAGTAATTAGTTTGCTTCATGTCTGGTAATTCCCTCTCGTTGCCCACAATGACACTCCCAGCCGTCAACAGTCAACACTGTCACGCTGTAGAAAAAAAAAAAAGACACCTAGTCTCTTCCTCTCTGCCTTCCCCTCTCCTTGTTGAACGATTGTGTGTCAGAGTCTCGCCCACGAACAGCTCTTTTGAGGCGCCGTTTTGTGTGTGTGTGTGTGTGTGTGTTCTTAAACACGTTTACCCATCCTCTCTATTTCCCCTCTGCGCTCTGTAAGTGTGCTGGATTGTTTACCTCCCTTTTTCTCTCCCTCCCTTTCCCCTCTCCACCGCTCTATCTCTCTCCCTCCCTCCCTCTCTCTAAGATCGGAAGTCCCCCGAGGCCGTGCATTCTTCAGCCCCTCCCCCACCCATCTCTCACTATAGACAGAACATGCAAGAGAGAGAGCATGTGTGTGATGCCCTCCGCATTAACATACAACAAGACGCATATGTATACGTGTGCGCGTGGATTCTGCGCTCACAGATACTTAAACGATTGCTCTCTGTCCCGTGAGGATGAGGCTTTTTCTTAAAGATTTCATTGCGTGCGTGCGTGTTATCTGATGAGTCTGTCTCAGGGGTGGCTGCGGTGCTGTTAGAGAGTGACTTGCTGATAAAAGGCCTGTGAGAGGAGGAGGAAAGAGAGGGGGAGGAGGCTTCTTTGACTGGACACATAAATCAAGGCCCTGGTAATTGCTGCTCAGGAGAAAAAGTGCCTGGGAGAGGGTGTTGTGAAACCGAACACTAAAGCCGCGCTAGCACACGCTCGCACGCATCACAAACACAATGCTGTCATATTCCGAATGAAATTATAAACAATATGGGACCTTTTCCGAACCTAGTGAGCATAGGTTATGCCTACATAGTCAGCTACCTTTTAAGGCATCCGTAACATCAAGAGCGAGTGATTTGAAACGCTCTACTTAGGCAGCACTTCTTTGCGCCAGACATACAGTGCTTGAAGTGTACGGAGACAACTCACAATTGATTCCAATGGAATTTGACGTTATCATGTTTCTAAGCTAAAAGACACTCCGATACACTTTAAAAAAAAAAAAAATGCTGGGATGTTTCAACCATGTTTGGGTCAAATATGGACAAACAACCATGGTGGGTTGGGTTGGGTTTGTCCATATTTGAGGTGCAAGCATAAAAATGCCAATGTGGGGTAAAATAGTCAATTTTTAATGATCTGTAGGCTACATATAGTTAATTTCTATTGCTTTTTAATGAACATGTTGCAGTGCATTCTGGGATTGCCTTTTCTGCAATGGATCAATGCTGCCTTGGATTTAGCCAAAACATGGTATCTTAAAAAGGGATGGTTCACCCAAAAATTATGTTATTTACTCACCTTCATGTCATTCCAAACCTGTATGCATTTCTTTCTTCTGCAAAACACAAAAGAAGATATTTTGAAGTTGGTAGCCAAACCAATTTGACTGCTATTGTATGTACAAAAGCGAAATAAATATAAAAATCTCTTCTTTTGTGTTCCACTGAAGAAAGTAAATAATACAGGTTTGGAACAGCATGAGGGTGAGTAAATGATTGTGAACTATCTCTTTAATAGACATCATAAAATTGACCTTTTTTTGTGTGATTTTTGTTACAGGCTTAACGTATGATGCCTTAAAATATTGAAACAGAGCTCTTATGTAGCATTGACACACTCTGCTTCCCTCATTCCACACATTCTATCAGAGCCTGAGCTCGCCTCCCTGTGTGGGAATGTTGGACAGTAAAGAAAGGAGATCTGAGGCTGTGATTGGTCTTTTTATCTCCCCTCTCGAGAGAAGAGCCATGATTGGTTCACTCATCCCAGGAAAGTGAGACAGTAAAAGATGACAATTAATCTGTCACAGACGCACTCAAAAACCCTTCACCAATCAAACACCGTTTCAACAGCTTAAAACATTTCCCCCCGCTCCCCTCTCTCTCTTTCTCTCGCTCTCTCTTTTTCTCACTCGGATAATAAAGTTCATCATAATTTCTGCTTCTGTTGAGCCTTGAATAATTAGTCATGATCGCTTTCAACAAGGCGCAGCTGCGAGAAACAAAGGACAGATAAGAGGAGAAAGAAAGAGAGAAGATTTTGAAACAGACACGCAAGCACCTGTTGTGACATTCAACTGAGTTCTGTTGTGTTTAAGGGTAAATCTGCATATCGTATGACACGTGCGGGTTGCACAGTCATGAAAATCTGTAGATCTTTTCCGGCATTTTCTATATATATATATAGACTATTTTTGGGAAAAACCTGTTGAATTCTGTTGCCGTGTTTCACTGTTGTTGGTATCTGAAAATATTTAGGCTACTAAATGATCATGCAAGGTGCAGTAGATGGGCAGATCTTGGTGAATTATGGGTGTTCTGAATCTGTAGAGCTTTGTGTGGGCCTGTTTATGGGTTCTATAAATTTTCCTTTATGAAAGCCGAACAGAATCTCAGAGCTTAATGCTCCAAATACTGCATTTTATCCTCCATAATGAGAAAGGGAAAGTGGTAGACAGGAAGAGTGAGCGTAACAGAGCGAGGAAGCATGAGGGAGACGTTTATTTCACTGTGCTTCTGTTATCTTTCCTTTCTCGTCCTTACATCAGATTTCATCATTTTCTCCTCTACCTGCAGATCCACACAGAGAGAGTCCGTCTGTGTTTAATTGAGCCGTGGGTGCTCAGTATTTATTTCTGAAACTTTGAGGCGTAGCCAAAGAACAATGCACAATTTCACGTCGCAGACTTGTCTAAACAATGAAAACAAGTAGCCTTATTCAGGCGCTGTATCGGTTGCATTTTAACGCCCGTCTCATTCCAAGAGCGATTATTTAATTTCGTTTCACGCTATTTTAAGTGACTGATCCAATTTAGTAGACATGCCCACCCAGCCTGGCTGATGAAATGGACATAAACTGAAATCTGAGGGTTAACATCATCATTTGACGTTTCAATCCGTTTACCGCAATTGTTTATTAGGGATTCATATGGAGAAATCCGTGTGCATAGCTGCAGATGGATTTCTATCCATAATGCTCAATGAACTGGTGCTGAACCTGTGCACGCGTGAGCACGCGTGCTTGTAATTGAGCTGTAGACAGAAATATGGCTTTACGGCCACCACTAATGTCTTCTGTGCAGTGGAATAGATGGATGGAGAAAGGGAATATAGAAACTGGGAGAGATAACACAACATGGGGAGGGAAGGGAGGGCAAAAGGTTGGAGGTAGAGAGAGGTGGAGTTTGTGGGTGGACAAAAAAAAGGGATGGAAGAGTGGGAAATGAGGGGGTGGGCTACAGCATGGACAGTCCTATCTTGTAACAGGTGTGTTATCTAGATTTTGAGAACAAAAGAACGACTACTTTGGCATTTCTTTGTTCTTGGTCATTGCACCAATAGATGTAAGGATATTTTGACAATCTGCTTTTGTTTGTGGTCGATTTGTGATGTAGATTTCTTGGTTTTGGCCTTCTGTCGGTGATCCTCTGCCTGCCAGTCTCTCATTTGTTTGCTCTCAGTAGGTGTGACGTGATTGATATTCAAACAAATAATCTGATAAAGAAAGCAGCAGCACCTGGAGAATTCGGATATAGACTACGCCCCCTCCACACCTTCGTCATAGCGTTATGTCAGTTCATCGGTCTGTTTAATCAAGCCTACTTTGAAGTAGTAGTTAGGCTACATACATGCTCATTGTCATGATCTGAGACATTAAAAAGCATCCTTAACATTAAAATGATGAGAGTAACAATAGAGCATGGCTCTTGCAATGCTGTGGTCACAGGTTTGATTCGCATGGATGGACGGATAGATAGATGCTCTCTAGATATCAGCCATTGGCCATTAAAAAAAAGTAGAGAGCAGCTCAAACTTCCTCTCTCGAGTCTTTAATGCCGTATTGAGACTGAACTTGCAAATGATCAGCCGAAGCTACATTTATGCATCGTCTTTGGCATTGCCAAAATTCTTTAACACGTTTAAGATGTCATAGCTTGAATTTGTTTGAATTGGCCAGTCACTACTATCACCACCCACACACACGAACACCCTCATGAGGACCGTGTGTTGGTGCGTAGTGTATTATTAGAGGGGATGTTGTGAGCAAACCCCTCAGATTAGTGCCTGATCTGGGCCAAGGCTCACTACTGGGTAATCAATGTGTGTTTGTGTGTGTATGCATGAGATCAATGAAAGCAATCACTCCGGCTATCTGTATCGCACTATGTATTGCTCTGTGCAAGCTGCAGTGAGCTTCTTTGTGATCCTCCAACACCTTTAACAATTGAAGATGAGCTTTAGAGTTCACAATCATCAGATAGTCTTGCCTGTTTATGTTTGCTTGGTGCCTTTGGTAAACCCTCACACTTAATGCTTTCACAAAGCTCAGAGTGTGTTGGATTTTAAAATACCTTCTTCTATCCCAGATTAATGTATTCGACAAGTCAGTCATTTGTAGGTTGATTTCCCCAAAAAGTGTAAATGTGGCACTATCAAAACATTGTTCTGTCTGTTGGAGTCCTGACCAGCCTGACAACAGCAACATTTGCTCGACCATTGATGTGTGTTTGGGGCGGGATTATGTTTGTCCTGACCAATGACAGATGGGGGGGAGTGTTCAGGAAAACCTGTTTGAAGTCAATACTTTAGCATTTCCATTTGATAATGCTAGTTTACACACTTTAGTTTAAAATACTTTCTCATATGTATAGTTCACCCAAAAATGAGAATTCTGTCATCAGTTACTCACCCTCATGTCGTTCTAAACCCATAAGACAGTCATTCATCTTCAAAACACAAATTAATGTTCTCTCAACTTTTTTTGGCCATCTTTTGAACATCCACACAACTAAAACTTGACTTTTTTTTGAAGAGTGCAAGTTCTGTTACTTTCAAAACATGATTGTTTTTCTCTGCTGTTTGATTTGAGCAATCTAACATGTCTGTTTCTTGCTTGACCAATGGCATGGGTTTGAGGGCGGGGCTACCTGCTTGCCTAAACGAGCCGTGGTCATGTTTGAAAACAGACTCCCTTTTTTTGGAGTTGCTTGCGATGCAGAAAATACACAATACACCTTTCAGTAACACTTTGAAGTTAAAGAATCGTTCTGTCAAATTTTGGACAATATTTTTGGTCATGTGATATTATACAAAACATCCTTGCTGTATTTGCATTGATCCTCCTGTACAGTCTCTTTCAGCAATCTTTATGATTGACAGTTTAGTTAGAGAGATAGATGACCAAGCAAGAACAGTAGAATCAAGAGTGGTTCACACACGTGTGAACTAAGGAAAAAAAGATGGAGATGGAATCGGTGATAGAGACAGAAAGAGGAGGAAGAGAGGATAAAAGAGAGAGACTTAATTTACGCTGCTCTCCCTCTCGGCCTCGGTCTCTCTCTCTCTCTCTCGGCTGCTGCCCGCTGTCGTCCATCATGGCTCCTATGAGCACCATCTGCTCAACATTACAGCCACTGTTGCCTGGCTACCTGCTCTCTCTCTCTCTCTCTCTCTCTCTCTCTCTCTCTCTCTCTCTCTCTCTCTCTCTCTCTCTATCTATCTATCTTTCTATCTTTTTTTCTCTCCCTCCCTTTAATATTTTTTTTCTGTCATTTGAGTCTTTTTCTCTCACCCCTCATCTCTATCTATCTCTCTCTTTCTCTTTCTCTTTCTATCTATCTCTATCTTTCTATCTTTTTTCTCTCCCTCCCTCTCTTTAATGTTTTTTTCTCTCCCTCCCTCTCTTTAATGTTTTTTTCTCTCTCCCCTCATCTCTCTCTCTCTCTCTCTCTCTCTCTCTCTCTCTCTCTCTCTCTCTCTCTCTCTCCATGCTCTGCTGAGGAGTCTTTGGCTCACACACATTATCCGGCAGGAAGAAGGAGACACATCTTTTACACCACTCATGATTAAGCCATCTGCAGAGAGAGCAGAAGGGAGAGGGGGAATGAAGGGATCATAATGAAAAAGAGTATGTAAGGTGGTGAGGGCGAAAGAAGAAAAAGAGAGGAGGTAAAGGGAAATGTGGAGGAAGGAGGGAAAGACTGAGAACGGAATGGAGACATGGGCACAGAGGTGGAAGAAATAGAGATAGATGACGACTCAAAAGAGGGAGTGAGAGATGGTAGGAAAAGGGGGGAAAAAAGATCAACACTGCCCCCCTCTGGCCTTTCCGGCCTCAACAAGGATACGTACGTGCGGATCAGCGCTCGTTTGGACAGCATGACTGGTTAACAGAAGAGATCCAGCTGTCTACACACAGATTTGTGCTCATTGACCGGTCTGGTCTAGATTTATCTGAACAGTCTCCTGTGGCGTGTGCATGTTTGTGCCTCATTATTTATACTGTTCTAAGAGCCTCATGGACGGATGGTTCATATAAAATGTTTGGAGTCGTGGGCTTGCGGTCAGTGAAGTGTTCGGGCGCATTGAGCTATGTGGTGCTTGTGTGGACGATGTGAGTTCAAATCCAGTTTGAACCCCCTACCCCTCCTTCTGCATACCATTCCTTTGTCCTATCTCAGACCGGTCCTTTGAAAATAAAAAAAACATAGTTACTTGGTGTCTTAGTCTGATTGTCCTGGTCTTCAAATCTTATAAGAAGTCCATAAACATCTAGAGTCTGGGTCTCATGACTCTTTGTCGTGGATCTCAGACCACAGTCTATTTCAAGTGTATTAAAGGTCATTTTATGTTACCTGAACCACTACTCAAAGAGAGGGGGTATCTTTTCCTTACCTCACACACAAAAAAAGAGGTCTCCACAGCTCCTGTTATCTTTGGTGTGCCATGTTTGAGAAATTTGTTCTTCTGAGGTTTTATTTTTCTGGTCATTAGTAAACAAATTTTGATAAAAGTGTACTCAGTTTAATTTATGACACTGTAAAAAGTCTGAGTATGAGTTTTTTTCTGCTGTATTAGATTTAAAGGTATTTACATGGGAACATACATTTGTATGATACACTACCATTCAAAAGTTTGTGGTCAGTGATGTTTTTTTAAATGTTTTTTAAATAAAGTATGTTAGGCTAACCAAGGCTGCATTTATGTTTACATTAAAAAAAAACAATGGGGAAAAAAAGCACATTTGGAATGGAAAAACATGTTCTGTGTGAACGGCACCTAATATTTTGGTACTGATACCATGATGCATTTTTTTATTTATTTTTTTATAAAAGTTTAAAAAGAACAGCATTTATTTGAAATGGAAATGTTTTCTAACATCATAAATGGCTTTACTGTAACTTTGATCAGCTTAATGCATCCTTTCTGAATAAAAGTATTAGTTTCTTAAATCATACCGACCTCAAACTTTTGAACAGTAGTGTACTGTATGTAATGTATTCATTTTGTACCAATGAAGCCATTCCCCAGTGGCTGGAGATTACATGACCGTTAAAATAATCTGTAATTACATGCAAGAAGCAATGTATTAGGTGTCAGTAATTCAATGACTGAAAATGAAGTGAATCGTCTGTTATACCCTGTCTGATCATCTCTCCTTTCTTGCGTTTGTAGGAAAGTGTGGTTGGATTGCAACGGCAGGCTGGTGGAGTCCAGCCACCTCACGGGGGACCGGGGGGTGTGGCCTCATCAGGGCCTAACGGGGCGGGGCCTGCCGGGTATCTGGCCAATCCACAGCAGGCGGCCATGATGAAGCAGATGATGGCTATGGAGCAGGAAAAGAGGGTCCAGATCCATATGATGGAGCAGCAGAAAGCACAGCTTATTAGAGAACAGAGACAGCAACAGCAGCAGCAGCACATGCTGGCAGAACAGGTGAGTGCCATTGACACCATAGACATACAGTGCTGTGCTTTTCTTTATGCTCGTATCAAATAGTCATCCTTGTGAGTGTGCAATCATCTGTTGACATTTTGTGGCTTAGGAGGTCTGCTTTCTGTTCAGTTGTTTGTGATTTATCGATAAGGAATTTCTGATATTCATCTAGTTTTCTGCTTTGTTTCCCTCTTTTTCCAGTTACAACAGCAGCAGCATCTCCCCAGACAGATGAGTCAGGCACAGAGGAATCCATATCCACTCCAGCAGTTTCAAGGCAAGACAAGCACATATACAAAGAAAGGAGGATAATATCCATTCCCATAATCTAAACGCTTTGCCACTAGTTGTAACGACCATATTACTTTGTGTGGCTAAAGGGCTTATAGTGTTATACAAGCACTGTAAGGACCTGAAGTGGATAGTAGACTTCTGATGTGAAAAATCTGAACTCCTCCTTTAAGCCTCTAAGTGCAGTTCCTCTTTTTAAAACCCCCCCCAAATTTTTTTTCTCGTTGGCACCTCAAATTACTGCCTGGCCACTTGCACACCCAGTGCCAGCCTTTCGCATGAAGCAGTATAAGACGCATACATTCACCCGAACAAAGTCTGTTGCTTTAACAGGAAACACGTCTATTGATTCTTTTTGTTTTTGTTGTTTTGAATATTAAATTCAAGTGGACATACTATTTTAGTCTGTCTTTTGGTTTATTGGTTAATTTGACTTTAAGGCAAGTCAGTTTACTCAGCGGTCGTTTTGGTCACATTGCCAGGCAGCTATTTTCAATGTAGGTACAACTACTACAATTGAGACTAAAATGTCTGAAACAGTTTGCCAAGATTACATTGTAATAACATATTTCATATCTGCAGTAAAATCTGACAACATTTTCAATCAGAAATCCTTAAGCTATTTTTCAGGCTTGTGTATTAGTGCGGGAAATCTGTTTCTATATGTGCACACACACACACACACACACACACACATTTGTTCTGCCCCTACACTACCCCTGCTTTATATCTACATTTTTGTCTGATGCCTGTCAACATCATTCTAACATGAAATTCATGTAGGTTTATTCAAGGTCTAAGGCCTAGTCCACACGTATTTTTATAAAAGTTTTTTTCCTCTGTTTAAAAAAAAGAAATTGCGTCCACGCAAGCACGGTTTAAAAATAATCTCTGTCCACATGAAAACGCAAAAACACGCTATGAAGTGCTGTCGAGAGCATGCCAAACCAACAGGTGTCGATATAACCCTAACCGTAAAGCCATGTTGGCTAATCAGAAGCCTGAAAAAAGATTATTACCGGTTCTGGTAGGCTAACAACATGTTGTAATAAACAGTGACCTGCGTAGTATTGCATTCTGACGCCTCTGTTCCGCAATATAATGGGAGAACTGTGCATGTATAAAGATAAGCCATGTATACAAGTCCGCCATTGCACAGACTCGCCTCATGTAAACAAAGGAGATAGCGGCACACAATCTGACTTCAAATAAAGGGGATAACGGCGTGCACTCCGATGTCACAAGCCAAAATCTCCGGTTTCACTGTCTGCACACGACAACACTGCAACCGGAGTTTCTAAAAAATTTCAGCCTAGCAGGAGTTTTCAAAAAAGTTCGGTTTCGGTGACTGGGATACTGCTTTTGCGTATTGATTAACAGCCAAACCTCATAGAAAAATCAGCAGTTTTGAAGATACCCGTGTTTAGATCCAACCCTGATCAAACACACCTGTCTGTAATTATCAAGCGCTCCTGAAGATCTTAATTAGCTGTTTGATTTGTGTTGGAGCTGAACTTAGGAAAGTAGATCTCCAGAAGCATTAGGAAAGTAGATCTCCAGAAGCAGGATTGGGAACATGGAATCATTCATTTCAAGCACATGTTTATGTCATGATATACAATTGACAGTGATTTGCTATGCTATTATGAGTGTGTATTTATGCTGTTTGACTTTAATTGAAGCAAGCCTTTGATGTACTGGAAATGTAATGAGAACAACAGATGTCAGTTAATATTATTTAATTTTAAATGATTTTAGGCACGTCCCAGGAGATGGCAGCAAGGAACCAGACGCTGCAGAACATGCGGAATGCTCGACTCCTGCAGCAGCAGCAACAGAACCCGGGGATACTGCAGATGGCGCCCGTCCAGAACTCCGCCGCCATGCCCTCGCAGGGTGACATGAGCATGGCATACGGAGGCCAGGCCAGTTCACAGACTGCCATGTACCAGGGTATGAACCCAAACATGGGCCAAATGCTCCAGCAGCAACAGCAGCACCATCCCAACCAGCCCGGTATGGCGATGGCACAAAGACAAGCGGGCGCCGGCGGGCAAGGAATGGTCGGCGGAGGCCCGGGAGGCGGGTATGGACAGGGGATGCTAATGAACCAGGCCCTCCCGCAGCAGCAGATAAAATCAGCCAGTGTCGCCCCTGGTGGGCAGCCGATGGCCAAAGCCCAAGTTCAGAGACTGCAGAGCATGATGGGAGGCGGAGGCCCGACGTGGCCGCAGCAGCAAAATATTCAGGCCATGGGCGGAAGGACTTCAAACGACATGGTGGCGTTTAACAGTAACCCTGCGTACGCCATGCAAGGTGGCCAGCCTCCTAGGATAGCCAAGCAGCATTTCGCACAAGCGATGGCCGGACAGACTATGGTGGACCCACGTTCAATAAACCCAGCTGCAATGGGTGGGCCGATGATGCCGCACATGGCGGGGCAACCAAGGACCAACCAGCCGCGGGGGATGGTAATGCCAGGCATGAACCAGGGAGTGCCCAACATGGCCGCTTTTGGACAGGGCCCTGCTCAGGGCATACCGGGAGCATCGGGAGGGGGTGGGTCGTACATGCCAGGGGGTCAGCCTCAGGGCTACCAGAGGACGTCCAATCAGGACCTGGCATACGGTTACGGCAGCCAATCGGGGGCTGGGGCCGGGGTTTCGTTCGGCCTGTCGGATGGGACAGATTTGGATTCAACGGAAGGTTGGATGGAAGAGTTTTTCCCCAACCAATAGCCTAAGGGATTTTTTTTAACAGAACAATTTTATGGAAAATGTGATTTTTTTTTTTTCTTTATTTTTTTTTTTTTTTATTACATGGTCGACAAATCTAAGAAATATATTACATGTTGTGTATTACATGTGTGTGCTGTCACAATATTTAAACCAATTCCTCTCTGTTTGGGTTGCTTCTCCAGTAAGGATCCGGCGTTCAAATTGTTTTTTTTGTGTTTTTTTTTTTTTAAGAAATACCCATTTTGGATTTGATCCATTTATGTCTTTGTCTTTTTTCTCTCTTATGTCCTTTGTGCTGGACTAAGGGCAAGAGGCACTGAAAACCTGCAAAATGACATTGGAAAAGATTTTATGGATGTTTTTATGTATTTAGTTCTCCCTTGTTCTGACATCCTGTTCATGTATTAAAGAGTGTGTGGAAATTTGAGGTGGGCCTTTGTCACCAATGGATCCCTTTTCCCAAACCAAACAATTCAACACACCTCCTTTTTCTTCTCTTACATATCTTCTCTCTCTCTCGCTGCTCTTGATGTGTGTTGATTTGCTCTGCTTTGTGCTTGTGTGTGTGTGTGTGTGTGTGTGTGTGTGTGTGTGTGTGTGTGTGTGTATGTGTGTGTGCGTGTGCGTGTGTGTGTGCTTGCGCGTTTATTTGCACTATGAGCATCACAACAAAACACATCAGACTCCGTGTGCTCTGTGCATGCAAGATGGATGCTCTGCTGTCGCTAGGCGACCGGTGTCAGTAGAAGAGTGAAGCCATGTGTGTGTGTTTGTCAACTAGGTGAAGAGATTTGGCAGCTACAAACTTCCCCCTCCCCTCCCTAAAACTGTGAGAAAGATGTTTTCTTTAGTCACAATGGCAGCTAGAAAGGATATATGAACTCATCTGGATTACAAGAAACAGTTCACCAAGTATAAAGTAATATTTATGCGATTTTAATGTAACACCCCAGACGTTCAGTGTTTTGATTCTATCATTTAAAAAATGCTTCACAACATTCTAGTTTTGTTTCTTTTCTGAACGTAATTGCTTGTGAACACTGGTTAAAGATATTTGAATAAAAAAAGAAAACATTTAAATACGCAGTACATACTGTATTTCCGCTGATGGGTCATACCACTTTTCTCCTTTTATTTTACCAGTCAAATGACACATTTCAATCACTTCAAGCTCTTGCACCCACTGACACTCATTTACCCGTTACACAATGCCTGACAGAGGAAAAACAAGCACATCAAGACTCCGGCAAGCCGTTTGTAATCCAGTCAACTTTCTTTTTCTCTTTCAACTGTGACAATTTCAACAAAAATTAAAAAAAAAAACTTAATTTGTAAATGTAAGCCTATGCTCTGTATTGGGAATTTAAATTGATTTACGATCCATTCCCACCAACTTGTGTTCATTATTCGAAAAATTTATAGTTCACATAAATAATGATTTGTTGTGTTACTTGTATGAGTTTAACCTGGTCTGTCAACTAATTTCAAATGAAGTCTCAAAATGGTAACCATTTCTTTACTTTAGGTGTCTGCTGTTTACCATGAAATGCCACACAAAGAAAATCTGTCTTTTCTCCTAGTTGTGTGTTACTTTATGGTATTATAGTCATGCTGTCTCTTTCTGTGATCGAGCTCTAGTTTGATTGTTTCAGCTCTATGAGGAATGTAACTGACTTGAATTGTGACTGACTTGCCCTTTTTTGAGAAATATCTGTCTTAATGGGAGATTGAACGCATTCACATCTTCAGTGTTTCGCAGTGTTATATTGTTGCTGTGTCAAGAGGATCGCAGTTGGAGAGGGTAAAGCCCACGTTCTCCTGCCGTCTCACCAAATATCAACAATCTGGGACCAAGATTAACATGTTTTTGATTTCTGTTGAAGTCATCGAGCTTATCTTTTTTCTCCTTTTTATTTCTTACTGGTGCTGACATATATGTGATGGAAAAAGATATATATCAGATACAGTTATATGTAAATATGTTTTTACAATTTTAAATACATCAGAGGATATGTCTCTACTAACTGTAAAAATATTGCTGTTTGTTTAAGATAGAGAAGTATTTTTATTTCATCTTTTTTTCCACTTTTAAACTCATCTGAGCTATACCATTGCACTTCAGACAATGTCTTACTACTAATTTGTAATGTAAACCTCCTCTAATTTTTATTTGAAGGTTTTTCTAGTTTTCAAATTTTAATCTGTATCTAAAGCAGTGCTTTTTTTCTTTTTCATGTACAGAATTATGTAAATGGTAATGCCAGAGAGTTACAAAGAATTTGTTTTTCAGAAAAAAAATACATTAAAGAGATTGATCATTAAAAATGTTCTCATTAAAATAAGTCTCTGCAACTTTTTTGATACAAAAACAAGGGTATAACACATTTGACCTGTTTATATGTTTAAACTATAGTCAAAGAAACTGCAGAATAAGAAAAAAAAAGTAAAATTTAAAGAAAAGACAGAAAAACAGGTGTTGTCGTCATGCATGAGCTGTCATCAGGGTTATATATATATATATATACGTATATATTGTACATTCATGTGCAAAAGTTTACATACACCTTGCAGAATCTGCAAATGTTTTACTTTATTTTGATGGTCCCTTTAACACATTCTGTTGACTAAGTAACGTTGCACCTACATGTCTAACTCTCATTAGAGTGTTAGTAGAGTATTGGTAGACTGGTAGGGTTAGAATAAGTTGACCTGTACTTGCAAAGCTACTTATTGTCAGTATAATTTCTGTTGGAGGACCATCACAATAAAGAGTTTGCAGAAAATAAGCAGACAGTCGACTAATACTCTGAGAGTTAGTTGACATGTAGTTGCAAAGTTACTTCTAGTCAACAGAAGGTTCAAAAGGGACCATCAAAATAAAGTGTTACGGTTAAAGGGATACTTCACCTCTGGGAAGATGAATGTGTATTTAAAATAGGTCATTTAAGTAGAAGAAATGTGAAGAAATTTTTGAATTTGGAGCTTTCTAGACTGAGAAAAGCCATAAAATGTATTTTTGGCTTATGTGGATGAAAGACAACAACTCCCAGAATGCACTTGCTTCGCTGTCTTAGGAGGCCACGCCTACCGGTAAGAGTGCGCAGTTTAAAACAACAAAGCTAGCCTACGTGATGAGTTTGCGAGGGATTTAGAGATAGCCCAAAATGTCCGGGATTCAGCTTTTGCGTTCTACAGTCGCCATTCATTCATCATGTTTACTGTGGCGAGCAGGACGAGGCTGACGGCCGCGGGAGAACAGCGCGAGGCCGGTGTCATGATTACTGAGACGCGCCGGGTCTCCCATCTCTCACGGAGGAGCGGGAATTTTTCTTAGCAATGGTAAAACGCACATCAACCGATCACTTGTTTAGCGTTCATGTAAACACTACATTCAAGTTCACCAATCGGAATGAATTCAGTTAGATTGAAACAAAAGGTGTGCATGTAAACAAGGAATAGCGACCGCAGAAAGCAAAAGCTGAATCCCGTACATTTTGAACGATCTCGCCCGCCGGACAAGTCCGGGAAAAGGAGGATGGTTACTTACTCAGCTTTCTCCTACTATTCAGCTTTCTCCACAGAACAAGAGCATGCTAGCTTAGCTTCCAAAGAAAGACGGCTGACACTGTGTACATTCTGACTGAGTGAGATCCCACCCTCTATGGGCGGGCTGAAAACATGCGGAACAACGCCATCTACTGGCTGTAGTCTTTAGCCTCTGGCCAGAAAATCCTCCGATGACGCAAAATGACGATTTTTGCGTCATTGGAGGATTTTTTCCAGACAAAAAATACATAAATCTCTTGTCTCAGGGGGATATGAGGGTGGAAAGCATGGTAATTCGAAAATACTACAGGTTTCCTACTAATACAAAGCTTAATGCTAAATCCTGAAGTAACCCTTTAAGTTTAGCAAAATAAGAGGGATCATACAAAATGCATGTTTTTATTTTTTTTAGTACTGTCCTGAATAAGATGTTTTACATTAAAGATGTTTACATATAGTCCACGCAAAAATAAATAAATAGCTGAATTTATAAAAAAATTCCCTTCCCCGTTCAAAGGTTAACCCTTCATTCTTAATACTGTGTATGACACACCTGGATGATCCACGACTGCTTTTCTTGTTTCTGTTTTGTGATGGTTGTTCTTGAGTTCCTTGTCTGCCTGAGAAGTTAAACTCCCCAATTTTCTTCAGAAAATCATTCTTCAGTTCCCTTTCGAGAGGTCTCTCGTATTGCGTAAGTAGCTTACGCTATGTGAAAACTCCTTTTCTCGAGAATATTGAAGCCAAATTTTTAAAACGCAGTGCAGCTGCACAGCAGACACATAGCCAAGCGTCTAGCACGGTCATTGGCTGTGCTGCGGCAACTGCACGAACCTATGGCGAGGCAGCTAAGGCGCGTGAACCAATTCAGGGTGCTTCGCGCCCAGGCGCGTCAGAGCCTGCCGAAATGGGCGTGGTTTATAGCTATATAAGCCCCCATTCTTGTCATAAAATCTGTCTGGACTTGAGTCTGGACTTGAACTGGAAGCTTTCAGGGACCTGCGCAGCACCACAGACCTGGCTCTGCGGGCCACAAAATCAACCACTCAGGCGATTAGAAGGAGTATGGCGAACTTGACAGTGCTTGAACGTCACCTCTGGTTAAACTTAACAGAGATGAAGGATGCAGACAGGGCAGGTTTTCTCGACTCCCCTATCTCCACCACCGGTCTGTTCGGCCCAGAAGTCAAAGGTTTCGCGGAACACTACACCGAGGCTCAGAAGGCGTCACAAGCTATGCGTCACTTCCTCCCTTAGCGTTCCAGCTCTGCTTCAAGCCGCCACAAAAAGGTGCCGACTCCTCAGCAGGTAAAGTCAGCGCCGTTGGTCACACAGCCCCGTCCAGCGGCTGAGGTCCGTCACCGCTCTTGCTCAGCTAAGCGGCAGCAGTTCCCAGAGCAACGGGGACCCTGACCCAAGATTGTGTTGGACCCCGAGCCTCGAAAGCATTCCTAGCCACGGCGAAAGGGAGGAAAAGAGAGTGTTTGAGTCCCACCGAGGCAGGGCCAACCTCCAAAAAGCCTTTTATACATTTTCTAGTCCCCTCATTAGCTCAGGCGGCTAGAAATATCAATACTGCAGTAAACGAGTCTGTTATGAAACATGCACACCTGCAAACAAACGGCCTTTTTACTGCAACCCAAATAAAGCACGAAAAGAGCACTTTTCTATCAGTTGGTCCTCCAGGTCATGCTGGCAGTGTAATAAATGTAGGTTGTGTGCCCACAGTATCAGTTTTCCCTCTGACTCACGCTGGAAGGGTAATAAATGTAAGTTGTGTGCCCACAATGAAGTATGCACCCCTGCACATAAGCACTGTTCCCACAGCATCAGTTTTCCCTCCGGCTTGCGCTGGAGGTGTAATGAATGTAGGTTGTGTGCCCACTATGAAGTACGCACTCCCTCGCATAAGCGCTGTTCTTACAGTATCACAAGCACAAAGCAGCTGGGCAGCCGGGTCCCTATCATAAAGCGGCCCGTCCCCAGACATCATTCAACCCCTGGCTATGCCATCCCCGGGTTATCAAAATGGGTGTTGAATGTAATAAAACGAGGCTACTCGCTACAATTTGCTCGCAGACCTCCGCGCTTTCTAGCCGTGGTCGAGACAACAGTGAGAAGCGACGTGGCTCACGTCCTTCGCTCCGAAATGTCGAAACTGTTAGCAAAAGGGGCTGTAGAGCCAGTCCCTTTATCACAAAGCGAGTCGGGCTTTTACAGTTGCTACTTCCTCGTCCCGAAAAAAGATGGCGGTCTCAGACCAATCTTAGATCTCAGACACCTGAACAAAGCGCTTATGACGCGCCCATTCAGGATGCTGATAACCAAACAAATCCTCGCGCAGATTCGCCCAGGGGATTGTTTTTTCTCAGTGGATCTGAAAGATGCTTATTTTCACATTCAGATAATGCCCCATCACAAGCCATTCTTGAGATTCGCTTTCGAGGGGCAGGCTTATCAGTACACGGTTTTGCCGTTCAGCCTATCTCTAGCACCCCGTACATTTACGAAGTGCATGGACACAGCTCTCGCTCCCCTGAGACAACGGGGAGTGCAAGTGTTGAACTACCTTGACAATTGGCTGATTATAGCACAATCGGAGGCACAGTTAATAACTCACAGATCCTGGCTCCAACCCTTAGCATTGTCTCAGGATAAATGCTTCCAAAAGCGCGCTGTCTCCCAGGCAGAGCATTTCCTTCCTGGGGACAGTCATAAACTCTCTAGAAATGAGTGCCATTCAGCGCCTAGCAGTGTCGTTCAGAGCGGACGCTTACACGCCTCTCAAGATATTTCAGAGGATGTTAGGTCTCATGGCTTCAGCATCATCAGTACTCCAGCTGGGTCTGCTGTACATGCGTCCTCTTCAGCGCTGGTTAAAACCCTGTGTACCGGCTCATGCTTGGCAATCTGGCCACTTGCACATCAAAGTGAACCACGGCTGTTTCAGAGCCCTGGAAAGCATCCGGCTGGTACCAAACCGGCATGAGTATGGGTGTGATTTCGAAAAGGAAAGTTATTTCAACAGACACCTCCAACCTAGGTTGGGGAGCCCTTTACGAGGGCAGGGCCATCTGCGGCCTATGGTCGAGCCTAGAGAGGTGCCTTCACATAAACTGTCTAGAAATGAGAGCGGTCACACTATCGCTGCAAGCTTTCCTCCCATACCTAAAAGGACATCACATCTTGGTCCGGACGGACAACATGTCTGTGGTATCCAATATAAATCGCCAGGGTGGACTCAGGTCGAACAACCTGCACACCATGGCCAAAAACCTCATTATATGGGCTCAGCACCACCTGCGCTCGCTGAGGGCAGTGCACGTGCCAGGCATTCTGAACCAGGGTGCGGATATACTATCCAGACAATGTTCCTCCAGGGGAATGGTTGCTTCACCCACAAATGGTTCAGCTCATATGGAGCATCTTCGGCGAGGCAGAGGTCGACCTCTTCGCCTCAGAAGACAACGCTCGCTGCCAAGCATTTTTCTCCAAGCACAAGGACGCGCTAGCCCACGATTGGCCAAGCCACCCTCTGTATGCATTCCCTCCGGTCACAATGCTACCTCAGGTCATCGAACGGATCAGGGAGAGCAAGTGTGCAGTGCTCTTGGTAGCCCCTCTCTGGAGGAGCCAGCTATGGTTCTCCGAGTTGACTCAGCTGCTGGAAACACCCCCATGGCCGATTCCACTGAGGAGAGACCTCCTCACGCAGGCGAACGGGACGATCTGGCACCCCAGTCCCGACTTGTGGGCCCTCCATGTATGGCCCCTCAACGGGTACCCAGGAATCTCCCAAAAGGAGTTCTGAAAACCATCACTGAAGCGAGAGCGCCTTCAACCAGGCGCCTTTATGCTTTAAAATGGTCAGTGTTCTCCGACTGGTGTACAGCACGGAACCTGGACCCCCACTCATGCAGAGTGCCAAGTGTGCTCTCCTTTTACAAGAGCTCTTGGACGTGGGTCGTTCCCCCTCCACGCTCAAAGTATACGTAGCGGCCATAGCAGCATCTCACGCTCATGTGGCCGGGCAATCATTGGGAAGGAACGACCTGGTCGTGCACTTCCTCAAAGGGGCCAGGAGGCTGAACCCGCCTCGACCCCACTCTGTGCCTATCTGGGACCTCTCCACGGTCCTGGAAGCCATGAAAGGTGCCCCATTTGAGCCACTTCAGTCTGCTGACCTGAAGCCTCTCGCTCAAAATTGCTCTCTTGCTGGCACTGGCTTCAGTATAGCGAGTAGCTGATTTGCAAGCGATTTCAGTAAGGGCTTCCTGCCTTGAGTTTGGGCCCAACGACTCCAGGGTCGTCCTTAAGGCAAGGCATGGATATGTTCCTAAACTTCGTTCAGAGCGCTATCAGCTCTTCCTTCACCAGAGGACGAAAGAGACGCGAATCTACTCTGCCCTGTCAGGGCTCTCAGAGTATGTTTGAAGCGTTCTACTCCGTTCAGACAGTCAGAACAGCTCTTTGTGTGCTTTGGCGGCCACACCAAAGGGCTCACGGTCACAAAGCAGAGATTATCGCGCTGGATAGTGGACGCTATCGCACTGGCTATAATGAATCGAAGGGCCTTCACTGCCCCATAGGCGTTAGAGCTGATTCCACGAGAGGCATGACCTCGTCGTGGGCATGATCAAGTGGTATACCTATTGAAGATATCTGTGTGGCGGCCAGCTGGGCCTCGCCATCCATATTTATGAGGTTTTATAACCTGGAAGTTCCTGCTTTGCAAGCGAAGGTTCTTTCAATATAATAAGTGTTAAGCACAATTCACATAACTATGAGGCCCGATGCTTATCTGGTCCTGATTGAACTCGAACTACGGTTCTTATATATGAATAAATAAGGGACTTGGCCCTTTGTTAAGGCCCATTCCTTGGTTCCCTATATGAGGCTTGTCACTGGCCTGGCCTCTATTAGGACTCATAACTTTACTCTTCTATGAGCCTCGGGCGCTCTGCCCTAGGCTATAGTATGGGGCGAAGTTTTAAGCATGCACAGCGTTTTGAAAAGGGTTCCTTTTCAAGCTACTTAAGCAACACGAGAGATCTCTCGAAAGGGAATGACTTTCGTAACCTCGGTTCCCTGAGAAGAGGGAACGAGTATTGCGTAACCCGCCGTGCTACTGTGCTTAAGTCAGGAGATCGCTTCAGTCGATTTAAACCTGATTTTATGGCATGAATGGGGGCGTATATAGCTATAAGCCACGCCCATTTCGGTGGGCTCTGACGCACCTGGGTGCAAAGCACCCTGATTGGTTCGCGCGCCTGAGCCGCCTCGCCATAGGTTCATGCAGTTGCCGCAGCACAGCCAATGGCCACGCTAGACGCTCTGCCATGTGTCTGCTGTGCAGCTGCACTGCGTTTAAAAAATTTGGCTTCAATATTCTCGAGAAAATACGTTTTTCAATAGCGTAAGCTACTTACGCAATACCCCTCTTCTCATCTACGAGTCTTTTTCCAGCATCTTTTGCATATTTTGAACCCTTTCCAGCAGTGACTGTATGATTTTGAGATCCATTTTTTCACACTGAGGACAATTGAGGGACTCAAACACAATTATTAAAAAAGGTTCAAACATTCACTGATGCTCCAGATGGAGAAAAGGTGCATTCAGACCTGGGGGTGAAAACTTTTGAACAGGATGATGATGTCCAAAATTATTATTTTATTTTTTTTAAATATTAACAAATATTTTTTATTAATATTATATGTTTTCTTCATTAAGTATACTGTCCTTTGGAAGCAACAGAAGATACTTGCATGTTTCCCGGAAGATAAATTAAGTACCATTTAAATTTTATGATCTTCAAACTCAAAAGGTTTTCACCCCCTGACTCTTAATGCATAATGTTTCCTTCTGGAGCATCAGGTTTGCATTTAAATTTTATTAAAATAATTAACATTTTGCAGATTCTGCATGGTGTATGTAAACGTGTGTGTGTGTGTGTGTGTGTGTGTGTGTGTGTATGTACTATGTGTGTATGTATATATGTGTGTGTATGTATATATATATATATATATATTTATATTTTTTATATATATATTTATATTTATATATATATTTATATTATATATTTATATATATATATAGTTATATATATTATAAAGGTTTTATATATATATTATTTTCCAACATTAAAATTGTATGTAAAGTAAAACATTCTGTGAAATATACACACGATATATGACCTTGAAACAATACAACACATTGAACAAACTGCATCTATCTCTCAATGTCTCGTCTCCATTTGCGATACATTTAAAGTGTTGCCTACCCTGATTAAAGTCTGAAAGTAAATAAAGATAAACTAAATGGAAGACAAATAAAATATACCATGTTGCTTGTTAGAATAAAATTGGAATAAAACAGGAGAATTGGTAGCTAAAGATGTAAATTACAGGGAGAGACAGCCAACTATAGGGTGTCTCACTATCCTAATTAATGCCACATATGCTAAAGAACGCTGTTTAATATCTTACCGCAATGAATCACTCTCCTTCTCTTTGTATCTTTCTCTTTTGCGCTGTGCTGCTTTCGCGCGCTATCTTCTGATTATGATGAATGGAGAGGTGTCACTATGACACTGCCATTACTCATCTTCAGGGTTGAAACAACCTCGCAGTGAGAAATTTGAGGGAGAAAGAATGGGGGTGGAGGATGGAGGTTTGTTTGGGCTGTTGGCTGCAGAGGAGTTGAGATGGAACATAAACACACAGACTGCCCTGTCCCATGGGCTTTCCTTCTAAATGGGGTCATCTAGTCCCTCAGCACTTCGTCCATTAGTTAAATAAAATTGTCCTTTAATCTGATCTAATAAAACAGCCAGTGCTGCGAATCATCTAGCAACCATCTGGAAGACTTGAACAAATCACAAGCAAAAGTACCTGTGTAAGTGTTTCATCCCCCTCCCCATTTTTTCTCTAAATATAGCCTACATGTACCCTGGATTGTAAACGAAGCAAAAATAAAATATAAAGACTATATTAAGCAAACAGTTTCCAGGGGTGTCAACGTCCAAAAAAGCCAGGCCATTACATTTTTTTCTTTTTTCTTTAAAGTTCAGCCATATTATTTGTAATCTATATTCAAGCTTCCTGAAGTCATATATTAGAGATGTGTGTGGGGAGGAATTGATATTGTAAATAAGTAAAGCTTTATTTATATAGCACCTTTTAAAAACAGTTTACAAAGTGCTTTAAAGAAGAGAAAAACGTGCATTCACAGAGAAAAAAAAAACATACATACAAACATAATGGGAATAAAATAAAGAAAACAAAATACCACCATAAAATAAATCAAGGAAAGGTCCTAGTGAACAGATATGTTTTGAGATACTTTTAATAAGTGCTTAGTGAGTTGATTGCTCGTAGGTTGTCAGGAAGAGAGTTCCAAAGCTTGGGACCGAAATGCTGACTCGACAATTTTATCCTTGTTTGACAAGTTTCTGATTGTCAGAAGGGGATGTTTCTGAGGCAATAATATGTTGTTTCCTAAGTTCTTGACCTGGGCTGCGTTTCCCAAAAGCAGCGTAAGCCTAAGTTGATCATGGAGACCATTGGTGGCAATTGTTCTACGATCAACTTAAGCTTACAATACTTTTGGGAAACACAGCCCTGATTACTGGCTTTTAGTGATAGAGAGTCAAGAGATGGGGCAATAGATGTTCTCTGTGTGTCATTACCGATAATAACAAGTACCTCTGTCTTATCTTTGTTTATAATTGAATTGTGGGCATCTGGTGCAAGTGAAAAATAGAGTTGCATGTCATCTGCAAATGGTGAAATTTAAAAAAAAAAAAACATCAATTATAGAAAGCATGTAAAAGTTAAATAATAGAGGACCTAAAATTGAGCCTTGGGAAACACCACAAGAAATGACATAATGCCTGGAGGTGTAGTATACCTAGTGTAACATAGTATTCCCTGCTGCTTAAGTAGGATCTGAACCGGTATAAGACAGGACCTGATAGACCGACCCAGTTCTGAAGTCGGTCGAGTAGAATCTCATGATCAACGGTGTCAAAAGTAGCACTCAGATCTAAAAGAACAAGGATTGCAAAGTTCCCTGAGTCCCGAATAACTTGCAGATCATTTAAAACCCTAATCAAGGCTGTTTCTGTGCTGTAGTTTCCCCAGGAACCAGATGAAATGTTTCCTTAAGTGTATGGGCATTGAGATAAGCATACTATAAAAAAAAAAATTAAAAAAACATTTTACCAAGAAATGGAAGATTGGTTTGTAGTTACTGAGCACAGAAAAATCAAGATTAACAATTGCAATTTAAAAAATTTGTGGAAAAACTCCTTGCTGTAGGGACTGATTTACCGATATTCAGGATGTCTGGTAATAAGCCGATCATAACTGTTTCTAGAAATGTAGTGGGTAATGGGCCGAGAGAGCAGCTAGAGGAATTCATGTGATATGACCTGTGTAAGTGTACTGGGGCTGACAGCTGAGATGGAGGACAGGTTACATTGCAAAGGACTAGCTGGGGAGTTGGAGATTTTACAAGTAGGACAAGTGCTGGCAATGTTTTGTCATATGGAAGTAAATCTCATTGCTGTTTACATTTGTGAGAAGTTTTGATGATATTTGAGCTGAGGTTAAGTAGCCTATCGATAGTGGAGAATAATAATAATAATAATAATTAACCATTCGTTACATTTATATAGCACTTTTCTGGGTATCAAAGCGCTTCACATGGAAGGGGGGAATCTCCTCAACCACTACCAATGTGCAGCATCCACCTGGACGATGCACTGTTAGAAAAATCTGTAGAAATTACAGTATTACTGGCAGCTACTTGCCAGTAACTTACTGTAGATTTAAATTGATGTTATTTACTGGCAACAATTTGTTCAAAATTAAATGAACATTAAACATTAACAAGTCTTTGTCTTTACAGAATAAAACTATAAAATAACAATCTAATGCAAAGCATTCTGGGAACCAGAAATCTTCATCAACCTTTTTCTGTTTTTTTTTCCTTCAGATTTTGGTTCCCAGAATGCTTTGCATGAGGCTGTTATTTTAGTTTTATTCTGTAAAGACAAAGACTTGTTAATGTTTAATGTTCATTTAACTTTGAACAAACTGTTGCCAGTAAATAGCATAAATTTAAATCTACAGTAAGTTACTGGCAAACAGCTGCATAACTACAGCAAATTTTTTACAGTGTGCGCATCAGCCATATTATGCCAGAACGCCCAACACACACCAGCTTATTGGTGGAGAGGAGACAGAGTGATACAGCCAATCTATGTATATGGGGATGATTAGGAGGCCATGATGGACAGAGGCCAATGGGCAAATTTGACCAGGATGAATCTTTATCTTATAATGGATGTACTATTCTCCATGGGGCTTTAATGGTCACAGCAGAGACAGAAGATGCAACAGAGTTAATACATTCAGAGAGCCTGGAACTAACATTTTCAAGTCATTATTCACAAAAAGAATTGCTCTTAATTGTTGTTTGCTTAGGCTATATTTAATTTAATCAAAGATCACAGCAGGATGTGTGTTATACGCCAATTGCAAGTTTGCTAAAACATGCTAGTAATTTCAGTTCACTTCATTATTGAACTTTGTTGTCAAAATATAGCTGTAATTAAATATCCTAAAATATGCTTAAAGGGTTAGTTCACCCAAAAATTAAAATTCTGTCAGTAATTACTCACCCTCATGTTGTTCCAACCGCGTAAGACCTTCGTTCATCTTCGGAACACAAATTAAGCTATTTTTGATGAAATCTGAGCCATGTTTCACTCCTCCATAGGCTTCTATGTGACTGAAACTAGCTGGCCCAGAAAAGTTATTAAAGAGATCGTTAATATAGTCCAAGTGACTCCAGTGGCTCAATCTTAAGTATATCAAGCGACGAGAATACTTTTTGTGCGCAAAAACAAACAAAAATAACGACTTTATTGTTTATTCCACTATTCATTTCCTTCTCTCTGGACCTCTAGTTGGTTCGCGTAGTGTTTTTGCGCAGCGCGTCTGTGTTACACGTCACCACGTAGGCTCACTATTGGCCGACGCCGGTCATGTGTGTGTTGCGTGATGACGTGCAACACAGACGCGCAGCGCAAAAACACTACGAGGCCCAGAGAGAAGGAAATGAAAAGTGGAATAAAGTCGTTATTTTTGTTTGTTTTTGCGCACAAAAAGTATTCTCGTCGCATGATAAACTTAATGTAGTGCCACTGTAGTTACTTGGACTATTTTAACAATGTTTTAATAACTATTCTGGGCCGGTGAGTTTCGGTCACACTGGAAGCCTATGGAGGAGTCAAAATTCTGTCAGATTTCATCAAAAATATCTTAATTTGTGTTCCGAAGATGAACGAAAGACTTACATGGTTGGAACAACATGAGGGTGAGTAATTACTGACAGAATTTTCATTTTTGGGTGAACTAACCCTTTAACTGTTTTACTGGACTTTACATAATCCTAAATCTGGCGATGTAATATTGTCTCTCATATACTAGTTCCTGTAATGACCACTAGATGGCAGCAATGTATTTTACTAAAACTCCAAAATGCCAACAGAGCCCCTTGATTGAGAACCATATATGCCCGAGACCAAACAAGATGAAAAAATGAAAATTAGTTGTGGGGTAAACTGTCAATCCTGGATACTATATTACATAATCTAAACAAAGACAAAAAATAAATGGTCAACATATTAGACAGGATATGAAGATTAATTTGAGCTTTGTTTGAGGATCTTTTGAGATAACAATGTCTGTCTCAAAACCGTTCTTAGTGGAATCCACACAAAAGAACAAAAAGTTTGAAAAGCAACAACAGGCTTTTTTACTGAAAATAATATTGATATAATACTATAGAAAATAGTATGATTACTGTTATTATTATATAATTGTTCATTTGAACTCAATGCCCCATAACTGAAGGGATGTCTTATTTTGTAAAGAAACCGGATAATAATTACATATACAATGTTTATTTTTAAACCAATTGTCGGTAATAGTAGTTTGAATACTGATGTTACATAAACCCTTAACCTCGGGTCTTTAGTGACCTTTAGGGACGTCCTCCTCCTCATTCATTTTTTAAAGTTAGACATCAACCTTCTTAATTTATTATAAATAACATGACAAGAAATTTTTTTATAAAAGAATGCCCCGTTTACACATTCATTTTTTGTAAAAATTGTATAGGGTCGCTAACAATCCGAGGTGTATAACAGTGATACACAATGATGAAGTGATGGAATAAAACATCTGCTCAAACTGAACTCTTCATAGCTTCAAAAGGTAACAAAACTGTATTCTTCTGTAATTGTTACTCTAATATCAGGAGAGTTTTATATTATCACGACAGGTAGAGATCCATCCGTGTTGTATATAAATCCGGGTCGCTAAAGACCCAAATATGTAATAATGATTGGTGAAAAATTCATGCATTTAAGGGTTAAAGGTCAGACCAGCATATTGGTTTCTGCTCTTTTTTTAAGCACCACTACATAGTTTTTAAAGAACTTAAAGTAAAAAATGTTCACTTATGTGGCACCGGTCTTTAAACATTTTAATTATCTTTAAAGTATTTATTTAGGAGTATCAGACAGGAAGATGTAACTGAACTCAGTCTAACACTTCAAACGTAATAAGTACAGGTTACAGCTGAGCTCTCCCTTTTTTAAAATCAATTATTTCTGAATAATAACTTCTTAACTTCATACTATATAATCATACTATATCATATTAAAAAAGAAAGTGAAGACAATTATTTTTTTAAATAAAAGAGAGGCAACTCTTTGTTCTCTGTAATAATTTTTTATGATTATTGTACATAAAAAAAGG
This sequence comes from Rutilus rutilus, assembly GCF_951802725.1. Lineage (NCBI taxonomy): Eukaryota > Metazoa > Chordata > Actinopteri > Cypriniformes > Leuciscidae > Rutilus > Rutilus rutilus. The sequence continues at coordinate 33,985,489 of NC_140210.1, read as the reverse complement.
AATTAGAAAAAGACAACAATTTTATCCAACACAAGCATTTTCACATGATTTAGTCATTGATTAATGTAAATGTACTTAAGAGGCATGATATTCTTATCTCATTATATAACTGAAGTTTCTCCTATTCACATAAAAAAAGCAATTAAGTTGCAGAGCAAAACAGACATTGAGAAAGACACAAAGTAGCCTCTATTGGTTGTGGTAATGACCGTGGTGATTGTCGAAGGCTTATTAGTGACTGTAGAGGGCTCAACTGTGGTTGCAGTTACAGAGGGACTCTTTATAGAAGTGAAACATGTGCCCACATTTCCCACCATGTCCACAACTACCAGCTCTACTTCCTGAGAACAACAGGATGCATTATAGGATGCCACAGTCACATTTGTGCCATCCTCACTTATCACAACGCTTAAGCTGAGAGAGCCGTTCCCACGGTTGAAAGACACACCGGATATGCCTGTGCCATTCCCGTCCGTCAAGTTGGCGGAGAGTTCCCATGATGCCGTGCTGCATTCCACAGAACAGTTAGCTTTGATGCTCACTACCTGACAGACAGGGCTAGAAATATCAGTCACCTGCCAAAATAAAAATAAAAATAATTGAGGTTAGTCAGAGTCGATGAAGGGATCAAATGCTAATACTGTTTGCAGCAAAAACAATGAGTCACGAAGAAAGCTATTCTATTCAATGGAGATCAGTTACAGTACAATGAAAATACAACATAAGTCAAACTGATGGTAATTATTAATAATGTCTACTCTAGCTGCTTTCATAACAGCTACCTTAGTCATGACACTGAAGCGCAGTGCCACGTAATTGGAGTCACTGGACTCTGGATCTTCTGCTTCAATAGTGAGTGTGACATCCGTCCCTGACTTTGTGTTGGAGGGTGCCGTCAGTGTTACAGTTCCCTGAGCGCTGCTCTCTGTCCCCACGTTCAGAGAGCTGGGGAAAGACACGCTGAAGCCGCGGTCAGTCCGGGCTCGGATAGTGTAGTTGCTCCCTGTAGCATTATTGACCAATGTAAAGTTGAGATCGAAAGGAATTCCAGGCTCTATAGAGCTATCTGGTTGGGCCTGAGAAGTGAAATGGTTAATATGGTTAGAAATATTGTCAATGTATTTTGCATATATTTAATTGAATATTCTGTGCTGCTCATCCTAAACTTATATAAAAGTCATGTGTCAATGGTTCTCTTACGAGAGGTTCTCTCGTATTGCGTAAGCTAGCTTACGCTGCGGGAAAGTCTCCTTTCACGAGATACTGAAGCCAAAAATTATCCTAATTTTTAAAACTTACTCTCTAGAGAGAACCGAGGTTACGTTAGTAACCGAGTACGTTTTTTGCTGAACTATCCCCTTAAGCTCACCGTGATGGTAACTCTAGAGCCTTTTTGCTGTGTGGGTGACTGTCTCTGGAATTGACTAGGCAAAGATCGAGTTGAGTCATTCAACAGTCCTTTAAGTTGGACCACAAATGCTCCCTCTGGGATTTTCTCTACATTCACCAGGAAGTCTGTCGCTCCCACTGCTTTGATGGTTCCATTAACAACATCAGATCCTGAAGCTTCAACTAGAAGCACGTCAGTCACTGTGACTGAATCTCCTCCGGTCACAGAGACAAACAAAGTAGCTTTCCGACCTGATCAACAATTAAAGAAAAAAAAATTAATTCACATTGACAACATATGTTTCTTAAGAAAGATTTCTGAAGGATCATGTTCCACTGATGCTAAAAATGCAGCTTTACCAAGACAGGAATAAATTACATTTTAAATCATTTAAAAATAAAAAACAGTTATTATAAATTGTAATAATATATATTTATAATAAAACAATATTATTGTTATAGTATACTGTATTTTTTGATCAAATAAAAGCAGCCTTGGTGGGCATAAGAGACCTCTTTCAAAAAACATTTTTAAAATATTACCGACTCAAAACTTTTGACCGGTAGTGTCAAAAGAAATAATCAACCGTCTAAAAAAAATCAAGAGGAAATATTAGAAGGAAAAAACAGATGATATCATACCAATGAATGGACGATTGGCTTTCGGTGTGATGTCACCTCCCTCTGACTGCTCCACAAAGTTAAAGAGAAAGTTCACAGAGCTCTGACCTGTAGTCACAATTAAAATATAATGAAAGTAGCACAACTATTGCAAGATGCAACATTATTGCAATCTTCCAAATGAAAACATTTGACTGATTTTCTTTTCAAAACCATTGTTTGTTAAACTAAAAGATTAAACATAAATGTAATTATAATAATACATTTGATACAAAATTTTTATATCAATGGTTTACATATCTGGCAGAATAAAACCACTTACCAGTGACTTTAAGGCTGTAGAAAGTTGCAGAGTTAATGCTGATCTTCCATTCCGTCCCCGTCTGGTTGTCAGAGTTTAGTGTAACTCTCCTTAAATTCCCAACAGTCAGGATGCTACCCAGAGGACCATCTGCCACTGAATCTGACTGAGACACACCTGAAAGGCAGGAGAAGCATAGCTTATTTTTAACAATGATTCTGGCATCTGGATTTTTCTATTGGAGAAAATAAAACCCTCATATCATCAACACACAATGTCCGAGGTGCGTTGGCTCACCTGTAGGGCTGTAGAGGGTAAAGACGGGAGAGTCTCCGGTGACATACACCGTCACATTGGACAGAGATGGATCCAACACAAAAGAAAAATTTTCTGCAATGGCTGGACTTCTCACGACCTGAAGAACAGTCACCTTCAAGAAACACAGAGACGTTTTCAATGTTGCCGTGTTTCACAGCAAAATTCCAACCACCAAATTGAAACAAATAAAAATTAAACTTTTTCCAGAACGAGTCCGATACCGAAACTTTCAGTTTTGGTACTTGCCGATATCTGTATTTTAACTGCATTTTTAATTTTTAAAGGGGTGGTATAATGCCCTTTTCACAAGATGTAAAATAAGTCTTGGATGTCCCCAGAGTGTGTATGTCAAGTTTTAGCTCAAAATACCCCACAGATATTTTTATATAGCATGTTAAAGTTGTCAATTTTTGAGGGTGAGCAAAAACGCACTGTTTTTGTGTCTGTTCCTTTAAATGCAAATGAGCTGCTGCTTCCGGCACAGGGGGCGGAGCTTCAAGAGCTTGTGTCCTTTTACCTCACACAGACATGCACTGGAAATTTCTAAAACTTTTAGCCTTTTATGTTCAAACCGAAGTCAGAAAGATGGAGAGACTCAAGAAGAAGTGACAACATGTAGACAACCGTTCTGAATGGTTAGTTGGTGAATTTATGTAGCTTATGTGTAGTTATCTTCTAGTCATTGATTAGCATATTCTGTCTTGATCATCTATAAATCACGTTCCCGGGGGCGGGATTTATGTAAATGTTATTGTTAGTGATGTCACTAACCCGGGAGGAAGCTCCTGTAGTCCCTACCAGCTCTTTGTTGTAGTCCTTAAAAAGCAATTTCTTTAAAATAAAAGATCTCCCTTTGCTTTGAACTTTGAGCTTTGTAACTTTGGAGATGTTGTTTATGCTCAAACAGCAACATTACACACTAACTAAAGTTAAAAAAGTCAAATCATTTTCAACCACCCCTTTAAATATTCGGTAGAGAAACCAAAAGAATATGAATCATATTAGTTGGCTTAATTTGTTTAGCAAATCATGCTTAACTCTTTCGTTTCACACGTAAGTTTAACATATTCTGGCTGACCCCCCAGCGTGAGTTTTTCAAGGCGACCGTTATTTAGAACGTGTCACTTTATGGTTTCGACGGTGACGCGTCATTGCTTAATGATCGCGTTTGTTGAGCTGTATGCGCGATGGGCGCCGCCATGTTAGTTTGTGCCGCAGATGCAGTTCAGAGAATCGGATCTGTTGGATTTACAACACGTGAATTCATCCACTTCTCCCGAAATACATAAAAGTAAGTGGCTGGTTAACTGGGATAAGAATAGAGTAAACTTTAAAGTTACATACACAATGTGTATCTGATATGAATAAAACGTGTCTAATTATAATGGAAAGGATTATTGTTGCCTCTTCCATAGACAATAGTGTGTATTTTATAAACTCTAAATTTATTGTTTTTTTTAGTACTTATGTGAATTTATATGTCTAAAACCTAAAATAAACATTATGTGGTTGAAAACACTGAAAAGTTGTGATATATGATATCATATGAATTGGTCGTGAGGTTGACAATTCTCTATTCAAATACTGATACCGATACTGGTATCGGTATCAGTGCATCCCTAATATATAAATATATATACATACATTAGTCATTGTCAGAACATACCAGGGCTGAGGTAGATGCATCCGTAATGACTGCAGTGGCCTGAGACAGTGTAGCCCTTGGGACCTCTATGGTCTGTCCACCTGAAATTTGAGCCAGGTCTCTGTATATCTGTATGTCCGACTGAGGAATTGATCTTGAATTAAACTGTTGAGATTGTGAGACATCCCGTCTTCTACGGAATGAGAAGGAGTTAGTCAACATGAATGTGACCTGGAGGGCAGAGAGAAATTGCAGAGAGTGTCAGTTACAAATTAGCAGCAATGACGTAGAAATGTTCTGCAGGCACTCACTGTTGACTTGGTGCGTTCTATCATGGCCTGAACGGTGCTTTTTAATTCCCTGTCCTTTGCTGAAGCATCGGTGAAAACAAAAATGTCTGAAGATGGAGGAGCACCTGCTAGTGCCAACTGAAAAAGAAAAAAAACAAGATGAGAAGACTTCAAGATATTATTCATTTCTCATTCTGGCTTTATCTCAGACAAAGCTCAAACCAGCTGTGATATTCACAATAATTGTATCAGTAATCTTTTATACTGTATCAATGTGAATAGGAGTGTTTTTCTTAGTTTAAATCAAGGTTTACAAAACTCTCCAAAAGACACACACACACAGACACACACACACACACACACACACACACACACACACACACACCAGCAGTCCTGACAAGCACATCTCTGGAATGTCTCCTCCACCAGATGCTGTGAGAGAATTGATTTTCGCTTTGAAAATATCTGCATCTGCAGTCCTTGTCAGAGGTCCAAAATCTGTATGACACAAACACATCACAGAACACTACAGAAACAATATGTTTTACATCATTTAAATGTAATAGGCCTAATTTAATAATAATCTAACTGAAATATTTGGAATATCTTTACATAATTTACTTCCACTAACTATTATTCAGCTATCATTCAGATCACACATCACATCACACTTGTATTGATGAGGGCAGACATATGTACTTTTAATATGCCATAAAAAATGTTCAAGTCATTGCAAGTTAGATTTGAACATGAACAAAAGTGATTATGTCCGAATAGGTGAATAGTTTAGTAATTATTCCATCCATTTTCACTTGATGCAAATGCCTCAATGAATGTTTGATGCATTCAGGCTCATTTGCACACACACATAATGGGCAGGCATTCATGTTGACCGCGTGATCAGCCAATCACAGCATTACCACACCACAGTGAGTGTCATCACTGTGTCACAGTGGGACAGTGAGTGCATATAAGCTATCATAAAAAATTGTAGTCTATAGAATATTAAATCGAATATTTCTTTCTTCTTCTTTTTATTTTATTTTATTTTTTTACTTTTGATTATTTTGTCATTCAAATTCAATGTTTTGAGGCACTGCCTCCTTTGCTTTTTTTGCCCTTTGTTGGGGGGGAAACTGGATAATATAGACACAAGATGACTACCTGGATCATTAAATGGGACTAGAATGTATTCTGAAGGTTCTTTCGGTGTTCCTCTCCTGCTGTCTATGATACTGAAGGACACTCTCTTGGCTGCTTCAATGTCATCAGACATACTGCCTGTGGTGTCAATCACAAAAGCCAGAACTGAGGTCTGACTGAGGCCCATCAATCTGAGAGAAAAAAAGAAACAAATAAGACTGGCCGTATAAATTTGTGACTCTAGGGGTGCTATAACTAAACAACTTTGCGTATCCACAGCATCAGCAGAAATGGCACTTGAATGTGGGGAATATCAACACTTGATTGTGGGTAAGTTTCATAAAAAAGTAACATTTTGAGCAAAAAGTTGAGCAAATCATGTTTTTGTCAAACAATACATCCAGATCGGATTCAGAACGATGATCAAAACATGGATGGAGTAGATCGAGTCCATCAACACCCCTATTGCTTGCACAGTCCTATAGCTCGTCCTGGGTCGACATTTCATTCAGTAACATTATGCAGTTTTAATTTATATGCTGTTTAATGTTGATGGGTGCGTTATTATGCATAATAAAATGAGATCACTTGTGTCTGCATCTTCTTTGCATGTGTTTTGACCAGATTCAGTACTCTTTCAGGAGATGCATAATAGCGTCCCCTATACCATATAACAGTGAAAACATGGAAACACAGAAAATTCCATCAATGGCGGGAAAGCATTTTCTAACAAATGACGGAATTTTCCGTCAATGACGGGGAAGTGTTTTCTGACAAATTACGGAAATTTGTCAATGGCGGGAAAAGGGTTAATTAGGGGGCGTTATCTCTGCGATTTAGAGATTTCACAGCGTCCGCACGTTTATTTATTTATTTGTGCGCACGTTCGTTCTCTGGATCACACATTTGAGAAATAGTACAATCAAATGTCAAACGGTTTCTAAACAACATTTTATAAATGAGGCCTCTGGTGTGCATTCTTCATTTATCCTTTTATAAAAGTTATATTTATATAGTTAAAAAATCTAGCTTCATGTTATGTAGAAATGGTACATCGCCATGTTACTTCGACCAAAGTGACGCACCTGACCTTGTAATTGCGATTTCCAACTCGTAAATTTGAACTTTCCAGAAGGACTTGAATGTTTAATCTTTTTTTTTTTTTATTAGCTAAAGAAGAGCAAAAGAGTGGTGTAAAAGGAAGGTATGTGTACCGAAGAAAGGCTTGGTTGCCTGTGGCCAGTCGGATGTCTTGCAGCAGTTCAATAGTAGCATTGATGGCCATTTCAGCGGCACGCTGATGAAGAAAGCCGTGACTTGAGCTGATGTCATCCTTGTTGATACCTCCGGTGGGGTCTCTATAACTGGTCCTGTCAAGAAAGCCGCCATGGCTACACTTGCCTGAGAGAAAATTATGTCAGCATATAAATTTGTGGTCCCAATTTCAAACATCCTGTGGACTGTGATGACAGGCCTATACAGAGGAGTTATAATTGAAAGGCAGATCAATACTACACATGGGATGCTAAGCTTCCTTACCCACAGGTTTTGCAGAGGAGACCAAGCTGAAATATCCTGAGGTTAGTTTCTTATGCAGCAATATTTCTGGGAGAATGTTATCACTACAGTCTTGTCCAGCGCAGGTTTTGCATGTTGGTGTGCTGCGGTCTGTATACAGATAAAAGATAAGAATGTGAAACTAGTTTCTAAACACTCTGGAAATTGTAAAATGAGGGTAACTGTATTTTGTCATACCTGCTAGATTGTTGAGAGGAAGCTCACGTCTGATCAGGGGGCTGAAAGGAGCAGTGTTTCCCAGTTCCACCCAGTTACTGTGGCTATAGAAATCCTGCACACAAACACTGCAAATCAAATATTACAATTAATACTGTTATTTAAATACTGTGTTTTTAAAGATGTCTCGCCCGTGCACTTCTGGGTGCGGTCGTTCCGTTTCATCATCTGATGGGCACGAGCGCTGTCTTACATGTTTGGGCTTAGAGCACGCTAAGAGCAGCGTTCGCGGATGAGTCATGTTCTCACTGCAGGAACATGACCATCGCTGAGTTGCGGTCAAGACTCCATGACCTCACTAGAGGTACAGTGCCCCTCTGCCACACCCCAATCTATCCCCTCCACGAGAGGCAGTACTTTGACTGGTGGCCAGGGTGACCTGAGGGTTACGGTGTGGAACACTGCCCCGATGATCGCCGGGTCGTCTACGGACGTCTCCCGTGTCTCATTCGGGGCACCAGACGATGAGACGATGTCGATCGCCGCATTGCAAGGTAGGCTGGAGTCTTCTGGGGATGAAGACTCAGTTGTGCTGCCGCCTTCAGGTGTGCCAGCACCGCCCGAGTCCGACCCAGAATTGACAGCCATGCTCTCCTGAGTGCTCGCGGCTGGATTATTGGTTCTTGGGGGCTGTACGCGCTGAGGTGCATGAGGAGGTCACGAGATCCTGGAATACCCCGTTGTCTTCCCGTGATCGTTCGGTGGCCTCCTCCGCCTTCTCTACCCTTGACGGGGCTGCGGCCAAAGGGTACACTGGGATTCCCCCTGTTGAATGCTCTGTTGCGATGCAACTGTGTCCGCAGAGTGCTTCAACGTGGCGTGGCAATCCAAAGCACACCTCTAAGGTCTGTAGGTTATCGTCTACCCTGGTGGCAAAGTCCTACAGAGCTGCGGGGCAGGCCGCCGCCTCACTGCATGCCATGGCCATCCCATTAAAAAGTTGTTTTAAAAAAGTCTTCACTATCACTTTTTATATATTTACACATCCTTGCTGAATATTGCTGTTTTTGTTTTTGTTTTTTCACAGTTCCAGAATACCACTTCAGTAGATGAACATAAGTGCTTTTATCATTTTTTTCATAGCTGCGGTATGGGCAGGATTTTTCCCTCCCATTTAATCAATATTGACTGCAGATATTATGATATTATGTATTGCATTGTTACCTTAAATATGCTATACACAAATCAAGTGGAAGAGAAAGACACGATCGCTACTGAGCAGAATTTTTTTTTTTTAAACTCATCAGCAGAATTTAGAAGATAGACCCATAGATATGAGATCCTTTATTTGAAACATTTAAAAATGCTGTAGTGTGTTGGCTTTTTAACTTTGAATACAAACGTCTTGTCTTTTACTTTTGTAGCTTTTTTACTAGTCAGCTCCCGACCCGATGTTATTCCTTGTACGCGCAAATTCAGAGCGTCGCGTCTGGGCACGTTAATGACGCTCGCCCTCTTTTAAACTCGTAATAAAGCGGTGAATGATTTTTCCAGAAATGACGCTGATCTACAGTACAAGTTTATATTTAGAATACATTGTAATCACTCCAAAATAGATATAGGGGATGTTACGGTTATGGAGGCCCCTCCTCAAAGCCCGAGGCCCTAGGCAATCGCCTGCTCTGCCTATAGCTAGCGCCGGCCCAGCCGCTACGGCAACACGGGGTTAGCATCCTGAACTATCTCGACGACTGGCTGATCCTAGCTCACTCTCGAGACCAGGTTTGCGAACACAGGGACCTAGTGCTCCTGCACCTAGCCCGCCTGGGCCTTCGGGTCAACTGGGAAAAGAGCAAACTCTCCCCCGTGCAGAGGATCTGTTTTCTCGGTATGAAAATCCACTCGGTCGCCATGAGCGAGTCGAGCGAGTGCGCGCAGTCACTGCTGACTTGCCTGAGACAATTCGAGGGCAAGAGTGCGGTTCCACTGAAGTTATTTCACGCCGCTCGGACTGCTTCATATAAGACCGCTTCAGCACTGCTCCCTCCGTATGTCACAACTCGCCCGCCACCTCCTCCTATGGAGTCAGAAGCACCTGAGGTCGCTTTGAGCCATTTATATCCCGGGAGACCTGAACCGTGCAGCCGACGAGCTCTCATGATTTCAGTCACTTCCTGGAGAATGCAGACTCCATCCCCAGATGGTTCAGCTGATTTGGGAACAGTCCGGCGATGCACAGGTAGATATGTGTGCCTTCCACGACTCTTCCCATTGCAGCCTGTTTTATTCCCTGACCGAGGGCATGCTCTGCACGGATGCACAGGCGCACACAGCTGGCCGCAGGGCCTCCACAAGTATGCGTTTCCCCCAGTGAGCCTTCTTGCACAGACCCTGTGCAAGTTCAGGGAGGACGAGGAGCAGGTCATCTTTGTTGCGTCTCATTGGCCCACCCGGACCTGGTTCTCCAAACTAGTACTCTTCGCGACAGCCCCTCCCTGGCCAATTCCTCTGAGGAAGGACCTCCTTTCTCAGAGACAGGGCACCCTCTGGCACCCTCGTCCCGATTTATGGAACCTACATGTGTGGCTTCTGGATGGGACGAGGCAGGTTTGAGTACCCTACCACCTCTGGTGGTGGCTACCATCTCTTCCGCTAGAGCATAGTCCACGAGACATGCCTATGCATTGAAGTGGAACCTCTTCGTCAGCTGGTGCTCTTCTCGCAGAGAAGACCCCAGAAAATGCCCGATCAGTGTCGTGCTTTCCTTCCTGCAAGATGGGTTGCAGCGAAGGCTGTCTCCCTCCACCCTCAAAGTGTATGTTGCCGCTATCGCCGCACATCACGACGCAGTTGAAGGTAAGTCCGTGGGGAAGCACGACCTGGTCATCAGGTTCCTGAGAGGACCGAGGAGACTAAATCCTCCTCGCTCTCCTCTCGTACCTTCTTGTGACCTCACAGTAGTTCTGTCTGCCCTGCAGAGTGCTCCCTTTGAGCCTTTGCAATTAGTTGAGCTTAAGTTCCTGTCTATTAAGACAGCGTTCCTGGTTGCATTGGCCTCCATCAAGAGGGTAGGGGACCTGCAGGCATTAGCTCAGACTTACGCAGGGCACTGGAAGGCAGCCGAGGTGGCGTGATTAGACTGGGAACGTCAGTGACCACGAAAGGGAATGTCTCGGTTACGTATGTAACCCTCATTCCCTGAGTAGGGAACGAAGACGTTACGTCTCCCTGCCACTTCCGCTGTACCGCTGGAACGCCTGAGTTCAGTCTCGGCTCCTCAGCAAGAAAACATAACTGCATGTTGCCAGCGTACTTCCTTATATACCCACGAGGTGGGGCGGAGTTACGCAATGCAAATTCCGCAGACCCATGGCATTTCCTTGCCATTGGCTTGTTTTGTAATACTCCGAACGTAATAGGCTTTCTAAGCGAAACCTAAGCGATCTTAGCAATCTAAGAGAGAGTGTTCAAATACTCTTAGTAAAAAAAAAAAAAAACAACAACAACGATTAGCCGTTTTAAAATGCTTAATTTTTTATTAATTTTATTTTACCTTAATTTTACCATGAAGTCCCATTGAGATTGATGATACAACATATAGCCTACAACTTATTTAAACACAGTGGTCTTTTACAAGAAACAATCGCATGTCTCCTTCACTGCATTCTTTAGGATTATCTTAAATTTATCATTAGGTACAAGTATGCTCAAAAATCTTTTTGCTAATTGTTTCATGACCAAGGTGCAAAATAGGAAAATGCCCTTTTCCAGACATCTGTGAAAACCCAGGGTACATTAAAAAACAACCACTTGGAGGAATGCAACTGGTAACTACCAGAGCTAAAACAAAGAAGGTTAAAAAGGTAATTACATAAAATAAGAGAAGAGAGAAGCACCTTGATGTAAATGGTGCTTGCAACGACATGGGTTTGAATCCCTGGGAATGCATGAACTGATAACATATGCATGTAAGTCACTTTGGATATATATTTTTGGATGTAACGCAAACATATATATCTGGTATAAAGCCAGCATAAAAAAAATAAAAAAAGATTACAGACCACCCTACTATAATCTCCATTTATAACGTACCTGTAGAGTATGACATACAGCCCCCAGTGTGATTCGACCAGAGATATAGCTCCCCTGCTGCACACTGGCCTTTACTGCAGCCAGGCCACTAGTGATGAGGTCCCGGCCCTCACCGAAAGCCTCATTATCTATGTGACGTGCCGCACTCAGAAAAAATGCTGCATCTATGGCTGCATTGCTTAGATAAATCTCTGTTATCGCTGAATAAAAACCCAGTGAAGAGATGGCAGACGATGAATCAGGAGATGTTGCGCAGGCTTGTTGGACAGCAGATACAGTCAGTCTGTTGTTTATCTGGAGGTGAGGTGTGAAAAGTGGAGAATATTATTATTATTATTATTAAAAACATAACTCAAATTACCTTCAGTTGTCTATTCAGGTTTCAAATCAGTGTAGCATAACTTGAGACTTAGCAAAAAAAAAAAAAAAAAAAAAAAAAAAAGTCTCTTCAAGGAATGATAATCAGAGACCCTTTTTTACTCATTAATAGTTTGCGTGACTATAAAATGCTAATATCTTCCTGGTTCTTGGAACAATTCAGTTGGTTCACTCTCATGTTCTTTTCTTACAGCCAGTGTAAAGTCTCGTCCCAGGGCAGTGGCTATGTCACGGCACACTTCTGCTGTCTTGCGGAGGATGGCCATCTGAGTGATTTCTCGATGGGTGACGGAGCCACCCTGAAAAAGAGGTTTGAATCCTGCCACCTGGGGGGGTTGAAACAGGGTCCCCCAGAGAAGAAATACAGCCACCACAACCAGTGAAACCATGACTGCCCACAATAATAGGTGCTGTGGGAAAATTCAGTCTTCTGTCAAACCTTAATGAAACATTTCACTAAACACTATTACAAATAAAGTTAACTTAGATATATTTAACTGGAAATTTCCTCATAAAATATTACATATTACTCAATCAGAGAAAAATTGTAAATAAAGTTAAAATAGAGAATTACCTTTTAGCAGATTTTGTGTGTATACTGTAACTTATGCACAGCCTCTGTCAGTGTTATCATAAGTGTGTGTTTGTGTGTTACTAAGACAATCAGTAAGAAAGAATGCTTACTTCCTTGTTCCTTGTGCTTCTTTCAAATCCAATCTTATCTTGCCTCTTATGTTAGTCAAATGAGTCAGATTACTGAGACTCTCACCCTTTGTTTTTAATGGCTCTTGGAGCTCCTGTCCCATTCTTTGAAAAGGATTAGGACTGGTAACACTCTAGGATTCATGGATTCCTATACCTGGATACTTCATTTCTTCGGATTCCTACCTGGATACTTCTTTCAAAAACGCTTTTTTTAAGGTCATCACCAAAATGCTTTGTCTTCACTTGTAAGGACTGCCCCCCAAAATGTGTATAAAACTACCGTGTATAGCTTTCATAGTTAGACTTAATGACTGCAGCAACCACTTTTGTTCTTAATATAAAAACCTGCTGAAGATACAACCGAGTCTCCTGGTCTTCACTTCTGAGTTTCTTACACAGTCCCCCCAAAATGTATTATAACTTATAATCACTCATGTGACAGGAGTTCAGTGAGGTCCCTGAGCCGAAGGAGAGGCTGAATAAGAGTGAAAGCAAATGCAAATAGGAAAACCAACACAATACCATGAGCTTGGACAATACTGCTGCCCCTGATATGAACTTTGTCTTTAATAAACTTCTAAAACAAGATCAAGAGTAGAGTCTACATTACTGTTAAAACCACAGCTTACCCACAAATCAAGTGTTCAAATAAAACACACCTGTTAACTACAGAAAGTGCAAGTGAAATTTCAATAGTAAACCTTAACCTTAGACTAATAGTTAAATATTTAAGACTCCTTTACACCTGACAATTCAAGACAAGTAAAGAAGGCAACATACAATGGTACATTCTGTGCTAAATGTTATTTAGAATCATACAAAATGGGAAACAAAAAACCAGGAGAAAGAAAGACACATGGAAAGTGCGTAAAATCCACTGAAAAAAACATTTGCTGTGGAGACAGTGAATTGCACTATGGCATAATTGAGGTCGGTGGAGCCCGGAGCTTCTGCCTCAATAGTGAGTGTGAAATCTGTCCCGGACTCTGTATCGGAGGGTGCAGTCAGTGTGACGCTTCCCTGAGCACTTCCTCCTGCCACAAGGATCAGATTACGGGGAAAAGACACGCTGAAGCCCAGGTCAGTCCGGGCTCGGATAGTGTAGTTGCCGCCTGTAGTGTTAGAGGTCACTGTGAAGTTGAGACTGAATGGGACTCCAGGCTGTGTAATGTTCTGCGATTGGGCCTGTGGAGGAACAGATATGGTTAATGTATGTTATTTGTCTCATATAGTGATTTTTTGTACCAACCTGTGTAAATTTAAGTCATTATCGTTTAATAATTGTTGTAAATTGCAGCTATTTGTGTTTGTGTATCCAACATTTTATATAGATATTTCTTACCGTGATGGTTATTCTAGAACCTTTATATTGGGTGGGTGACTGTCTCTGGAATCGACTAGTAGACGAGGAGTCATTCAACAGTCCTTTAAGTTGGACCACAAATGCACCCTCTGGGATTCTGTCTACATTCACCAGGAAGTCTGTCGCTCCCACTGCTTTGATGGTTCCATTAACAACATCAGATCCTGAAGCTTCAACTAGAAGCACGTCAGTCACTGTGACTGAATCTCCTCCGGTCGCAGAGACAAACAAAGTAGTATTCCGACCTGATCGGCAATTACAGAAACACATAGGCATATATCAGTATCAGACATAGGCTGGATGTATGTTTTGTGACAAACAAAAAAAAAAATTTTCAAACTTAAGGTGTGGTCACAAAATTGTGATTGTCCACTGCCAATAGTCTCATGATGCAAGTCAGAGATGGGCATCGGTACTGCTGGGCCACTGTCCTGCTGTTTAGCTCCAACTTTCCAGTAATCCTGAAGACATTGATTAGCTGGTTCAGGTGTGTTTGATTAGGTTTGGAACTAAACTCTGCAGGACAGACCGAAGTTGTCTATCTCTGATGTAAGCTCACACTAAAGTCACTTTAACCCTTAATCGCTGTTTGGGGTCAAAATGACCCCAATGGACTTTTCCTTCATTTTTTAAAAGTGTTACCTTCATCTCAGGGGCATGAAACTCTGTGACTTTTCCTAAATAATCTATCTAAACATGCACAAAAAAACAGGGCTTGATTTGGTTGTTCTAAAGGTGTGTAAAAAAAAAAGTACCATTTAAGCTGTTTGGGGTCAAAATGACCCCACGTTGAAAATGAATGGGAAAATGAAAAAAATGACTTTTTAAAATTTTGTTTGTCAAAAAAATAAAAGTAAATCCATTATAAATCTGAAATTTTTTACAAATAAACCAAGGTCTGGTCCTAGAGCATAAATAAAAAGTAGAACGAACTTTCTATCTCATACACACACACTCACACACACACACAAACACACACATGTATGTGACTGCAACAGAGAGCATTTTTACAGAAATTGGCAAATAAAATAAACAAAACTGGCATAAATCTAAAAAATGTTACATTTAAATAAAGGTCTGGTCCTAGAGCATAAACCCAAAGTGGAACGAACTTTCTATCTCATACACACACACACAAACACACAAAAACACACACGTATGTCACTGCAACAGAGAGCATTTTTATAGAAATTGGCAAATAAAATCAACTAAACTGGCATAAATCTGAAAAAATGTCACATATGCAACATGAAACAAGCTTGCCCCCACCACCCCCCACCCACACACACACACACACACATTACAGTCATGTCATAGTGGTGACTTGTAATGTTACTGCAAATGTATGTATAATAATTTGCAAAAGCAAGATAATTCAAAATATATCAGAAAACAACAACAAATTATAACTCTGACAAAACTACATATTTTTTATGTATTTCAAAATGTTTAAATAAATATTCACAAAATATATATCATAAAGTTGTGAGGAGAAGTTTAAGTATCAAGAAAAATGAAGTGAAAATGAATGAGTCTCTATGGCCCTCTATTGGATATATGTGGTCATTGCAATTTCTTTCTTTAATTATAATTTCTAAAGTTTTTCCACAAACCAGCAGATGTCAGTATTCTATCCCTAACACATAGAGCAATGTCCAAAAACTATTTAGATTTAATTAAGATCATCATTTAAGTGATTTTTTCTTTAAAAAATCTTTTTTCATGAGCCAATTTATGGCCTAGTTATGTAATTGTGCAGTAAATAGGTAAAAAACTTCAAAATTTCCACAAAAACACAGCATAAATGTATAGTTGAGAAGTAAATAAAAAAAAATGATATATAGTTTTCCTTTTAAAAAATGTATATTTCCTTATGTAATCGCTATTTAAAAGTTTGGGGTCAAAATGACCCCAAACATCTTAAGTGTTGTCCTTTTTTAACAGCGATTAAGGGTTAAAACCAAACAGTATTCTTTTCTAAAAACTTGGTGAATTTGAGTGAAAAATCTGCATGAGTAAATGTTTCGCCCTCACACAAAATTCCAGATTGCAGAGATTCCAATCGACATCACTGGATTTTGCATGCGAAATTTCCCTGAGCAACGGTAAATGTGACCGCACCTTAAAGCAAAATTATTTTGTGTGGAATTTTCCAATCCATTAAAAACGTATTTTGAATATGAATTATATGATGCATGACTTCCAAGACCCTACAGGGGACAAGTGGTTTGGAGAATGGATGTATGATGTATGAGGTTATACCAATAAAAGGCCGGGTGAAACTCTGTGCCCATGAGTCTCCATGACCTCCCTCAATTATCTCCACAAAGTAAACGAGGACATCCACAGAACTCTGACCTGTATTCACAATTAAAGGAATTCTGAATTATGGACAGGCATATGTGTTTATTTTGCTTTGACAAACAGAGTAAAGATTGTTTTCTGTGATAATTGACAGGATATGAACTTAATTAGTTTTTTAAATGAACATGGCAGGAAATCAACACCAGAAACTTTATGATGAATATTCTATGTCCAATATAACGTTTTTACTGAAGCTTTTCTAGAACTAATTATTGCAAAAGCTATTTTAAGTTAAATTGCAGGAGTAAAATAACATTTGAAACCTTAAAAGCAAGTCATACGCAGAAATGAAAACTTTACCGATGACTTTCAGGGTGTAGGAGCTTGTGGAGCTGATACTAATCTTCCATTCCCCTGTCTGGTTGTCAGAGTGGATTTTTAATCTTTTTAGATTCCCTACAGTCAGGATGTTACCCAGAGGACCATTTGCCACAGAACCTGACTGAGACACACCTGAAAGTGACGTTCATGAAATCAGATGTTAGATGGAATAATTATGACATAATCCTAATGTCAAAGCCGTGACATGCAATGGATCCTTAAATGGATACTCCACCCAAAAATGTAAATTCTCTTAAAAAAAAAAAAAAAAAAAGATCTCAAATCCTATTAATTAAACCTGTGTTCTCCAAATATTTAAATAAAGCTTCTCTGTTATTACGTCTTTGTTCGGGATTTAATATGTACCTCAAATTAATATCAATCTCCTCTTCTCTCTGAACCTCTTCTGATAACTTTTCTCTGTCATCTTTATACTTTTCACAATACATGATTACGTGTTCTACTGTTTCGTTTTCTCCACACCATTCACATCGTCCTGTCGAATGCTTTGACATTAATTGCATTGTTTTATTAAGTCCTGTATGTCCTATTCTGAGTCTTGGATAAAATGTCTTCCTCTCTTCTACTTCCACCTGAGTGCCTACTTTTCCCCACTTTTGGCTGTATTGCATACATATGTGTCTACCTTTACTTCCTGTTTCCCACTGTTGTTGCCATCTTTGATTTTTTTGTTTTTTAATTATAGCTTCAATTTGTCTGCCGTTAATGTTGACCTGGTTGTTCTGTCCTGTGTTTCCTAATCTCATGAGCATTTTTGTAAGTTTGAGTTTATGATTTATAAAGTCTGCTGCATAGAGATCCTGTTTCCTCGTTGCTGCAACCAGACACCTAACAGAATGACAGACCAAAAAAACAAAGATGGATCTACCAGCAGCAGTGCAATTGCTTTCTCTCGAGGCTCACACCGCGGCGTTCCTCGACCTGGCGTGCCTTACATCCTTCCCTGACCGTTCGTTGAGTTTTTTTTCCACATAAGCCTCAATGCGGAGATAGTAAAACGTGTTAAAATATTACTTTTTTCCCTACCTACACCTCAGGTCATTACCTTTTTGCAGATTTTGTGTATATACTGTAACTTATGCACAGCCTCTGTCAGTATATTTATACACCATTAAGTGATGAATGTCAGCGTCACACATACTATGTGACGCAAATAAAGGATTGCATAAATGACACCACATAATTTAGCTTCAGACAACATTGATTCATCAACTGTGGCTGTAAATTATCATCATGTTTGTTTTGTGTAGTTTTTGAAGCGTCAACTTTGAGAGACCCATTATATGGAATCATAGAGATGGTCTATATTTTTCTAAAAATCTTTCTTTTTGTTTATCTGAAGAAGGAAAATCACACATCTGGGACAGCATGAAGGTGAGTAAATGATGAGAGAATCATGAAACTGATTAAGCACATAGGCTTCTGTAGATGAGCATTCTGTTCATAGATGCACAGGCTCACCTGTAGGGCTGTAGAGGGTAAAGACTGGAGAGTCTCCGGTGACATACACAGTCACATTGGACAGAGATGAATCCAACACAAAAGAAAAAAAATCTGCAATGGCTGGACTTCTCTCTATGTAAAGAACAGTCACCTTCAAGAAACACATGTTTTACTGCATTTGAGATTCAAAGAGTAACCCCCAAGGACAGCACAGCACAAATAAAAGCATTCATATTAGGATATGATTGGTGGTATAAAGCAAATTACACTTACATTATAAAATGTATGTCTATATAATATTGATAGAAGTATCGTTAATAAAGGGATCTTGTTGTTGAAACATACCAGGCCAGCGGCTATTATATCCGTAATGACTGCAGTGGCCTGAGACAGTGTAGAGTTTGTGACCTCTATGGTCTGTCCACCAGAAATATGGGACAGGTCTCTGTACAGCTGTATGTCTGACTGAGACAATAATCTTGATAGCGAGACATTCTGCTGACTACGCGATGAGATGGAGTTTGTCAGCAGGAAAGTGACCTAAAGTGTGGGAAGGAAAAAACAAGTATTAAGACATCTGTAACATAACTGATCCCAAATGAAGAAACAAATCAAGCAGTTCTGCGGATACTCACTGTTGACTTGGTGATTTGTATCATGGCCTCAACTGCGCTTTTTAATTCTGTGTCCTTTACTGAAGCATCAGTGAAAACAAAAATGTCTGATGATGGAGGAGCTTGTGTCAGTGTTAACTGTAGATTCATGAAAAGACAAGAACACTTTTACAGTGTGGATACCAAAGAATAAAACGATTATTTCCTCTAAAACTAAATGATCATATTATTTGTGCAAACAAATATTGAATTTGTTTGAGTGTACTGGTTTCATAGTGAACTTTTCTCAGAATGAATGAAGGTTTACACTACTGTCCAAAAGACATT
This sequence comes from Rutilus rutilus, assembly GCF_951802725.1. Lineage (NCBI taxonomy): Eukaryota > Metazoa > Chordata > Actinopteri > Cypriniformes > Leuciscidae > Rutilus > Rutilus rutilus. The sequence continues at coordinate 33,966,420 of NC_140210.1, read as the reverse complement.
AAAAACACACACACACACACACCAGCAGTCCTGAAAGGCACATCCCTGGATTTGAACCATTAGATGCTGAAAGGGAATTGATTTGCTCTTTAAATGTATCTGCTTTTTCAGTTTTCATCAGAGGTCCAAAACCTGTGAAAAACACAAACACATCACTACAGGACACTACAATACCAAAATGCACAGTGCATTTTAATCAAACTGTGACTGAATTTTAGGATAAGACTGCAACACAACAAAATGTGGAAAAAAAAGAAGGGTCTGAATACTTTCTGAATCCAATGTGTATATAGGCCTATCAGATAAACAAGTTAAGCAAGTAGATGCTGGTATCTTTGAAGCATCAGCACAGATGGTTTTCTAAAATCTATGGAACAAGATATTTTATCCATATCTACATTTTCATATAAAAACTTGGACCCACTTTATATTAAGTGTCTTTAACTACTATGTACAAACATTTAAATTAATAATTTGATACAATGCACTTATTGTGTACATACATGTTTTTACACTGTAATAAATATAACTACATCTATAATTACACTGTTGACCCTTCCCTTACCACTTAACCCACCCTTAAACCTACCCATACCACCAAACCTGTCCCTAACCTCACCCGTATCCCACCTCAAAAGCACCAAAAACGAATACAATAAGTACATTGTACCTAACGATTTCTTTGACGTAAGTACACAGTAGTTAAAGACACCTAATTTAATATGGGATCGCAATATATATATAATTTGACATAAATGTTTCATTTTCAGCACAACATGCCTACCCTGGTCATTAAATGGGACTAGAATATATTCTGAAGGTTCCTCTGAGGTTCCTCTCCTGCTGTCTATGATACTGAAGGTCACTGTCTTGGCCTCTGCGATGTAATTAGACAAACTGCCCGTGGTGTCAAACACAAAAGCCAGGACTGAGATCTGACTCAGGCCCATCAATCTGAGAGAGAGAGAAAGCAGATGAAATGCAATAATTTGCCCAATGTTCATCATCAGTTAACAGTGGTGTAATTTTCAGCCTGTTCCTCATAAAACTATTGCATAGCTTCAGAAAACGTGGACTACAGTGCATAAATATGAACCACTTATGGTAATAGTAGCACAAAAGATTTCTTCCTTTTATGTTACTAAAGTACCATAAGTCAATAGTCTCATACCGAAGAAAGGCTACATTGCCTGTTGCTACTCGGATGTCTTCCAGCAGTTCAATAGTAGCATTGATGGCCATTTCAGCGGCACGCTGATGAAGGAAGCCGTGACTTGAGCTGATGTCATCCTTGTTGATACCTCCGGTGGGGTCTCTATAACTGGTCATGTCAAGAAGGCCACCGTGGCTACACTTGCCTGAGAGAGAGAGTTAAATTCACTTTTAAACCAAGTGTTTCTGAGTGTACAGCTTTTTGGTCTTTTAATTCAAAGCATCTTGAACTCTGCAATAAAGCTCAGACAGTAATTGATGGAGTTCATTTAAGGAACTTGATGGAACATGATGTCTGATGATCTTCCTAAACCCCATTAATGGTGACTGCATACAGTTACCTTGTTTTATCTTTACCAATCTTGTAGTACCTTGGCAGTGCATATACTAACATGAAAACTGAGAAAATGTAAAAAGTATAAACATTTACTCAAGCCAGTCAAGTATGAAAAATAGTCTGTAAAAATAGGTCACAAAGTCATGTGTGTCACAGTGGCTGTAATGATGCACACGACAAAGGAGTAGAGAAAAAGTAATCTTTCTTAAACCAACAATGGAACACTCAGGAGATCGCATGCAGGGTCTAATCATAAACACAACCACAAAACATAGACAATACTGCTTTACCACTCTGCTTCAATAAAGACTGTTTTCCACTTACCACCTGTCTGTTCCCTTCTATGTGTGTGACACATAGATGATACCGGACAATGAACAGACAGAACTCATGGTTAAAATACACATGGAGAGTAATTAAAATAAGTAAGAATGGGTGAATTAAATCAGTAACTAATTAGGGCACAAAGAGCAGACAAACCCAGAACCGGAAAAAGAGTGAAAACAATACTAAAACAGAGCATGCATGTTACAATGGGTTAATATTAATACATTTACTGTATTGATTTTTCACAGGTGTTTTACACATATTTTGAATTACGCATTGCATTGTGTTTTATGTTTAAAGGAAATGTCTGTAAACTGAATGGATAATAACCAGAAAATTACCAGTGCCTTTAAAAAAAAAAAAAAGGCACCCCCCCCCCCCAAAAAAAAATTCTTACAGAAATGTAGTAGATCATACAAACAGTGCTTATGATCACTAGTGTTACAATTTACAGCTTCATCATATCCAAGGAGATTCAGCTGAAGTAATACATGCTCTAGTTCGGGAACTGTCCGACTTTGGTCTAAAAACCCTGATAAGCACAGTACTTAAACCTATGCTAATGTATGAGATGTTAAACTTCCTTACCTGCAGGTTTGGTTGAGAGTAAAAGGCGAAAATATCCTGAAGTTAAGATCTTCTGTTGCAGAACCTCTTGGAGAATGTTGTCACTGCAGTCTTTTCCAACACAGCTTTTGCATGTTTTTGTATTGGGACCTAGACATCCATCCAGAAACATAAGTGTGTGTGGGGAATGAAACAATATATATATAACTGGTTACTTGACATGGGTGGACAAATGTAAATGTCATATAATACACCTTATTGGATAATTAATTTTCAGACGAATACAAAGAAACTACTTCAGGAACAACTACACAGTACAGTACCTGCTAGATTGTTGAGAGGAAGTTCAGGTCTGATCAGGGGGCTGAAAGGAGCAGTGCTTCCCAGTTCCGCCCAGTTACTGTGACTATAGAAATCCTGCACACAAAAACACATTAATTTGCTAAATTGCGAATTTACATAGGCCTACTCAATGTAATCCTATTTTAGCTTATTATATAAACCACAAAACAAAGTACTGTTCTAACAAAACAATACTTTGTATATTTTCCTTCAAATTCCTAAAACACACTAATAATAGTGAGGAGTTTTGTTGTACATATTTTGTTTTTGGTCACACTTTAGATTATGGTCCAATTCTCACTATTAATTATGACTATTGCCTCAATAAACTCCTAATTACTGCTTATTAATAGTTAGTAAGGTAGTTGTTAAATTTATTGGGTAGGATTGGGGATGTAGATTATGGTCATGGAGAATAAGGCATCAATATGTGCTTTATAAGTACAAATAAACAGGCAATAATCTAGTAATATGCATGCTAAGCAACTAGTTAATAGTGAGAATTGGACCCTAACCTAAAGTGTTACCCCCAAAACTCCATATAGATTTGCATCTCTATGGACTAGCATACCTGTAAAGTATGACATGCAGCCCCCAGACTGGAGCGAGCAGACAAATATCTGCCCTGTTTCATGCTGACTTTCACTGCAGCAATGCCCTGAGTGATGAGGTCCCGTCCATTTTTGAAATCTTCATTATCAAAATGATGAGCAGTACTGAACTGCTTTCTATCCACAGCTGCATTGCTAAGGGAAGTCTGAGAAATAGCCAGACTGAAAGTGGATATTTTTAATAAGGAGAAATATGAATCTGAGCAGGCTCTCTGGACGGCAGTTACTGTCAATTTGTTGTTGATCTGGAAGTGAGGGGGGAAAATGTTAGATTAGACCCACGCTGTAAAATAAAGTTGCTTCCTTAAATAAGTAAAATAATGTCTTTTAAGTACAATCAACTTGGATGTTTAAGTCATTTCAACTTGAATTACATTAAACTGACTTAAAAAATTAGTTGAATCTTGTATAACATAAAAAGGTTGAAAATTGCTTAAAGGAACACGCCGACTTTTTGGGACTTTAGCTTATTCACCACATCCCCCAGAGTTAGATAAGTCCATACATACCCTTTAGACGGTGGGCCGAGGGTCCGTATCTGCTTTACTTTTCTAAATGGATGATGCATGGAGGGAGAACCTGGATTTGTAAAGTTGGGATGGTTGTTTTATTCTCAACGATATGAAAAGTGTTGCCACTCCCATTTATTGCACATACTTCTCATCTCCGTGCGTGCCGTAACTCTGTCTGACGCACCCACCGCTAGCCTAGCTTAGCACAAAGACTGGAGGTAAATGGCTCCATCTAGCCTACTGCTCCCAATAAGTGACAAAATAACGCCAACATTTTCCTATTTACATGTTGTGTTTTGTATAGTCACAGAGTGTACAAATAACAAGGTCACATGAGACTAGGGTTGCCAACTGTCCCGTATTTTGGGCCTAATATATTTGTCCCGTGCTCCCGTGTCCCGTTTTTTGACTAGCCTACTACGCTGATCTAACCACTGACTGATACAACAGCAGCAGTGCTGATCACGACACTTGAGAATGATCACCGACACCTGTCATCATCCAATCACAGCCTTTTTTAATCATTCTTTTGAAACAAATCATTGTTTGATTTGCGAACATAATCCTCTGCCGTCTGGTCGCTTCCACTTCAAGCCGGACTCGCCTCGCGCTAACGGTAATTCCCTTTCACTGTCCACGTTTTGATTTCGGCAAATCAATTTTTGGCGAATGCAAACAACATGATTATTGTTCATGAGTCCAACATCCAGCCACGCAAGAAAACATGTAATCTACCTGAGGGAATAATATGCTCAAAAAACATTGCTGATTATTATTAATGTTTAAAAAAATATATTTTCCAGGATTCTTTGATGAATATTATAAGGTCATAAGAAATTTATCTGAAATAGAAAGCTTTTGTAACATTATAAATGTCTTTACTGTCACTTTTGATTAATGTAATGCATCCTTGCTGAATAAAAGTAGGCAATTACTTTCTTTAGTTTCTTTCCAAAAAAAATTATCTTACTAACCCCAAACTTTTGAACTGTAGGCCTAGTGTATAATGTTAAAAAAGCTTTCTATTGTAGATAAATGCTGTATTTTGAACGATGGTTTGTTTGTAATGTGACTTTTTTTTATGTATGACATTAAAATTCTTTTTAGAATTAAATTGTACATAAATAGGTTAAGCAATACAAATGTGTTTATGTCTGATAACCTTTTAAACACATACTTGACTACAGACACTGAAATGACATACACTGTGTGATACAGTACAACTATTTTGAGTGTCCCTCATTTTCCTATAAAGAACCACGATTGTCCTGCATTTTCCTTTTCTGAAGTTGGCAACCCTACATGAGACACAGACATCTTCTAACCGTATACAGTACATCCTGGGAACTATATTCTCAGAAAGCGAAGCACTGCTGCTTGGGCAGAGTGATTTGCTCGCAACACCTGAGAAGCCCCGTGGTGAGGAGCAGAGAGTTCACTCAGAGTTGGAGCAAAACACTCTGCGCCTTCTGTGCTGCGCCTTCTGAGAATATAGTTCCCAGAATGTATACGGTTAGGATGGCTGTGTCTCTTGTGACCTTGTTATTTGTACACGCTGTGACTATACAAATCACAACATGTAAATAGGAAAATGTTGGCGTTATTTTGTCACTTATTGGGAGCAGTAGGCTAGATGGAGCCGTTTACCTCCAGTCTTTGTGCTAAGCTAGGCTAGCGGCGGGTGTGTCAGACAGAGTTACGGCACGCACGGAGATGAGAAGGGTATGTATGGACTTATCTAACTCCGGGGGATATAGTGAATAAGCTAAAGTCCCAAAAAGTTGGCGTGTTCCTTTAACTTATTTTGATAAGGCACAGGCAATGTAAAACTTATATGTTGTCATAACTAATCAAATTTTTTACAGTGAAAATTTGTATTTATGAAATTGGACACTTTTTATAACTGCCACTAAATGTGTAACAAATATTCATGACAAGAAAAAAATATTTTAATGAATAAATCTAGTCTTGCACAGTTCAGATGATTACAAGACATGTCGATTAAAGTATATGCTTAAACTTCATATCATGATGATAATCACATCATCAGTGCTTCCACTCTTTGTATGACTACCTGTTCAAATTTGGATTTATTTATTTATTTATTTATTTAATTTTTCATAATTATACTTTTATTTCATTAACATTTTATTAAAACACCATCTTGTCTTTCTGTTTTCAAATTAGATGCACATTATTTTTTACTTCTATGATATTAAAGTGTGATTAGGTTCCACAAATGTTCCAGACTCTATCAATAACATTTGTGATTTGGTGTAGATTTAAAAAAAAAATTAGACTTGTGTCACAGTTTGTGTAAAGAAACATGCAATCACAAAGAATATCTTTAAATGATTGCAGATAGACAAATTCAGAAAAATATTAAATATTCATACAAAGATAAGTCTAGTTGTACATTAAATATTCTATAATATTCCTACAATATTCTATAAATATTTCAGTGATTAAAACCATTGGCAAAGAGCAGTTTTAGTAAATTGTTTCACGCTCATATTTCTTTTCCTTACAGGTAGTGTAAATTCCTGCCCCCGGGCAGCGGCCACGTCACGGCACACTTCTGCCATCTTGCGGAGGAAAGCTGCCTCAGTGATTTGTTGATGTGTCAGGGATCCATCAGCAGGAAGGACTTTGAATGCTGCAGCTTGAGGGGGCTGAAAGAGAGCCCGGAGGAGAAATACAGCCACTACAACCAGTGAAACCATGGCTGTTCACAATCACAACTGTGGGAAAATTCATTAAAAAAATTATGAAATATGCAATATTTTTTATACTTCCTGACTCTTTAACAATAACCCTGGTTGTTTCATTCTATCCTTTACTATAAATATTGAACACAACAAACCCGGCCTGTACTATCTGGTGTAAACAACGGAAGTCAACAGGTGTTACCCTGAATACTGTGCTGCAACAACAACCATCCCAACACTGGTGAGTGAAATAATGTCTCAAACATTCAGATTAAGTCCTCCAGAAAAGTAATCTTCAATCAAGAGATTGTTATCTGCCTTTAAATTAGCATTAAACACCTGTGCTACAACAGTGCAACTGCTTCTGGATGGTGTCTGTGGTGGTCGATTCTGTGCACTTCTGCCTATGCGCAACAAATTGCATCTTGAAGACATTAAAGATTGAAAGTAAAAGTCGTGGCCCCTTCAAAACACTACATCAGTTGAATGACACCCATTTCAAGACTGCGTCCGAAAACCTATAGGCAGCTGACTGAGCAAGCAATGAAGAAATTAATCACAACCGTGTATGTCTAATAAAATCCCCATGCTTTTGCCAATTATATGTCTTCATATAGCCTACACAATTGTGAATAAAACTGTAACATCACATCATTGCCCTCTTTATTCAATTCACAAATGCAAAATACCCCCATGAATAACTTTTAGCTTTGACATTTAGGCCAGACAGGGTTTAGAATAAGCCAGGATTAGACCTTGGTTCAATTGGAACATTTAAGACAATACACATATAAACATGCCTTAGGAAAAAAACATTACTTGTGTGCATCTTGACACAAAATAATGGCGCTGACATATTTTAAGATACTGTTTTGATACATTTTGAATTAGAACATTCTGTCAAACTGATAAGGTTCTAGGTGCTTAAAAATATATGAAATAGGCCTACATCATATATCCTGTAAGCAAATAATTGTTAACTAGGCTATTATTTTATTGCAGTAATGTACCAACTTTGCATGTGTGGATGATACCACAAAAAAATTTTTCAAACATAAATAAATAAATAAATAAATAAACAAACAAACTAATAAATAAACCTCAACAGGGAACATGCTCTGGGACCCTGCTAAAACGGTTCACACTTCAACCCAATGTCCTCAGTAAATAAAAAAATAAAAAATAAAATAAAAAAGATTAATTTCTTTACCTTGTGGTCGATTTTTCTTGAGAAGAATATATTTTCAGGTTCCGTCTGTATATTTATATCCTTTTACAAATGACGTCAACATCAATCTGCAATAGAAATCTTGCTAAGCCAGGCAGATAAGAGAAAGGTGATTCCAAAAATGATCAACAACAATGAAGACATTTTATAATTAAATGAAATTAATTTCATTTTCATAATTAAAGTATAATTAATATTCAAGTATCAAGTATCAAGTAATAATAATAATAATAATAATAATAATAATAATAATAATGATAATCCACTTGGACTTACTATATTTGCATACAGAAACCCCTAAATAATGACGAGGTATGAATGAGAATGGAAGCAAAAAAGAAAGTAACACATGTTTAATCAGGTCTGCTTTGTTCAAGGTCAAGCCTTTTGCCAACGAAAACAGTTTGGCCTGGAATGATGACAGACTTCATTCCCCCACACCCTCATGGACTTAAAGGGATAGTTCACTTTGAAATTAATTTTTGATATGTTTTAGCTTACCTCAAGGGCATCCAAGATGTAGGTGTCTTTGTTTCCGCAGTAGTTTCAATTTTGATATTTTTAGGTCAAACCGTTCTTGTCTGTCAGTCATATAATGCAGGTCTATGGTCACTGGCTCAAAACACAAGCACAGAGTCCAAATTAAAACAATTCCCCATCGTCCAAATTAAACAATTCCCCATCGTAAGTACACATTGATGGCCTAAGACACGAAACGAGCGGTTTGTGTGAGAAAACGAACAGTATTTATATCGTTGTTATCTCTTGAAAACAGCACACGTCCAAATGATCTGACGGCGCGGGCGGGTATAGATATATAAATAGATGTCGCTTTGGCTACTGCAGTTCATTGGAACGAAACCGTAGCCAAGCGACATCTAGTGTATATATCTATACCCGCCCGCTGGCGGGTATAGATGTATACACTAGATGTCGCCTTCGCTACTGCAGTTCATTGGAACGAAACCGTAGCCAAGGCGACATCTATTTATATATCTATACCCGCCCGCGCCGTCAGATCATTTGGACGTATGCTGTTTTCAAGAGATAACAACGATATAAATACTGTTCGTTTTCTCACACAAACCGCTCGTTTCGTGTCTTAGGCCATCAATGTGTACTTACGATGGGGAATTGTTTAATTTGGACGATGGGGAATTGTTTTAATTTGGACTCTGTGCTTGTGTTTTGAGCCAGTGACCATAGACCTGCATTATATGACTGACAGACAAGAACGGTTTGACCTAAAAATATCAAAATTGAAACTACTGCGGAAACAAAGACACCTACATCTTGGATGCCCTTGAGGTAAGCTAAAACATATCAAAAATTAATTTCAAAGTGAACTATCCCTTTAAGAAGGATCTGATCCTTGTTGGTTGTAGAACAATATTTCTAACAACCAATCAGTTGAGGTATAATGTTAGAGTTAGGGTTAGGACTGGGTTAGGGACTTGTACATCAGTGTTATTGATCTATAATTTTCCTCCAGTTTAAGGATTAGATTATGGTTAGGGTTTGGGTTATGACTATAACAGAATTGTTGTTCCAGGATCAACAAAACATGTTGCCCCAGGACCATGCCTGCAAAATCAGGACGTGTCAGTCAGTCCTTAGAAGTCAAATCAAATTAACAGTTTAAATGTCAGGTAAGATAAAAGAATGCAGCTTGGCCTGGAAAGAAGTTTGACTTCATTCCCCACAACCTGCTGGATACTTACAAATCACACAAACCATAATAAAACAGCTTTGTTGCCAGATAAGATAAAGAAAATAAGAATGAAGACTGACATTCCTACGCAGTTTTTGACACCACAGCATATGCCTGAAACCAAATATTCTTTTTTAATGATAGTTGTGGTGTAAACAGTCAAGCCTACATAACATAGAAAAAAAATTCAATGTTCAGCCAGCATATTAGAAATAAAATGAAGATTAATATGAGACCTTTTAATTGCCCGATGATCACAATGTGCTTTTGAGATGACTGAATTAGAAATGTTTCTGTCATTTTATTTCATGCCCCAAAAGGAACTGAGGTGGAATTTCTAAACTTATGAAGAAAAAGGTTGATAATTATACTTCAGTTTTAAATGTGTTAAATGAAAAGGTCATGCAATGTAATTAGATGACATAAACCCAGTTGTCACAGGACAAATCAAGTAATACCCAGTTTTGAAAAATAACTAAATTCTGACAAAATATTTAGTTAATGCATTTTGCATTTTCATCTTTTATAATGACAGATCTTAAAGTGATCACAGAACAGAGAGATTTCAGTTTGCTTTGAAATTTTAGATCTACTGTAGGACCAAAACTCCCATTATCTGTGACACTGTTTAATGTGATGCTTAAATGCGCACTTCAGCTTTAAGATTATTATGAAAAGCACAAATCAACATTCTCCATAAGATAATTTTTCTGTAATGTAATGTTATGTGTGAACACACAGGATGACAGATTTAGAGAGAGAGAGAGAGAGAGGAGAGAGAGAGAGAGAGAGAGAGAGAGAGAAGAGAGTAAGTGACAAAGAATAGAGGAGCCAAAGAAAGAGTGCCTCAAGAAAGAGAGCCAGAGAATAAAAGGAGACAGAGCAACGGATACAATCTTCTTTTATCCCTTAATTGTTCATTTTCAAATATCTTTGATTATTTTCAATCCTACAATGGCAACAAAGATATTTCTTACCGTGATGGTTATTCTAGATCCTTTATATTGGGTGGGTGACTGTCTCTGGAATCGACTAGTCAACGAGGAGTCATTCAACAGTCCTTTAAGTTGGACCACAAATGCTCCCTCTGGGATTCTGTCTACATTCACCAGGAAGTCTGTCGCTCCCACTGCTTTGATGGTTCCACTATCAACATCAGATCCTGAAGCTTCAACTAGAAGCACGTCAGTCACTGTGACTGAATCTCCTCCGGTCACAGAGACAAACAAAGTAGCTTTCCGACCTGATCAACAATTAGAGAAACATTTTAAAGTCTTCAACCCTGCTCCTGCGGATACACTGTCCAGAAAAATAGTAACACTTACAATAAGGTTCAATTTGTTTACATTTGTCAATGCATTAAGTATCATGAATTAAAGGTAGGGTATAGGCAATTTGTTTCATTAACACTTTTTGTTGTTCTGGTTGAAACTCTCTTCACATCCTCATAACAATCAACAATAGAAGCGGTCTAAATTTGACAAAAATGTACATATATCTTCTGTCTCGGGACCAAAAATGTTCGTCCAATCATTGCAGGATGTCCTACCTGCCTGTCAACATATGAATTTCCATACCTCCGCACACCCTGCTCACGCAGACATCACACGTCATCAGCATGTTCCGTAAGGATATGCAGAGTTGTAGACAGACAGTCACAGAGCACCGCAAACAAACAGCAGCCACCTTTCACAGTTCCTCCTGAACTAAAGCAACACGCCATGTCATAACTATAATTAAAAGATGGCAACCAAAATTGGATGACTCGGATTTAAGTGTTTCTCTGGTTTCTCTGTTTCTCTGAACACTACCAATGCCGAAATTAATCTGCAGCAGTCAGGTGGAACAAGTCTGAGCACTATAAGTTGTTTATGTTGGTCATTTTTGTAATGTTGTGTGATTTGAGACAATAGGTAATTTAACAGCGTCTCTAGTGCACTGTAAAAAAAAAAAAAAAAAAAACTCTTTTAAATTTAGGGTAAAAAAATGGCAGCTGTGTTGCCAGAAATTTACCGTAAAAAAAAAATGTTTTAGGCAACATTTTAGGTTTTACAGACTTAACCGATCTATTGTAGTACTAATATATTTTGTACCATTGTAATACACTGACAACCACCAATCACAGTGGAGATGAGAGTCACATGATCAATCAAAGCTCATCACAAACAGCTTTTCCACAAGATAATTAATACTAATATATAAAAGCTGCACAGTGTCATTCACACAAACACTAAACAACATCATGGTAACACACATGACCTTTAAAAAATGCAATCAACATTAATTTAACAACATTAAATGTAACAAAACCCTAATGTACATAACTAATTAGAAAAAACAAAGAAAAAATATGAAGAAACAATTATTTAAACAAAAATACATCAAATGTGAAGTGTCATGCAGGGAATTGTGGGAATGTCAATGTACGATTTTTGACTGTAAATTATACAACGACTTGTTCTTTTTCACTTCCAAAAACTGTAATGGCATTTTACTGTAAAATTACATTAAATGTACGGTTAGATCTATCACAGTTATTCACCGTATATAATACGGAAACTTTGTGTTAACCAATTAACAGTATTTCACCGTAACATTTTTACCGTTAAAATCACGATAATTTTTTACAGTGTGACGCTTTGCATACTCTGCTCCGTCTGGACCGATCAAACACACCATATTTCCACTTAAATCTTCACAACCCCTCACCCAGGCAGACTCCGTGATGTCTGGTTTCCCCAGTGAGAATTACCACCCTTTTGTTCACCTCATACCGTTCTAAGACACTCCGTTGGGAGATAGTGCCTCCACAGAAAAGTACAGGCTACAGCAAACAAACATGCAGTCCCATAGAAATTGAATTCTCTCCACTAATTAATTGGCAAATCTGTCTAATGAATGAACCTGCATTTCGTCAGTACATTTTGTGTATTATTACTGTTTGTATATTGTCTTTATATATTGTATAGTATAGTATCTTTTTATATTCCTGCTTGAGAATTGCATCTTTCTCATTGGTCAAACCCAAACCGCGGCAGGATCCACACATATCAAGCCATGAGTGTATGTGTTTGTTTAGATTAGTTGTGTTCACTATTTAGTTTGATAAAACTTTTGTGCACATTCGTGCAAGTTGATTCTGGTCTGCTTATAAATCAATGTCAATTTAACGATTACGATCACAGCTACATGCTAAGAAAGAGTTATTGTTCTGTGGCCACGGAAAATATCCTTTCTAATGACTCAATAGACATTCAATACTGTGTTCGCTGGACGAACAGATTAATTGATTGTAATTTTAATTCAGTTACATAAAGTTAATTCGACTAACAGATCCAAATATTTATAATTAATTATTCATATTTCCCTTTTTAGATTTTCAGTCTACATGTGTTTTGGAGGAGGCATGGCTTTGGAGAGAGAGCTCTGAAGGGAGGGTGGGATCTAATGCTTTCAAAGCTAGCTTACTTTTGAAAGCCTCTCTGAAATTGCCTACCCTACCTTTAATTAACATTTTTACAGAATTTCTTAATCTTGATTTGTGTATGTTATATGTAGTGTTCATAGGGTGGCCCAGTAGTGCACAACACAACGAAATTTAAAAAGCAAACATAAGTTCACAACACAACAGAAATGAGCCACAACACAACGGAAAATGTACAACACAACGAAATAAAAGCCGCAACACAACGGAAATGCTCCCGACCACTACAAACGGCCTCTTTAAGTGATGAACATTACTTGTGTTTGTTTTCAGGGATGATAACAGACGTTTTATACTTGTGCTACAACTGTTTGGCCTGTACTACAAAATTTTCAACCTCTGTAGCACCAGTGCTATATGCAAAAAAAGTTAACGTACAGCCCTGGCTATGGTTCTTTGAATATTTTTTAATAATTGCATGAGTTTCCCCGGTCAGGTAGGGTGAGAGTTCCAGCTGGGTTGAAAATTCAATCCTTCCATCAGTTCACGCTTTTGCTATTTTTCCTTTTTTATTTTCGAGGTTATTCTGGGTAGAGACTTGTTCTCTGTTGGGGATAAGCATTTCACAACTGTGTGACCATTGATTAATATGGCCTACAGTATCTGAATTTTTGCTTTTAAAGTCACATTTTGCCCAGTATACCTCAGAAGATAGATAGGAGTTAGAAAATCCTAGGCAGGTGTGGCTTCTTTAGAGGACTTCCTAAACTAAAGAAACCTTCAGAAGAGTTACTTGAGTTTTTCACAAAGGATCAACTCTTGCAGTTGGCCTCTCATTATGAAATTCCCATCACAAGTAGTGATAAGAGACTGAAGGATGGTGTGAAGAAAATCATTAGAAGTGTTTTGATTGACAATGTTTTGAAAGTTAAACCGGTTTCCCCACAATCCATGACTGCTCCTTTGTCTGAAGCTGAAACTAATTAGGCTCAAGGAAATAGCTTTAAATACAGGAGAAACAGCTAGAGGTTAATACTAGACCTATTAAACCTTTCGCACGTAAGTTTAAAATATTCTAGCTGAGCCGCCAGCGGCCACCCAGCAAACACATTTACGTTGGGGCGACGTCTGTGGCACGTTGCATTTCTGCTATGGCAACGTCGCTGTCTACGTGCTCGCAACATTGTAACAACGTAGAATTGAAAGACATGACCAAAGAGTATAGAAGTACCAAGAGGCGAAACTCAGAACGTTCCATTGCAACAAACGCACCCATGCGCAGAGCTGCAGCTCCGCCATCTTGAACTGAACGCAACACAGCTGTCATAGAAATGAACGATACCTGTTCAAATTCAAAAGCGGTTAAATTAACTAAATAGTAGTTTCTAGGTTTTAATATCTCTATATCAGACATCCCATGTCTCCCGGAAGTTCCAGGAGTCTCCCGCATATTGATAGCAGCTCCCTGATGCCCACAAATTAGCTAAAATCTCCCGGAATCTAGAGCGAGCGAGCAAGAGCGCGCAGCTCCAAACCGTGTAGAGCACACGGCAGAAAGGGTGAGGGAGCGAGAGAAAGATCAACATAAAATGTGGAACACAACTTGTTCAGATTTTTTGCTTTCCTTTTCTTGCAGTTATAGAGTAAAATATATTTTGTATTATATATATTTTATATAAAATATAAATAATTCTATGTTTAAATTTGTACATTTTAATAAACTCAAACTTATATAACTTTTTTCTGTTTCACTTTCATAATTTTTTTTCACTTCAACAATAATCTGACAAATGTCTTCTTTAAAACAAGACCAACCAAAGCATTCTTGAATTACAACCATTTAAGTTTGGATAGTGATTTTCATGTTTATGCGAAAAAAAGGTGACAGTTAAAAGGATAATTTAGTGATAACAATGAATTAAACAAGCGGTCATTTGCCAGTTTAGGTGTTCATATATCTCTGAAAGTATGCGATTTAAAAAGCCCACTTCGAGTCTTGACTCAATTTCGACCAAATACATAACGTTAGCAAACTGTTACTGCGGTTATGGGATAGCTTACATTAACGTTACAGCACCTGTTATCGTTGACGTTAGCTCACTTTAAAGGTGAACTAAGTAACTTTTTTACCTTAACTGAACAGCTTCGGAGTCATTGGAATGGTTATATTACTTATTTCGGGTTGAATGGTGGTCGTTTCGCACCCCCCTGGTGACCGTGAGCGGAAAATACGCACTTGCAACTTTGGGGCAGCGGGCCGCCGGCCGCCGCGTCAGGAAGTCTCGCGTGATATCAGGTCTCGCGATGTAAACAACTGCTTTACGGCCAAAAGAAATCTGCTAAAATGCTGTCATTATTGCGCTCCCTCACGCTATTCGAACCCGAATGAAGAAGACGTTTTAAAGAATGTCCCATCTGCTTTGATGTCGTTGATCTACTAGCCTCTGGTGTCTGAGAATCACCAACGAGTTTTTACAACAGTGTTGTCAAATATCTATTCCGAAGCTGTGGGGGGAGCTCTAGAGAGAACCTGCGAGCAAAAAGCGAGAATACAGCGAAGAAATCCCGAAGCTACTGAGTGCTGCTTTAACGTTAAAAACCTTTTCTACTTTACCTCTCTGGATCTAATCTATTAAATGCTAGTTGATTGGTTGTACACTGGTAGTTGTTGCAGTTGATGCCAGAACACTGTTTTCTTTGTTTCCAATTATTTCCACTCATAATGTTAATGCTGTATACAGTAGTTGTGCTAACGGTAAAGCTCAACGGTAAAGCTCTAACGGTAAAGTTCAGTCCAAAATGGCGGCCGCGCTACCGAAGTGCCACCTAGTGGCTGTTGTCAAAACTGCAACGGAGTTTCGCCTCTTGTGACAGGGCTGTAGCAACGTTGCTACGCGACATTCAGCAACTGAGAGATGACGTTCTGACAATTTTTTTGTTTTATGCTAGATAGGCCTATAGATATCCCCCATTTAGCATTTTATGTTTTGAGGTTAATTTTTAATTAGTCAGATGTTAGATAATTATATATTTTTAAATATTGTTTATCATTATTATAACTTTATTAAACTAACTGCATGGTAATCAAATTGCACTTCCAAAAGTCATACATTTGTGAAAAAAGAAAATAACTAAATAAATGAATATACAAATTTCTTTTAAGTATAGTAAATAAAACATAAAAAGCAAAGATGAGAACATGTAATGAACAAAACCAGTTCTGTACATGGCAGACAGACAGTAGTCGAAAGCCGGACGATAACGTTCGGAATCAGTCCAGGAAACATCCACAAATCCAGAGGAGCAAAGAAACGAATGAGACTAAATAGCAGACAAATGAAATGAAAAACTAAACAGTGCACGCGAGGCTGCATTAGTCACATTAGAAAATGAAGTTGTAGGTTGTGTTTGAAGAATTACGTATCTTATTTAGCTGAGGTAAATAAAACGCAATAGGCCTACTCACGTATCCTTGCTCGATGAAGAACGAGACAACAACAATGAGCCCAACGGGCGGTTGAAATTTAAAAGGCTGATTTTCGCGCTTCAGGGCAGTGACGAGTAAGCTACATGTAGTCCAGTGATTGTCAAGACACCGTTGGTCCTGGGGTGCGTTTCCCGTAAAACTATATAGCTTGCTGCTTAACTACCATAGTACGATGCATCGATGGAGAAATCAACTAGCTAGTCACGACTGTTTCCCGAAACCGTATGTTGCAAAGTATCAGTTAACCACGTTGGTTTATGACGTCTCGCACGTGGTGGACTAATAACTTATTAAGTTGGCTTGAGAGAGCCAACATATTGAAATCCTATTTAAACTTATTATTATTATTCCGAGACTAAAATTTCTATATGAAACTCGTCCTAGAGCTTTAACTCTACATACTCCAAACTCGGCTCAGACACTCACACTGTTCTGACTCGCGTTGCTTTATCTTTTCAGACTGATCGGACTTACGGTTTTCCTACAAATGACGATCAAAACTCGGAAAAACTCCCATTGACTTACATTGGGGAGTTCTAAAAAATTCAAATCCAGATTCAAACTCGCCAACCGACAAAAATTCAAATCTAAATACCTTGAAGACTAAACCAAACTGCCGTTCTATATATATTAGCCAATGAAACTCATTTAAACTAATAAACTCTAATCTCATACATTTATAAACTAATTAACTTAAATTTAATAACTAATTAACTAATAAACTCATGAATTCATAGACTTATGAACTCTTAAACTCATAAATTAATAAACTCTGAACTCTAAACTCATTTAAACTTATAAACTCTAAACTCAAAAACTCATACACTTATAAACTCATCAGTTTATACACTTATAAACTCTAAACTCATAAACTCTGAGTGTGTGTGTGTGTGTCTGAGTGAGTGTGTGAGCGAGGTAGTCTGTGAGTGTGTGTGTGTGTGTGTGTGTGTGTGTATCTATCTAACTTATTTATCTATCTATCTCTCTGTCATAAACTTCAAACTACTTTAAACTTCAAACCAATTTAAACTTCTTAAGTTTAAAGCTCCCAGCTCCCAAGCAACTCCATAGCAACCAAACTTGAGTACCCTAGCAACCGTTTTGCAAGACCTATATCTCTGTATCAGAACATCGTATAGAGATGAGGTTTGGCTCTTTTGACTCATGCTAGCAAACAGCACTTCCAACATGCTACATATGCTAGCAGTGAATAGCTACATGCTAATAGCGATTAGATAAGTGTTAAATCATGCCAAGATCATGCTAAGAACTCTAGAAAAACTCCATAGTAACCATCTGTGACAACTACCAACCACCTAGTAACACCATATCAACCGCCCTGAATACCATAGCAACCCCCCAGAACACCCTAGCAACCGCCTAGCAACCACCCAAAAGACCCTAGCAACCACCCAGAACACCGTAGCAACCACCCAAAAGACCCTAGCAACCACACAAAACACCCTAGCAACCGCCTAGCAACCACCCAAAAGACCCTAGCAACCACCCAAAACACCCTAGAAACCGCCTAGCAACCACCCAAAAGACCCTAGCAACCACCCAAAATATCCTATCAACCGCCTAGCAACCACCCAAAAGACCCTAGCAACCACCAGAAATATCCTAGCAACCGCCTAGCAACCACCCAGAATATCCTAGCAACCACCCAAAACAGCCTAGCAACCACCCAGAACACCCTAGCAACCGCCTAGCAACCACCCAAAAGACCCTAGCAACCGCCTAGCAACCACCCAAAAGACCCTAGCAACCACCCAAAAGACCCTAGCAACCACCCAAAAGACCCTAGCAACCGCCTAGCAACCACCCAAAAGACCCTAGCAACCACCCAAAAGACCCTAGCAACCGCCTAGCAACCACCCAAAACACCCTAGCAACCGCCTAGCAACCACCCAAAAGACCCTAGCAACCACCAAAAATATCCTAGCAACCACCTAGCAACCGCCTAGCAACCACACAAAAGACCCTAGCAACCGCCTAGCAACCACCCAAAACACCCTAGCAACCACCCAAAATACCCTAGCAACCGCCTAGCAACCACCCAGAATACCTTAGCAACCACCTAGCAACACCATAGCGACCACCCATAACATCCTAACAACCGCCTAGCAAAAAACTTTCCGGTCCAAACTTTCTCAAGCCAACTTAAAGTTTGTCTCGACGAACTTTCGCGTCTAGTTTTAATTAATCTGTTTGAGATCGAATTAACGCTAGATTTTGTCATATAAGTTACAGACATATGGCATCTGAAGACCATTTCTAATTTTTCTCAGTTATTTTGCTTTATTACCAGACTCAATATTTGGCTCGTTCTTACATAGTAGAGCACGTTCGCACATGCGCAGTCTTCAAAAACGGTGCTTTAAATCTCTTGACAAACTAAAAGACGTAAATTACATTTGTGTGTATTCTAAATAAATAACACGGGTTGTACTGAATGTCAGCTTGCTTATTTTGCTAAAGATAAGGATTTATTCAGTCTACATCTTATGTAGGGTAGAGTGGGGGAAAACGCCCCCCACCTGTTTTTCCCAAAATAACCACTAAAAGTAGTCAAGATACATTTTTACTGTTGCTATGCACTACGTTGATAACGGGGATATACAAATCTCTATGGATAAGCTGACACCAGCGACACATTTGAAGAGAAGAGGATTACAGGGTAAATGCTATAATTTTCAGATATTAGTAAATAAGTGTTTAAGAGAATATTGTTCTGCAGGATATCACAGTGATGTATGATAGATGAATAGTGAAGTCTGTAGTTTGAGAAAAACTCATAGCTTGTGGGGTAAAACGCCCCCTACGCTGAGGGGTAAAACGCCCCCCCTGGGGGCATAGTTTCTCTATCATAATTACTATAATAAAATATTTCTGTCTATCAAATCCTTTGTTTTACACTTAATGCAGTATAACTAGGTGGTAAAATCAAAATATTTGAACAAAACATGAAAAAATTACCTCAAGTGAGCATTAACTAGCTAGCTTGCTAGCACAGTTAGCTCACTGATGGAAGGTAGTTAATTTTGCCTATTTTGAACATTGCTGAAATAAATATTAATATATATACATGTTGATACATTACTTGCCTTTTACCTTTAGAGATTAAAAACTATTGTCTGTTAATTTTGCTGTTGATCTATGAAGCAAACTGGTTGGTAAGAAAGGGGGCATTTTACCCCACCTTGGGGGGCGTTTTACCCCACCGCTGGGGCAAAACGCCCCCTTTGTACAAAAATATTTTCAGTGAAAATACTAATTAATTATGAAGGCTGAGCAATTTTAATATTTGGTGAATAACTCCTGCCATAGTCACTCAAAACCGGGATGGCAATTCTAGTCACATTTATGTTTTGTTTCACTGTAATGTCACATTTTCCTTCAGGGGGGCGTTTTCCCCCACTCTACCCTAAACTAGAAACTATGCTTCTAACCACAGCTCGAGAGCTGTCTTCCAACCACACAAGTTTGCGATGCTGTTTGCGAACGTTCGTTGGAACGATGGTTTCGGGAAACACCAAATCGTTGAACTATGCTGATAACGACCGGAACTTGCGACCATAGTTGGCTAACGATGCTTTCGGGAAACGCACCCGTGTGTGTGCACCCGTACATCGTGACAACGCTGTAACAACCTTCACCACACAACATATTTATTGGCCATGTTGATAAAACGTTGTTAGAAGGTTGGCTACGTTGTGCCAACGTTCTGTTTGCTGGGCAGCGGCCAGCGTGAGTTTTTTTTAAAGGAACTCTCCACCGTTTTTTGAAATAGGGCTTATTCACCTTCTTTCCTACATTTAGATAGGTGGGCAAATGCATTTTTGTCTCAGTCTATGCATTGTTTTAGTTTGACAGGGTCGGCCCTAGCTTAGCTTAGCATAATGAATGGAATCCTTTGTTGCCAGCTAGCATGTCATGAGTAAAAGTAATATATAAAATAAAAAAAAAACACCTAATTATTTCTTGTGGCCTGCGTATTCACAACAAGTACAAATAGTGATGCAGATTAACACTAGGCGATTTCCTATGCAGATATTGACTTGGGACTATACTAGGGGGAAGCACAGGCGAAGCACTGCTACTTGGGTGCAGAGATATCACGCCCAAGTAGCAGTGCTTCGCCTGTGCTTCCCCCTAATATAGTCCTTAATATATAAGTCAATATCTGCCTAGGAAATCGCCTAGTGTTAATCTGCATCACTATTTGTACTCGTTGTGAAGACGCAGGCCACAAGAAGTCACTTTTACTCAGGACATGCTAGCTGGCAACAAAGGATTCCATTCATTATGCTAAGCTAAGCTAGCGCTGACCCTGTCAAACTAAAACAATGCATGCACTGAGACAAAAATGCATTTGCCCACCTATCTAAATGTAGGAAAGAAGGTGAATAAGCCCTATTTCAAAAAACGGTGGAGTGTTCCTTTAAGGCGACCGTTATTTTAGAATGTAGGCCTATCACCTTAATATTTCCATGGCGACGCGTCATGCTTGTGACGTGACACACGGCAGAATGTTTTGTTTTTATTTCGTTTAAAAAAAATGTATTCTAAATATTTACAAACGTGTTAACAGTGAGGAAAATAAGTATTTGAACACCCTGCTATTTTGCAAGTTCTCCCACTTAGAAATCATGGAGGGGTCTGAAATTGTCATCGTAGGTGCATGTCCACTGTGAGAGACATAATAAAAATAAAAATAAATCCAGAAATCACAATGTATGCTTTTTTAACTATTTATTTGTATGATACAGCTGCAAATAAGTATTTGAACACCTGTCTATCAGCTAGAATTCTGACCCTCAAAGACCTGTTAGTCTGCCTTTAAAATGTCCACCTCCACTCCATTTATTATCCTAAATTAGATGCACCTGTTTGAGGTCGTTAGCTGCATAAAGACACCTGTCCACCCCATACAATCAGTAAGAATCCAACTACTAACATGGCCAAGACCAAAGAGCTGTCCAAAGACAATAGAGACAAAATTGTCACCTCCACAAGGCTGGAAAGGGCTACGGGGAAATTGCCAAGCAGCTTGGTGAAAAAAGGTCCACTGTTGGAGCAATCATTAGAAAATGGAAGAAGCTAAACATGACTATCAATCTCCCTCGGACTGGGGCTCCATGCAAGATCTCACCTCGTGGGGTCTCAATGATCCTAAGAAAGGTGAGAAATCAGCCCAGAACTACACGGGAGGAGCTGGTCAATGACCTGAAAAGAGCTGGGACCACCGTTTCCAAGGTTACTGTTGGTAATACACTAAGACGTCATGGTTTGAAATCATGCATGGCACGGAAGGTTCCCCTGCTTAAACCAGCACATGTCAAGGCCCGTCTTAAGTTTGCCAATGACCATTTGGATGATCCAGAGGAGTCATGGGAGAAAGTCATGTGGTCAGATGAGACCAAAATAGAACTTTTTGGTCATAATTCCACTAAACGTGTTTGGAGGAAGAAGAATGATGAGTACCATCCCAAGAACACCATCCCTACTGTGAAGCATGGGGGTGGTAGAATCATGCTTTGGGGGTGTTTTTCTGCACATGGGACAGGGCGACTGCACTGTATTTAGGAGAGGATGACCGGGGCCATGTATTGCAAGATTTTGGGGAACAACCTCCTTCCCTCAGTTAGAGCATTGAAGATGGGTCGAGGCTGGGTCTTCCAACATGACAATGACCCGAAGCACACAGCCAGGATAACCAAGGAGTGGCTCTGTAAGAAGCATATCAAGGTTCTGGTGTGGCCTAGCCAGTCTCCAGACCTAAACCCAATAGAGAATCTTTGGAGGGAGCTCAAACTCCGTGTTTCTCAGCGACAGCCCAGAAACCCGACTGATCTAGAGAAGATCTGTGTGGAGGAGTGGGCCAAAATCCCTCCTGCAGTGTGTGCAAACCTGGTGAAAAACTACAGGAAACGTTTGACCTCTGTAATTGCAAACAAAGGCTACTGTACCAAATATTAACATTGATTTTCTCAGGTGTTCAAATACTTATTTGCAGCTGTATCATACAAATAAATAGTTTAAAAAATCATACATTGTGATTTCTGGATTTTTTTTTTCCGATTATGTCTCTCACAGTGGACATGCACCTACGATGACAATTTCAGACCCCTCCATGATTTCTAAGTGGGAGAACTTGCAAAATAGCAGGGTGTTCAAATACTTATTTTCCTCACTGTATATTGTCACAGGATATATATATATATATACAGTGGGTACGGAAAGTATTCAGACCCCCTTACATTTTTCACTCTTTGTTATATTGCAGCCATTTGCTCATTATTGTACACACAGCACCCCATATTGACAGAAAAACACAGAATTGTTGACATTTTTGCACATTCATTAAAAAAGAAAAACTGAAATATCACATGGTCCTAAGTATTCAGACCCTTTGCTGTGACACTCATATATTTAACTCAGGTGCTGTCCATTTCTTCTGATCATCCTTGAGATGGTTCTACACCTTCATTTGAGTCCAGTTGTGTTTGATTATACTGATTGGACCTGATTAGGAAAGCCACACACCTGTCTATATAAGACCTTACAGCTCACAGTGCATGTCAGAGCAAATGAGAATCTTGAGGTCAAAGGAACTGCCTGAAGAGCTCAGAGACAGAATTGTGGCAAGGCACAGATCTGGCCAAGGTTACAAAAAAAATTCTGCTGCACTTAAGGTTCCTAAGAGCACATTGGCCTCCATAATCCTTAAATGGAAGACGTTTGGGACGACCAGAACCCTTCCTAGAGTTGGCCGTCCGGCCAAACTGAACTATCGGGGGAGAAGAGCCTTGGTGAGAGAGGTAAAGAAGAACCCAAAGATCACTGTGGCTGAGCTCCAGAGATGCAGTCGGGAGATGGGAGAAAGTTGTAGTAAGTCAACCATCACTGCAGCCATCCACCAGTCGGGGCTTTATGGCAGAGTGGCCCGACGGAAGCCTCTCCTCAGTGCAAGACACACGAAAGCACACCTGAAGGACTCCAAGATGGTGATAAATAAGATTCTCTGGTCTGATGAGACCAATATTTAACTTTTTGGCCTTAATTCTAAGCAGTATGTGTGGAGAAAACCAGGCACTGCTCATCACCTGTCCATCACAGTCTCAACAGTGAAGCATGGTGGTGGCAGCATCATGCTGTGGGGGTGTTTTTCAGCTGCAGGGACAGGACGACTGGTTGCAATCGAGGGAAAGATGAATGCGGCCAAGTACAGGGATATCCTGGACGAAAACCTTCTCCAGAGTGCTCTGGACCTCAGACTGGGCCGAAGGTTCACCTTCCAACAAGACAATGACCCTAAGCACACAGCTAAAATAACGAAGGAGTGGCTTCACAACAACTCCGTGACTGTTCTTGAATGGCCCAGCCAGAGCCCTGACTTAAACCCTATTGAGCATCTCTGGAGAGACCTGAAAATGGCTGTCCACCAACGTTTACCATCCAACCTGACAGAACTGGAGAGGATCTGCAAGGAGGAATGGCAGAGGATACCCAAATCCAGGTGTGAAAAACTTGTTGCATCTTTCCCAAAAAGACTCATGGCTGTATTAGATCAAAAGGGTGCTTCTACTAAATACTGAGCAAAGGGTCTGAATACTTAGGACCATGTGATATTTCAGTTTTTCTTTTTTAATAAATGTAAAAAAATGTCAACAATTCTGTGTTTTTATGTCAATATGGGGTGCTGTGTGTACAATAATGAGGAAGAAAAATTAACTTAAATGATTTTAGCAAAATGGCTGCAATATAACAAAGAGTGAAAAATTTAAGGGGGTCTGAATACTTTCCGTACCCACTATATATATATATATATATATGTGTGTGTGTGTGTTAGACATTCACGTACAGTGCTGAAGGGGTTCTAGAAACACTGACCCTAATCGAACTCACCAAACTCTACATATTGGACAAGAATATAGACCTTTAGATTTAACAATAACTAAACCACAAACCTGTGTTTTATGGAACAAAGAAACTTTTTTTTCAATAGGCCTAAAATGAAAGTGTCTGAAAATGTTCAAATTACTTTAAGATTTTAATCTAGCAAATGAGTGGGATATTTCTTCCATTTGTATTTATAGCCTACCCCTTTACACGTGATGTCACATGTAAATGTAGAAATAAGCAGGGGCGTAATTTAAAAAGCGGGTGGGACAGGAGTGTGTGAGTGAGTGTGTGAGTGTGAGGGGGGATTTAGAGCTGACATAGAATGTTTAATAATAGTTTCATCCTTAAATTTTCTATAACACAATATTGTTAGTCTTAAATATTTCTGTGTGTCCTAATGGATTGGTGGTAGAATTGTTGATAAGTGTGCCAGAGGTTCTGGGTTCTAATGCGGCCTCTAATATATAGGGCCTATATTTATCCCCCCTCATTACAACCAAAGATGTTTATCAGTGTAAATCAAGAGCAGGGACACTTTTGTGTGCATTTTGTTTAGTGATTTCACCGGAACGAATAGAAAGTCTCCGCAACAGCGATAAGCACTACATTGCAGCGCTGCTATGTGAAGAGAGACTCTGTGTACGAGTGCCAAGGAAGCACAGTTCACTTCTGCAACTGATAACATCGGCAACAAGCACTCGGCATGATTTCAAAAACAACATTCAAGCGCCAGCTCTTACGAACGAATGAACTGTTAAGCAAATGGAGACGTTTCTTTTGAATTAGGTACATGTAGGCCTACATCCGTGCAGTGAGAGAAGTAGTGGGGACAATATCGACTCTGGCAATAAGTGGTGTGGGGACATATCCCACCCGCAAATTAGCTTAAGTGATTGCATAAATGCTAAAATTTAAAGACAACCTGTTTCCATTTTAAGCATCATTATATGCTTCTAATTAAAAAAAATAATAATAATTGTAATAAATCACTAATGACCCAAGTAACATCTACAAAAAGAATCCAACCAGACTGTGATCTAAACCTAAAATAAAGAGATAGGCATAGTGCTAAATGAGAATAGAGGGAAAAGGAAGCAAAAAAAGAAAGAATGCTAACACATGCATAATGCTATCTGCTTTTTGTAGATAGTTTGTGCTGGAATGAAGACTGGCTTCATTCCTGCTGTTATTAAGGATCCTGGTCCCTGTAGGTACTGAAATAATAGCTATTTCTACCACCAATAAGGTGTTAGGATTGGGCTTAGGACTGGATTATGGGCATGTGTACACCATAGTTAGCAATTTAAAATTTCCGTCCAGTTTAAGGGTAAGGTTAAGGTTGGGTTTGGGTTCTGAAAAAATATATATGCTAAGTATACTTGCAGCCAGACTAATTATCAGTATACTTCAAGTAGGGATGTCCCGATCAGGTTTTTTTGCCCTCGAGTCCGAGTCCGAGTCATTTGATTTTGAGTATCTGCCGATACCGAGTCCCGATCCGATACTTCTATAGGCTAATACATAAAAAAAGAATAAAGAAGAGCGAAAAAACAGATCCAGGATGTTCCTTATTTTTTATTTAATTCACCTTATTTTAACATTCAACAACTCTGTTAACAAACAGAGCACTTCTGCGAGGTAGCTTGAACAATCAAGTAATAAATCAATTCTTCACTTTTGGACTTTAGTGCAACGGTAAATATAAAAAAGTCTAATATATAAACAAATAGCACCTCAACTTAAAATACCCGGTAGGCATGTAAACAAATAAAACATAAAAGTGCCACAGTGTTTGCAAAGCCAGTAATGTGCTTTTAGGAACTGCACTCCTAACTCTTACGCCGGTTTCACACTGCACTGTTAGCAGAGCGTGCAGCGCGTATTTTTTTCGCTGCCCATGTTAACAGATTAAACTAGTCTTTTTACAGCATTCACACCGCGCGCAGAGGTGGCGCGGCAGTGCGTATAGCTGGAGCCGCAGAGCAGAGCAGGAGTGCCGCGATCGTTTCGGCGCCGAGTCTAATTTTGCTGCGCCGCTTTTGCTGAATTAAAGTGACAATACATTGATCATGGCCAAAATACACCGCAGTTTTATCCAAAAAGTGCATTGATGATATCTATTGTGTTTTAAACAGTCAATCAAATGACCAACAGCAATGAAAAAAAAAAAAAAAAAATGTCCAAAAACAAACTTGTTGCCATAACAATAAAAAGATGAACCAAAAGTTATATAAATGAAATTATTAATAAAATAAGCTTCTTGACAAGTCTTTTCTCTTAAATGTATTTGAAAACGAAAAAAAGCAATGCCAACTTATCCATTATAGAGTAGGCTACTCTGTCTGTACACAACCCGCGGTTCAGGCGCGCGTGACAAACACTGCCAGTGTGAAAGCAAAACGCGCGTGTCCTGCTCCTGCTCACCATATGCACTGCTCCTGCGCTGCTTACGCGCGTGCAGTGTGAAACCGGCGTAACTCTGTGCCACCGCATAACTATAGATGTGTTAAAAAATAATGAGAATATATATACATATATATATCCGAGTCCTGATCGGGAGGTAACGTCCGATTCCGATCGAGTCTGAAAACACGTGATCGGGCCCGATTTCCGATCACGTGATCGGATCGGGACATCCCTAACTTCAAGTGTATAAATGATTAGTTAACTTGAGGTGTGCTATTTTGAAGCAACTAATTTTGTACTAAGTATATTTTAGTAGTAATTAAATTGTAGTAAAGCATAACTTTAAGTGTATTTAGTGTACTTTTGTGAACTAAATTGGAACAACTTTAAGTATACACTCACCTAAAGGATTATTAGGAACACCATACTAATACTGTGTTTGACCCCCTTTCGCCTTCAGAACTGCCTTAATTCTATGTGGCATTGATTCAACAAGGTGCTGAAAGCATTCTTTAGAAATGTTGGCCCATATTGATAGGATAGCATCTTGCAGTTGATGGAGATTTGTGGGATGCACATCCAGGGCACGAAGCTCCCGTTCCACCACATCCCAAAGATGCTCTATTGGGTTGAGATCTGGTGACTGTGGGGGCCATTTTAGTACAGTGAACTCATTGTCATGTTCAAGAAACCAATTTGAAATGATTCGAGCTTTGTGACATGGTGCATTATCCTGCTGGAAGTAGCCATCAGAGGATGGGTACATGGTGGATATAAAGGGATGGACATGGTCAGAAACAATGCTCAGGTAGGCCGTGGCATTTAAACGATGCCCAATTGGCACTAAGGGGCCTAAAGTGTGCCAAGAAAACATCCCCCACACCATTACACCACCACCAGCAGCCTGCACAGTGGTAACAAGGCATGATGGATCCATGTTCTCATTCTGTTTACGCCAAATTCTGACTCTACCATCTGAATGTCTCAACAGAAATCGAGACTCATCAGACCAGGCAACATTTTTCCAGTCTTCAACTGTCCGATTTTGGTGAGCTCGTGCAAATTGTAGCCTCTTTTTCCTATTTGTAGTGGAGATGAGTGGTACCCGGTGGGGTCTTCTGCTGTTGTAGCCCATCCGCCTCAAGGTTGTGCATGTTGTGGCTTCACAAATGCTTTGCTGCATACCTCGGTTGTAACGAGTGGTTATTTCAGTCAAAGTTGCTCTTCTATCAGCTTGAATCAGTCTGCCCATTCTCCTCTGACCTCTAGCATCAACAAGGCATTTTCGGCCACAGGACTGCCACATACTGGATGTTTTTCCCTTTTCACACCATTCTTTGTAAACCCTAGAAATGGTTGTGCGTGAAAATCCCAGTAACTGAGCAGAATGTGAAATACTCAGACCGGCCCATCTGGCACCAACAACCATGCCACACTCAAAATTGCTTAAATCACCTTTCTTTCCCATTCTGACATTCAGTTTGGAGTTCAGGAGATTGTCTTGACCAGGACCACACCCCTAAATGCATTGAAGCAACTGCCATGTGATTGGTTGATTAGATAATTGCATTAATGAGAAATTGAACAGGTGTTCCTAATAATCCTTTAGGTGAGTGTACTTAGTATACTTTAAGAATATGCCTGT
>NC_140210.1:33709158-33937795 GCF_951802725.1 Rutilus rutilus | reverse complement strand
ATTACTATAATAAAATATTTCTGTCTATCAAATCCTTTGTTTTACACTTAATGCAGTATAACTAGGTGGTAAAATCAAAATATTTGAACAAAACATGAAAAAAATACCTCAAGTGAGCATTAACTAGCTAGCTTGCTAGCACAGTTAGCTCACTGATGGAAGGTAGTTAATTTTGCCTATTTTGAACATTTCTGAAATAAATATTAATATATATACATGTTGATACATTACTTGCCTTTTACCTTTAGAGATTAAAAACTATTGTCTGTTAATTTTGCTGTTTATCTATGAAGCAAACTGGTTGGTAAGAAAGGGGGCATTTTACCCTACCTTGGGGGGCGTTTTACCCCACCGCTGGGGCAAAACGCCCCCTTTGTACAAAAATATTTTCAGTGGAAATACTAATTAATTATGAAGGCTGAGCAATTTTAATATTTGGTGAATAACTCCTGCCATAGTCACTCAAAACCGGGATGGCAATTCTAGTCACATTTATGTTTTGTTTCACTGTAATGTCACATTTTCCTTAAGGGGGGCGTTTTCCCCCACTCTACCCTAATAATAATTTTATTTCAACACAATATCTAGTTATTTCGAAATAATATGTGTGCATGCATCTGTAAATCCGGTGACGCGTGTATTGATTTTTATTAATAAACAAGTGTTTTCTCTAAAAGTGTCGACTCGGCTGCAAAGATGAAGTTGACGATCGCCATCTCTGTGTGAACGCGCCTATAGAGAGAAATGCACATAAATAAGCCTAATGGATTACATAATCAGAGAGTAGCCTTTTTCTTTTTTCGTTTTGAATTATTTCGTTTAAAGACATTTCAAGCTTTGTGTATTTGATTTATTTGTCATGTCTGTGTGAGGCATACACCGAGTTTCGTTAAGTTAGGATGTGCTAGTTCACGTACAATGCAACAATGCAAGTGAGCGCGCAGGCGCCTCCGTTGTTTCATAGCCTATTCATTAAATACAGGCAATTGGTTGATGAAAAATTGATTAAAATTAAGATACAATTTATACAAAACGAAATTCACTTTAAAGAAGGCTTTTCTACAAAACAACTTCAACTTCAACGGTCAAAATCATGTCTGACCCGCTCCATGTCTCATATTGCACATCCTTACTTGCTCGTGTTGTTCTGTTCACTTTTCATAAATCAACATAAATGAAAAAAAAAAAAAAATAACATTACAATATTTTAACAAATATGAAACTAAATGCGTTTTTTAATGGCTACAACATTATAGTAGGCCTACATACCCTCTAGTTGTACAAATTTCTGCACATTCATTTAATTCTGAATTTTGCACAAGTTGAAAGGTATTTGTTCAAATCAAGTTCACGGATAATTACGCGTGCATTTATTAATCATTATGATACTAAAATCCTAACAAATAGGCTATGCTATGTACAAAAAATCGAGCTTCCCCTCGATGTTGTTATTCAACAGATGAGCCCATAATATGAACGCATTTACACGTTAAGCATTTTCCTCCCATATAAAACCAATGTGGCTTAATGCAGATTAGAATGTCCCCTTATTTTTTCGAAATAACGAGATATTATGTCGATACTAGGCTGTGTCCACCGCGTGGTCTCCTTTTTGATCAGCGGAAACGATTTTTGCTTGTTTCGGATCTGACTGTCCAGCGTATTTGAAAAAGTTAAGCAAACTTTCCTGTCTTTTTTACATTTTTCCTCTGAGTTAAACGATCGAGGCTATACAGCAATCTCGACTCGTACAACAAGCGCGCACGTCACAAATATTGAACACTACACAAAAAGTAATTTTATTTTTTTTCATTTAGGCATTTCATTTTAGTGACACGGGAGGTGCCGGATGATGGATCCAATAAAAAAGGTTCCGGATCCAATGTCGGAGGTGACGTAACGTGTTCCGGCTCAAATTAAGCGCTGGTATTGTGCCACCCTGACATTTTTGCTGGCCCCTTTCGGCCACCCTATGAAAAAAATCCTGGAGGCGCCACTGCTTGAAAGTCTCCTTCAACGGTGAGTTGTCCCCATAACGTTACCTAACCCAACCATCTATTTGAATCTGAAAGTAATTTAACCCTTAAAACAAAAATCATTTACATTTTCGTAAAATTGAAATACAAGTTGATGTGGAAGATATTATTTTAAAAATGAGCACAGCCCTCATTTGATTGAATGTTTTGATGACTTTTCAAATTGAATGATTTTCTTTATAAAAAATGTAGGCTTAAAAATATTTCGTTTTTATATTTTACACTCCCAGATGTATCACAAAAAATGGAGACAACAAAATGCACAATTACGCGCATTGGTGGAGTCTAGTGACTCAAATGAGAATCCAGAACTCAGCAGTTCAATATGACACTTTGCTGATTCTTCAAACTAACCTGATTTTTCACATGAGCACATGTAACACATGTAAGGTTTTTTTTTAAAATTATTATTACAAGCAAAAATAAAATAAAAATGGCTCCACTGGCAGATTTTTCTATTTATTTTGTGAAAATTTGCATGAAACAAGTGAAAATTGTCTAAATACAAGTTACTTTTTAGGTGTCTTATTTTAAGTGTATGAGATTTATTTTGAATAGAAAATAGACATTTGACTAGAACTATAATAAATATTCTTGGTAAAATTTTCAGTTTTTGCAGTGCATTTTTTTATTGGGCAAATGAAAGAACTTGGATTTTGTGGTGTAGAGCGTACTCAATACATTATAAAAATAAAAATCAATCGCTTCTTTTTTTGGCTAGAATTCCAGAAGCGAGTTCTTCAGCTTCTTGTCGAAATCAAGGATACAATTCACGTTGCCACCTCATCTGCTGGAACAAGTTATGAAGTGAAGCCGGCAAACACTGAAGAAGAGCTTGAAGCTTTAGAGAATCGCTTGGAGGACAAGAATGAGGGAGCAGAACTGGTAAGTTTTAAATAATTAATCTTGTAAAGTGCTGGCAAAGTTTCATTATGACAATTGGCTTGTTCACTTTGGTGACCACTACAAACTCCTCGTCCTCATCATGTGCCTGCTTTGTGGAGGTCTGGACTCTACTGACCACTTTCTGGTTATATTTTTAATTTCTTGTTTCTTGTTCTTTTCAGAGTAAACATCTGAAGACGTTGGGAGGCGTTGATGCTGCAGACCATGTGAAGAAGTCAATGGCTGCGTAAGTAACTTTATGTTCCATTTTTGCATTAGTTTACAGTGATGTTCCCTGTCATATACTGTCATGCACTCCTCCCACACACCCACTTACTCGCTCTCTGCTACATTTTCATAATGAACTTGATTGCAATATAATATTCTAATATAAATTTGTTTTACCATGGCAGAACTATGACAAATAAAATGATGGCCATAATGAGCCTCTGAGGAAGAAGTGGGAAGGTTGCCTTCATGAAGACCCGTCTCTACAAGATAATCTGTGGTGAGTTTGCTTTAACATAGTAGTTTTGTAACAGTGTTTTAAATAATTGAATATAGTAAGCAGAATAATAATTAATAAGAAATGAAGAAATCATTTTAGTTGGAGGACTCTACAGAACATGCTCTAATATTATATAGAATACTCCATTCTGTGCTAGTCTAGACTAACTTCTCTACCAGCAGCACTGGTTACTACCAACTGCCTTTTGTTGCTTGCCCAAGCACATGATTATCAATGACCTTGCACGTCGATAAATACTAATTTATATACTTGAAACATTGGCAATTCCACAAAAGTTGATATTTGCAAAATATTTTAATTTGAGAGGTTAACGTTTGCTAATACTGTTCTTTTTTTCCCCACCTCATCAGATGCTGTTTTGAGCTCATTTGATACAACTACAACAAAAGTAGACGAATACATGGCCAAATACTTGAAATATGCACCAGAGAGGATAGGTGGCGGTGGCAGAAAGAAGTAACAAGAAGGGAAGATTTAACCAGCCGTGTTCAATGTTGCCCAATGTTTGGGCCGTTTTTCTAAAGGTCAAAGTTTGACACGTGTAAAATGATGTTGTGTGAAATGTTGGCACACTTGCAGCCATGCAATAAAGCATGTTTCTTACTGTAGGTCAGTGAAGTGTCTTTATTAATCTTCTTCCTGGTCTTGCTTTGACCAATTGGCTTCTTCCTAGCTGACTGTGCGTGTCCGCAAACTTAGTGTTTATGTATCCATTTCAAGGTGTTTGGTGTTATTGTTGAACACATCAATACTTTAGTGAAAACAGTTTAACAAAATAAACTATGTTGAAAAGCAGGACTTTATAGTGACGTTGAAATTTCAACGTTGATTGGATTTGCAAAATCTAAACCAAAATCAATATTGATTCAATGTTGGCAAATTCACCTATGTTGAGAAACGTGACGTTGGAATGTCGTTGCTATTTCAACGTTGATTAGATTTGCAAAATCTAAACCAAAATCAATATTGATTCAATGTTGGCGAATTCACCTATGTTGAGAAACGTGACGTTGGAATGTCGTTGCTATTTCAACGTTGATTAGATTTGCAAAATCTAAACCAAAATCAATATTGATTCAATGTTGGCGAATTCACCTATGTTGAGAAACGTGACGTTGGAATGTCGTTGCTATTTCAACATTGATTAGATTTGCAAAATCTAAACCAAAATCAATATTGATTCAATGTTGGCGAATTCACCTATGTTGAGAAACGTGACGTTGGAATGACGTTGCTATTTCAACGTTGATTAGATTGACGTTGGAATGACGTTGCTATTTCAACGTTGATTAGATTTGCAAAATCTAAACAAAATCCAACGGTTATCCAACACTGACACCTGACGTTGATTCAACGCTGACTCTACGTTAAAATGCCAGCTGGGTAGTCAGACAGTTCTCCAACCTGAAAACCTGATACTTCAGTTGAATTTACTTACTGAAGGATTTTTGATTTTTGCTTAATTTAGCCTATTAACCAATATTTTGGTTGGCTTGCTGGTTTCATACTGCTGAAAAAGAGAGTTGCTCTTATACTTATCTGGCTAGAACAAATGTTTTTAAAATGCTCTTTTTTTCTCAACAAAATTTCCATGAAAATATGTATCTGTCAGGCACGACAGGACGAGTTCGAGAGAACCAACTGGAGACATCAATAAGGACGACACAAGCTCAAGTCATGGCTTCCTTCATCAGCGTGCTGCTGAAATGGCCATCAACGCTACTATGGAACTACTGGAAGACATCCGAGTGCCAACAGGAAACCAATCCTTTCTTCCAATCCTTTCTACTTTGTGTCTTTGGACTTTTGTTTCACCTCCTGTCTCATGTGCCATAGTTGTAGTATTGTGTTGTATCTCTCTCATGGTTCTTTGTTCTCTGGATTCTTCAAGTTCTGTGTCTCCCAGTCCTTTGTTTTCATTTTGTTTGTTTATTAAATGGGTTTTTGCATTTGGATTCTCGTCTGTTCTGTTATCTTTATCCTCCCTCGTAACAGAACGACTGACCTATTAATGGATCCAGCAAACCATTTAATTCGGCTCCGTCAAGGCAGCCGTTCCCTCGAGTACCAGACCAGAGACTTTCTGGACATTGCATATCTTACGGACTTCCCAGACATCACCCTCATTGACTTATTGCTATGGACTCAATCATTTCCAACCTATACTTCTCTGTGATGGTCCTCGAGGGCCGCTGGTTGAATTCCTGGATTAAGCCCTCCAGTTAAGTGGATTCCCCTTCACTGTGGGGGAAGTGGAGGAGGGCCCTTCCCAAAAACACTTTTTTGGGGGTTGGCTCAAGCTTCAGTGGCCCACCACGGATTCCAGTGCTTCAGAGTCTGGTAGTCTCAAGTCCGGTACTCTCAGTCCTTACAAGTCCAGTTGTCCCAAGTCCAATGGCCTCTGCGCTTTCAAGTCTGGTGGTATCAAGTCCAGTGCTCTCAGTGCTTCCAAGTCCAAGGGTCTCAGTGCATCCTAATCAGGTGGTCCTAAGTCTGGTGGTCTCAGCTCATCCAAGTCCGGGGGTCCTGAGTCTGGTGGTCTGAGCACATCCAAGTACCGTGGTCCCAAGTCCGGTGGTCTCACCGCATTCAAGTCCATTGGTCCCAAGTTGGGTGGTCCCAGTACTTCCATGTTATGTGGTCCTGAATCCTGTGGTCCCGGAGGTCCTACCACCATCGGCTGTGCTTCCCGTAATGGCTGCCACCATCTTGTGTATTTGGGCCACACACACTTCTCCAGCTCCCCCAGAGGCGGCATCTGCTACAGCTCCTCCAGAGGCTGCGGTGTCCGCTACAGCTCCTCCCGAGGCGGTGACCACGGAGGTTGTTCCTGAACTCTATGTCTGCACTGACACAGCACAGAGGCCATCTATGAACTCTCTGTCTGCTCTGACATCAGCAGATTCGGAGCAGATCTTCTGTCGGATAACATCTCCAAAATGTTAAATACCTTTTGACTAGTAACCAAAAGTCCAAATCATAGTCTCTGCTGCACCAATTTAACTGATATAAATACTAGTGTAGAATATTGCATAGAAACCGTGTCTATTCCTCGTTTAGTGAGATCAAATAATAAATCTACTGCAGGATCTAGGAAAAATCTAATTGTTATTAAAACAGAAAATGTTGCTATTAGTAAACAAAAACAATTTCTAAAGCTAGGTCTTCTAAACATTAGATCACTCACACCTAAGGCAGTTATTGTAAATGAAATAGTCACAGATAATAGCTTCGATGTACTTTGCCTTACTGAAACCTGGCTTAAACCAAATGATTATTTCGGTCTAAATGAGTCTGCTCCTCCTGGATACTCCTATAAGCATGAGCCCCGTCTGATTGGTCGTGGTGGTGGTGTTGCAACAATCTATAGAGATATTCTAAATGTTACTCAGAAAGCGGGTTATAAGTTTATTTCGTTTGAAGTACTTGTACTAAATGTTACGCTCTTAGATGTTAGAAAAACATCCCTATTATCTCTAGCCTTGGCTACCGTATATAGACCGCCTGGGCCTTACGCTGATTTCCTAAAAGAGTTTGCAGATTTTCTCACAGACCTATTAGTCAATGTCGATAAAGCATTAATTGTTGGAGATTTTAACATACACGTAGATAATCCAAATGATGCTGCGTTTACAGATTTATTAAATTCATTTGGGGTCAAGCAAAACGTCACCGGACCAACTCATCGTCTTAATCATACACTCGATTTAATTATATCACATGGAACCGATCCAACCGATATAGATATTATACCGCAAAGTGATGAAGTCACTGACCATTACATGGTAACTTACATATTACGTACTGCTGTAATATGTCATGCGGCGCCGCGTTATCAACCAGGCAGAACAATCCTTCCATCCACCATAGATAATTTCTCAAATTGCTTATCTGATCTGTCTCAGCTGCTGCCTGAACCCAAACAAACAGATGAACTAGAAGAACTAACTAGCACTATGAGCACTATTCTCTCTAGAACATTGGATGTTGTTGCACCTATTAGATTAAAAAAGGTCAGAGAGAAAATTAAAGCACCATGGTACAACAATACTACGCATGTTCTAAAGAGAGAAACCCGTATTTTAGAGCGTAAATGGAAACAAACTAATTTAGAGGTCTTTAGAATCGCGTGGAAAGACAGTATGTCACGTTATAAAAAGGCCCTAAAAGCGGCCAGGGCTGAGCACCTCCGCAAACTAATAGAAAATAACCAAAATAATCCAAGGTTTTTATTTAACACCGTGGCTAGACTAACAAATAAACAGACGTCACCCGAACAAAATATCCCGTTACAGTTCAGTAGTAATGATTTCATGAAGTTCTTCACTGAGAAAATAGAAAGCATCAGAACCACAATTGTAAACGTTCAATCTTCAATTGCGCCTTATAATTCAGCCTCAATTATAACCCCGCAAGAACAATTACAGTGCTTTACAACTATAGAACAAAGAGAGTTAAATAAACTTATCACTTCATCTAAAACTACAACATGTTTATTAGATCCTATACCAACTAAGCTACTGAAAGAAGTGTTACCTGTAGTGGAAGAGCCTCTCCTCAATATTATTAACTCGTCTTTATCTTTAGGTCATGTTCCAAGAACATTTAAACTGGCAGTTATAAAACCTCTCATTAAGAAAACACAATTAGATCATAATAACCTAGCAAATTATAGACCCATTTCAAATCTTCCATTTATGTCTAAAATATTAGAAAAAGTGGTGTCC
Organism: Rutilus rutilus; assembly: GCF_951802725.1. NCBI lineage: Eukaryota > Metazoa > Chordata > Actinopteri > Cypriniformes > Leuciscidae > Rutilus > Rutilus rutilus. The sequence goes on along the minus strand of NC_140210.1, from coordinate 33,929,618 downwards.
GCTCAATTGTGTTCTTTCTTGCAAGAAAATGATATCTATGAAAAGTTTCAGTCAGGATTCAGACCGCACCATAGCACTGAAACTGCGCTCGTTAAAATCACAAATGATTTACTTTTAGCTTCTGACCAAGGCTGTATCTCAATACTAGTTTTACTTGATCTTAGTGCTGCGTTCGATACTATAGATCACACAATACTCTTAGATCGACTACAAAATTATACTGGTGTTCAAGGACAAGCATTAAGCTGGTTCAGATCATACTTATCTGACCGCTACCATTTTGTCTATTTAAATGGAGAAAAATCGATCGTAACTCCAGTAAACTATGGAGTGCCACAGGGATCTGTGTTAGGCCCTCTATTATTCTCAGTATATATGATGCCACTTGGAAATATTATAAGGAAACATGGAATTAGTTTCCATTGTTATGCTGATGACACTCAAATATATATTTCATCACGGCCAGATGAAAACGCTAAATTATCCAAATTGACAGAGTGTGTTAAAGATATAAAAGATTGGATGACACGTAATTTTCTTTTATTAAATCCAGACAAAACAGAGGTACTACTTATCGGTTCAAAAAAACGCCCACAAAACCTCTCGCAATACAACTTTAATATAGTAGGATGTCCTGTTACTTTATCCTCTACAGTAAAAGACCTGGGTGTTATACTCGATTGCAACCTGTCTTTCAAAAATCATATTTCATATGTTACAAAAACCGCCTTTTTCCACCTTAGAAACATTGCTAAGCTACGTAATATGCTATCAGTTTCTGATGCAGAAAAGTTAGTTCATGCATTCATGACCTCGAGACTAGATTACTGTAATGCTTTATTAGACGGTTGTCCTGCATCCTCAATTAACAAGCTACAGTTAGTCCAGAATGCTGCCGCTAGAGTTCTTACTAGATCAAGAAAATATGATCATATAACACCGATTTTATCATCACTGCATTGGTTACCTATAAAGTTCCGTATTAATTACAAGGTATTGCTACTGACTTATAAAGCCCTAAACGGCTTAGCTCCAGTCTATTTAACGGATCTTCTATCGCCCTATAATCCATCGCGCTCTTTAAGATCACTTAATTTAAGGCTTTTGGTCATACCTAGGATATCCAGAACCACCAAAGGAGGGAGAGCATTTTCACATTTAGCTCCAAAACTCTGGAATAGCCTTCCTGATAGTGTTCGTTGCTCAGACTCGCTCTCCCAGTTTAAAACTAGATTAAAGTCGCATCTCTTCAGCCAGGCATTCATATAATATTTGTAATCTTACAGTTCAAATTACAATCCGGCCTCTAGTTAATAAACGCCAGAGGAGAACTGGCCTCCGACTGAGCCTGGGTTCTCCCAAGGTTTTTTTTCTCCATTGGGTCACCTGATGGAGTTTTAGGACACCATTAGGTCACTTGATGGAGCTTTTCGGTTCCTTGCCACTGTTGCCTTTGGCTTGCTCAGTTGGGGATATTCTGGGGATATCTAATTTGATTTTATCAATAAATTCCACTAGAAACAAACCTTGTTGTATTATTTTAATTTAATACTGTGAAGCTGCTTTGATACAATCTGTATTGTGAAAAGCGCTATACAAATATACTTGACTTGACTTGACTTGACATGGTCACAGAGGCCATTTGTGAACCCTCCATGCTTCCTGTTACGGCCACGGAGGCTGTTTTTAACCTCTTTCTGTCTGTTTTAGCTCAGCCATGGTAGTCTCCAGTTCCACATGCTCTGTCGTGGTTTTCTTCTGCGCCACCGTAGGTGGTACCCAGTTCAGCCTAATCCGCCGTGGTGATCTACAGTTCTGCCTGATCTGCCGTGGTGGTCTTTAGCTCCGCCAGCTCTGCCTTGGTGTTCCCAAGCTCCATCAGCACCACCATGGTGGTCACCAGTTCCTCCTGCTCTGCCGTGGTGGTCTTCATCTCCATCTGCTCTGTTCTGGCCACCTGCTCTGCCGGCTCTGCCATGGCTTCCCGATCCACCTCAGTGTCCAGTCCTGCTTCCTCTCCATGGACCTAGCCCTCCTTCCCTCCCCCTGATCTGCCTCAACTCCACCAACCCTCCTGGACTTTTGTTTGTTTTTGGAGCATCTGGAATCCACCCCTTTATGTGGGGGGCTCTGTCATGATCTCTGTATTTGTCTTTGGACTTTTGTTTCCCTTCCTGTCTCATGTCATAGTTGTAGTTTTGTAGTTTTTTACCTTGATTGTTTCCATAGGTGTTTGTGTTCCCCTTGTTTCCTTGTTAGCCTCATGTGTATATATAGCCCTTGTGTTTCTCTTGTTCTTTGTCAGTCATTATTTTGGCCTGTTTTGGTATGGTTGGTTGTGTTGTATCTTCCTCGTGGTTCTTAGTTCTCTGGATTCTTCGTGTTCTTTGTCTACCTGTCTGTTACAATCCAGGCTCTAGGGAAGCAACATTAAGGACACAAAGACCAACGTCTGCCAAATCAAAAGTGAAGTTTATTAAATTAGAAAAGGAAAAGGGTACTGTAGAGATGACAACACTGCTATTGGCTGCAAGACCAGAGAGAGAAAAAATGGCTCCCTTCAGGTGACACCAATTAACCGGTTAATTGCAGGTGAGCTACCAGGCAAAACACAGGTTAGAAGACTTCCCACATAACACTCCCACCCTTAAAATGTTGCTATAGGACAACCAAATGCAACACCAACATGTAAAGGAAAATGTAAACAAATGCAGACACTTACGACCTTGATAAGGCATCTGCCAAAACATTATCCTTTCCAGTAATGTGACAAACTTTAGGATCATGACCCTGCAAAAAACAAACTTCATCGCATTAAATGCTGGTTGGAATTTCTCATACTGTGGAGAAAAACTAAAGGATTATGATCAGTGTACACAATAAGTGGAACACTGTATGAAACGTACACATCATAATGATTCAGAGCATGTATAAAGGCCAAATCTTCCTTCTCAATTGTAGAATAGTGCTTCTGATGGATATCAAATTTCTTTGAAAAATAGCACACAGGCTGCTCAACTCCTACTGAATCATATTGGAGAAGAACAGCACCCACACCAAAATCACTAGCATCTACAGCTAGCTTGAAGGGTCTGTTGAAATCAGGGGCAGCAAGAATAGGAGAACTGCTCAACAACGCCTTCAGATTGTCTAAGGCTGCCTGACATGACTCATGTTAGTTAAAGGTGCAGCAACGGTGGCAAAATTTCTGCAAAAACTCCTTTAGTATCCGGCCATGCCTAGGAAACGTTTCAATTCCCTCCGAGATGATGATACAGCAAAATTCACAATGGCTTCTACTTTTGCTCCTACTAGAGGCACATGACCATGGCCAACAACCTTGCCCATGTAAGTTACTGTGGCTTGTCCAAACTCACACTTAGAGAGGTTCAAGATCAAATTTGCAGCCATTCACCGCTTGAACTCATCCTCAAGCTGGGTCAAGTGTTGATACCAGGTATAACTATAAATAACCAAATCATCAAAGTAAGCCTCACATCCTGCAACTCCTTCCAACACCTTATCTACCAGACACTGGAAAGTGGCAGGTGCATTTTGCAGGAATAGACTGATTAGGTTTGCCTACAACCTGACAAACATGACATGATCTACAATACTGTGCCACGTCTGACCTCACACCAGGCCAGAATAAATGCCTTAACACACAATCCAAAGTTTTCCTGATACCGAAGTGCCCAGACAGACAATGATCATGAGCAAGCTACTATACAATATGTCAGACCTAGAAACACACTACTCCAGTCATCCTCACTTGACATTTTTTGGATGGGTTCACTTTCGGATCGAAACTCCATCACTGACAAAATAGCCAGAAGCTACATTTGGTAATGCTTCATCTGACACTACATCTTCAAACATAGGTTACAGAATGGGGGCTTGTTTTTGCTCAAGCCTTAACTGCTCACGAGATGGAAACATCTTTCCAAAACCTGACAAGCTCATGTCACCTTGGGCCATGAAATTATCGAAAAGTGGAATCACAGATTGATTGTTGGAATGTTTATCTTCAACATGCCTCTTTGCCGACATGGCACAAGTAGTTGCACAGACAGGAAGCGTTTCTGGAGATGCCAATTCAAGATCTGGACCATATGATTTGTGGACAATAGAGGTAACTTCAGGGACAGCTAGCACTTTACCACCAGCTAAATCATTCCCTAGAATAAAGGACACACCATCTATAGGAATCTGGGAACAAAGTGCCACAACAACATCCCCAGACTAAATTCGATTGGAGATTAATGCTATGTAAAGGGATAGACAAATATCCTCCACCAAAACCTTTGACAATTACCTCTGAACCTTGAGCTGAATTTTCAATGAAGGACAAAACATCACGTAAAATAACAGATTGAAAAGCTCCTGTATCTCTCCAGATCTTGATAGCTTGCCTTTGTTGAGGGTCAGAAGACAGACACACAAAACCATCAAAAATGATGATAAGCCAGCTAAATCACCTTTCTTGCATGGAACACTAGCAACCAAGGATGCTAGAGGAAGACTTGGCACAGGGCTTACAAACGCTACAGTTTTTGCGGATTTCTGTTTCTTACTTAGAGCAGGACAGTCTGCGATTAGATGACCTGATCTCTTACAATAAAAACAAACCCTTTCTGAAATTGATCCATCATCAGTCATCATCTTGGCCCTGAAACTCACCAAAATGTACCTTATGGGTTAAAACAAACTCATCTGCCATGATTGCAGCTTGTTCTAAAGTCACTGCCTTCTGCTGACAAATAAACAGACACAACCTCAGGCAGACAGTTTTTAAATTCCTCAAGCAAAATGAGTTGTCTAAGATGTTCCTTACTTTCCACCTTCTGAGATGTACACCACCGATCAAATAGATTCTCCTTCTGTTTTGCAAACTCAACATAAGTGTGGTAAGCAAGTCTGGTACAACTTTGAAAGTGCTGACAGTAAGCTTCAGGAACCAGCTCATATGCCTTCAATATAGATACTTTAACCTCATCATAATTAGCACTCTTCACAAGGCTTAGAGCAGAATAAGCTTCCAGAGCTTTACCCACCAAAACACTTTGTAAAAACAAAGTCCACACAGTTCTAGGCCACTTTGATGTGGTTGTCACATCACATGCTCAAAATGAGAAAAATATCTCTCAACATCTTTCTCAGAAAAAGGAGGCACTAATCTAATACGGCTAACAGCATCAAATGGAGGAACATCCCCTCTAGGAGTTACAGTGGCAGCTTTTAATTCCAACTCTTTAAGAAACCGTTCATGTTCAAGATGCATTTGCTTCTCTCTTTACCCTTTGACGCGTACGATCATACCGGTGTGATCAGTCTTGGCTGGTCCCTGGAGCATACGATCACACCGGTGCATAATGTGATTAACTGCTAAATTCAAATGTGCTTTCGCGCTTTGGCTGGTGCTGAGCCAGAGATGGACATCCCTCAGCACTCTCATAAATCACAACTATTCAGTGTTTTCAACCACTTAAGGTTTATTTTAGGTTTCAGACATTTAAATACACATAAGTACTAGCAAAACAATACATTTGTAGTTTGTAAAATACACACTGATGTCTATGGAAGCTGTAATAATAAGCCTTTGTATTATAATTTGACAAAGTGTTTTATTCATATCATATAGGCCTACACATTGTATAGCTACTATATAGTTTACTCTGTTCTTCCCCCAGTTCACTGGTCACTTACTTTCACGTATTTCGGGAGAAGTTGATGAATTTATGTGATGTAAATCTGACAGATCTGCCCAGCAAACACAGAACACGTAGCCAACCTTCCAACAACGTTTTATCAACATGGCCAAAAGGTTGCTATAAATACATTGTGTGGTGAAGGTTGTTACAGCATTGTCACAATGTTGACATTAAACCACCGTTCAGGGCAGTGGCGTAGCGCAAACTGCGTTGGCCCACCCACAAGAGTGGAGGCGGGGCCCCTCACCGCATAATTAGATGGGGGATTCACCTTTTCATTCAAAATCGTGAATTAGTACTGTGGAATTTAATAGTATGTAATTATTTCGTATTTATTTATTAAGAACTTTTCACAAAAAAAAAAAGAATAAAAGAAACACCAACAATAAAACAGCAATTACATTAACTTGTTAAAATGCAAGGGAGCACATGACGTCAAAATATTTTTTCTATCTGCAGTATACAACAAAGATTCATGACGTTTAACATTCAATAAAGGTAATATATATTACCTTTAAAATCCTCCAAAGCGCCCCTTTCTCCTAGCATTTTTCTGCGCAAAGTCCTTGACAATGTCTGTTATGTCCATCTGACGCGCGTGCTGTACTTCTTGCTGTCGCCTCCTCTGTAATATTTTCAGTGCTGTGACAGTCATCGTCTGGACCGTGAGATCCGCTTTTAGCATCTGAGTCCATGTCTGGCGTATCATTCACCACAGCCGCGCCCGCGCCCACGTTAGAAGCAGTAATGTCCGTGATGACACTGCTAGCAAACTCCTGAGTAACGTTACCCGTGCTCGCTCTCGCAGCTCCTTCCCGCTGATTTGGAAGAAATATGGATGAAATTTTCGGTAGTTTTGCATTGAATTGCTCTTTTCGGTGTTGGTTAGTCCGTTTTTGAGCTCCGCTGACATATTTTCTTTTACTCATTTTGCGCTCATAAGCTTCACTCTCTAAACAGTTGCGGAAATTCTTAATCGTGATTGGATAACAAGGACAACGGATATGGTCATAATCGCCAAACACGGTAGGCTGCAATTACTACCAAAATAAAAGTCCTATACGTTCACGTTATAAAAATGCTTTAATTATTTATTCGAGTCAATTTTTGGGGGGCCCCCACAACGCGGGGCCCCCCCGCAGTGCGTGCCCTGCGGGCCCGTCCGCTACGCCACTGGTTCAGGGCCATTGTTGTGCCAATGGTGTCTTGACAACCACTGGACTACATATGTAGCCTACTCATCACTGCCCTGAAGCGCGAAAATCAGCCTTTTAAATTTCAACTGCTCATTCTGTTGTTGTCTCGTTCTTCATCGAGCAAGGATACGCGAGTATTGCGTTTTATTTACCTCTGCTAAATAAGATACGTAATTATTCAAACACAACCTACAACTTCATTTTCTAATGTGACTAATGTAGCCTCGCTTGCACTGTTTAGTTTTGCATTTCATTTGTCTGCTATTTAGTCTCATTCGTTTCTTTGCTCCACTGGATTTGTGGATGTTTCCTGGACTGATTCCGTTTAACTTTATCGTCCCAGCAAACACATTTACGTTGTGGCAACGTCTGTGGCACTTTGCATTTCTGCTATGGCAACGTCGCTGTCTACGTGCTCGCAACATTGTAACAACGTAGAATTGTAAGACGCGACAGGGCTGTAGCAACGTTGCTACGCGACATTCAGCAACTGAGAGATGACGTTCTGACAATTAATTTTTTTAATAGATATTCCCCATTTAGCATGTTATGTTTTGTGGTTAATTTTGAATTAGTCATATGTTATAAAATTATATAGGCCTACTTTTTAAATATTGTTTATCCTTATTATTATTTATGGGCCTAACAGTAAATTCATTATAATCAACACCTGCAAGTGTACACTTTGAAGAGTAAAAATGACATAGAAGGTTAGCTAATTCAACTTTATTAAAACTGCATATGGTAATCAAATTGCACTTCCAAATACATTTGTGAGAAGAAAAACAAACAAACATATTATACAGAGTGGACTAACGTTAACTAGCATGAGCAAACATGCGAAAATCTGGCAAAGAAACGAATGAGACGACAAATCAAAGGAAAAAATAATCAGGTGTGCGAGCAGCTACAACACATTTTTTTATTTATTTTTTGCGTTTCCAAAAAAATTAAAAAAAAAAAAAAAAGTAAAAAACATTAACGTGCAACAAGTAGGCGTTGCTGGCTGTTCAATGAGTGCTGAAATCAATTCACGTTACTCATCATTAAAGTCCTTTTGCCATAAAGTTAAATATTTGTCATACCTGACCAGAAGATGTAAAAAAAAAAAAAAAAGTCACATCAGATAAGGAAGTTGTAGGTTGTGTTTGAATAATTAGGTATCTTATTTAGCTGAAATGAATTAAAGGGACTGTGTGTAGGAATTTCTCCCATCTAGTGGTGAAACTGTATTTTGCATTCAAACGAATAATGCTCTCCAGCGCCTCGCTTTTTCAAATGCGTGTTGCATCTACGGTAGCTGTTATGTATTAAAAAGCTATGACAGGATGTCTTATAATAGCACTTCGAGTTTTTCTTCGGGTGAACAGGTTTGTTATTTAAAACAAACTGAAACTTGAAACAACGAAAAAAAGAATGTTACAGTATGAATTACTGACTGTGAAAAACATTAACTATGGTAATTAGTAGTAATACCTTCTTTACTCGTTATATTTTTTGAAGTACGTGCATTGTTAGATATCATCATTATCAGCGCCTTCTCTAACGTTACTTTACTCAATAGCTGCTATTCATCAAAGTGCCTGTTTAACTTTTAACTATAAATGTTCTACTGTCTATATAATAAAGTACACAACCAAGCAATGAAAAAAAAGCTTGTAATTAAGACTGTAACATTGACTTACCTGTCGAGAAGAAAGCAGGCAACATCAGGGTCTCTTTTGAAAGCTTTCTCCTGCATTAGCTATCCCGACATTAACCCTTGTTTTTGTAATCTCCGGTCACGTTTCCTTTTACGGTCTATTTTGGACTTTTTCGACGACGAGGACTCATCCTGTGACTCAGCATATGAATGAACGGTGTATAAATAACCGTGCAGTGCATCCTTTTAAACTTGCAGCGGCAGTGACAAGCGCCTCTCTCCATGGCCGTGGGAAGTAGGGGTGCTGCATGTGCTGCAGCACCCCCGTTGGAAAATGCAGACATTACAGCACTCTCTGACAGATGCAAAAAAAATAAAAAAAATAAACGTATTAAAACGTATAAAACATTTTTTAAATGCTCCTGTTTGTTATTAACCTAAGAAGTTTATGCACGAGGAAGTTTTGAGCAAAACTAAATAATTAATAATTATTAAAATAATGCAAAGCATCATTGTCAACTGACGTTGAACGTCAAGGCGAAGACGTTTTAAAAAAAAAACAGTGAAGGTATCTAGATATCATAATGGCACAGAAAAGAATTTTGGATTTCTTTAGTACACCAGCATCTAAAAAGAGCACGACGGAAGTCCAGAGAATACAGGAAAGCATCCCGACACCGACCAGCTCTTCGCCAGAGCCTAGTAGGCCTGCTAGTTTTGCCTCAGAGACCGCCAAGACCTGCGGTAACAACCCTCACGAGCCTGCCGCTCCTCCATGCAATGCTGCTAGCACTGGTGGTGGATTTAGCACGCTAGCTGCATTTGAGGAGCCTTTCCGGCCATCTAACTTTGTTTTTCCTAGTAGACATTTTGGAACATAAACTTTCAATCGTGCATTCACACCAGCTTGGTTTAACAAATGGAAGTGGCTGCATTAGCCTACGTGACTGAGACCAATCGAGTTTTGTGTTTTGCTTGTCTGAAAGCAATAGAAAAAAAAAAAAAAAATCAATGCAGACATTTTCAGGGTACACAACCCATTCGTGTCAGGCGGCTTTGGAAACTGGCGTAAAGCCACTGCAAAATTCAAGGAACATGAACGATCAAAGTTGCACATGGATTCAGTTCAAAGACACGCTGCTTTGGGTAATGTGCCTATCAGTGCCCTCCTGTCCTCTGCTCTTGCCGGACAGCAGAGGACCGCTCGACATGTTTTGGAACTACTGTTTAGATCCATCAGATTCCTGGGCAGCAAGGGGATGCCGTTCAGGGGTGACACCACACACGATGGAATCCTTCACGAACTGATGTTGGAACGCACCTATGATCTCCGATCATACGAAAGAACGAGAGTGGGTGATGAGAAGAGACAACTGGATGTCCAACACCATACGAAGTGAAATTATCCAACAGTTTGCCCATGCTATTCAGAGGGATATTGTCGCCCGTTTATCGGAATCCAGAATTTATGGATTAACAGCTGATGGGACTACTGACGTGAGCACAACAGAGCAGTTCTCGTGTAATTTGCAATTTGTTGACGGCAGCCTGGAGTCTTACTGTTTATTTTTGGGATTTTATAATGCACAGGACAGCACTGGACAAACTCTTTTCTCCTGCATCAAGGATGTGTTTTTGAGACTTAACATTCCAATCGAACGCCTTGTAGCATACTGCTTTGATGGAGCCAGTAATATGTCTGGGTGCTTTTCAGGAGTGCAGGCTCGCCTCAAAGAATTGTGCCCTCAGTCAATGTATGTACACTGTAACAACCACGCGCTGGACTTGGTGCTCCAAGAAGTTGCTTGTGAAGTGAGCCTTGTGGCCGACACTTTGAACTTTGTACGGGGTGTTGCTACTGTAATTGGAGAATCGCCAAAGCGCATACAGCTTTTTGAGTCGCTTTTCGGTTGCGATGAGGTTGCGGTTAACATCCTAGGCCTTTGCCCGACGAGATGGTGCGTCCGCGCCACAGCCATCAAACGCGTCTGTTTCTCTTACAGTACTCTTCTGGCTACACTCAATTTGCTGAAAGATGACAAGAAGATTCTCAGAGGGGACAGCAGATCAAAGATTGGGGGACTGTGGAACCAAGCCCGAAAAGGGAGAACATTTTTCGCGCCTGGCAAATCTGCCGTTATAATATCAATCCGCAATGAAACAAGCGCGCCTGCTCTTAAAGGGATTGTGAGATGTCGCTCTGGGGTGCGTTTCCTGTACAACTATATAGCTCGCTGCTTAACTACCATAGTACGATGCATCGTTGGAGAAATCAACTAGCTAGTCACGACTGTTTCCCGAAACCGTATCGTTCAACCACGTTGGTTTATGACGTCTCGCACGTGGTGGACTAATAACTTATTTTAATTAATCTGTTTGAGATCGAATTAACGCTAGATTTTGTCATATAAGTTACAGACATGGCATCTGAAGACCATTTCTAATTTTTCTCAGTTATTTTGCTTTATTACCAGACTCAATATTTGGCTCATTCTTACATAGTAGAGCACGTTCGCACATGCGCGGTCTCCAAAAACGGTGCTTTAAATCTCTTGACAAACTAAAAGACTTAAATTACATTTGTATGTATTCTAAATAAATAACACGGGTTGTACTGAATGTCAGCTTGCTTATTTTGCTAAAGATAAGGATTTATTCAGTGTACATTTCATGTAAACTAGAAACTATGCTTCTAACCACAGCTCGAGAGCTGTCGTTCCAACCACACAAGTTTGCAATGTTGTTTGCGAACGTTCGTTGGAACGATGGTTTCGGGAAACACCAAATCGTTGAACTATGCTGATAACGACGGAACTTGCGACCATAGTTGGCTAACGATGCTTTCGGGAAACACCCCTGATTGGTTTATTTCACGTTACGCCCAAACCACACCTATGAATAATGAACCTACTTCAGACCAACCCATTTTAGATTTGCGTCGGGCGCAAGAGTAATTTATCCCGCCGGTATAATAGCAACAGCGACCAAGACCCGCCCACAAAGTTACTTGCGTTTCGCGCTTGATACTTGCGTTTCAGATCGTTAAAATAGGGCCCTTTATCTACTCAGCTCCTGAGCGCCAAGCCACATTTGGAGTAATTTAACAAGAGCACCCTGCTCAAGGTAAAACGAGCTGCCGCTGAGCAGTTTAACATAACATGCATAACATAACATAACATAACGTAACATAACATAACATAACATAAAATACGCATTAATTTCACTGATAATTTTGCTGCAAAAAATGTATTTGGTTATATTATTGTGTGCTGTGCAAATTGGGCTTTTGAAACGGTGAAAATGTGCCTATATTTGGATATGTTCGTGTCCGCTGTCAGCCTGATGTGGACCGGTTAAATTATTCGTAGGCTATTTTTATGTTCTTATTAGCTGTTCTGTGAGTGTGTGTCTGCGCCCTGACATAGCCAGAAGTTTAAATAATGTAGGCCAATGTATATGTGCTGTTAAAAAATATTTGCTTTTGTGGATGTTCTTGTCCGCTGTGCGCGACAACCTTTTGGACCTGTTTAACTATGTCTTGGCTATTTGTACGTGTCTGCTGTGTGTAACGGAGTTACAAGATTTGTATAAATATGTTTGATTCGTATTAGTGTGTGTTTACTTTGTTATTAGACTTAGACATTATTAAGAGGTGTCCACCTGACGCAAAACATGCACCTCCCACTACAGCACCCCCAACTTAAAACCTCTTCCCACGGCCCTGCCTCTCTCTCTGCTCTGCTCCTCCGCTTCTGCTGGCTTCAGTCACGTGACGCTGGTTCTGAACGAAAACGCGTTGTGGAAACGCGTTGGCCTAGTACTTTTTGTCCCTCTCTGCTATTATAGTTTTTCAAGATGGCGGAACTACATGGAAGCCTCCGTGGACCTACCCGTCCCATGTATATAAAGATAATAAATTCTTCGTTTACGAGGATTAGTCTGATCATTGGCATAGGTATTTGTACACCATTGAGGGCATATTTATTAATAAAAATATTGATTTTAGATAATAAAATACCTAAAAAGCTACACATAGTCCCTTTAAACACAATTCTCACGTATGGATTGCTTGATGAAGAATGAGACGGCCCAATGATCAGTTGAAATTTAAAAGGCTGATTTTCGCGCTTCAGGGCAGTGACGAGTACATATGTTTTAATTATTGAACATATGACTAATTAAAAATTAACCTCAAACATAAAATGATAAATGGGTGATATCTATAGGCCTATCTAGAATAAAAACAAAAAATTGTCAGAACGTCGTCTCTCAGTTGCTGAACGTCGCGCAACAACGTTGCCACAGCCCTGTTGCGTCTTACAATTCTACGTTGTTACAATGTTGCGAGCACGTAGACAGCGACGTTGCCATAGAAGAAATGCAACGTGCCACAGACGTTGCCCCAACGTAAATGTGTTTGATGGGTGATTCTCTGAACTGCGGTGAGAATTAACATGGCTGCGCCCATTGCGCATCACAGATCAAAGAACTTGATCATTATAAAGGTTTTTAAATGACAAAACACTCACGTACACATATTTGAGAATCGGAATACCAAATAGTTAATGATATAGTTAACAAGTTTGTAAATATTTAGAATACATTTTTTTTAAACGAAATAAAAACAAAACATTCAGCACTATAATTGTGGCTGCCGTGTGTCACGTCCCAAGCATGACGCGTCGCCATGGAAATATTAAGGTGATACATTCTAAAATAACGGTCGCCTTAAAAAAAACTCACGCTGGCCGCTGCCCAGCAAACACAGAACGTTGGCACAACATAGCCAACCTTCTAACAACGTTTTATCAACATGGCCAAAAGGTTGCTATAAATACGTTGTGTGGTGAAGGTTGTTACAGCGTTGTCACAATGTTGACATTAAACCACCGTTCAGGGCCAACGGTGCCAACGGTGTCTTGACAACCACTGGACTACATGTAGCCTACTCGTCACTGCCCTGAAGCGCGAAAATCAGCCTTTTAAATTTTGAGATTAATACAAATAAACTACTTCAGGAACAACTATAAACAGTACCTGCTATATTCTTGAGGGGAAGTTCAGGTCTGATCAGGGGGCTGAAAGGAGCAGTGCTTCCCAGTTCCACCCAGTTACTGTGGCTATAGAAATCCTGCACACAAAATCGCATTAATTTGCTAAATTGTTCTTAACAGTGTTTGGGGGAAAATAATCTACTCAATTCTGTTCACAGTCTAGTTAGTACTACAGACTAGTATTGTTTTTAGGACTAGCATACCTGTAAAGTATGACATGCAGCCCCCAGACTGGAGCGAGCAGACAAATATCTGCCCTGTTTCATGCCGACTTTCACTGCAGCAATGCCCTGAGTGATGAGGTCCCGTCCATTTTTGAAATCTTCATTATCAAAATGATGAGCAGTACTGAACTGCTTTCTATCCACAGCTGCATTGCTAAGGGAAATCTGGGCAATAGTTTATTGCTATTAATTTTTAACAAGGAGGAATATGAATTTGGGCAGGCTCTCTGGACAGCAGTTGCTGTCAATTTGTTGTTGATCTGGAGGTGAGGAGTGGGAAGTAGAGAGAAAAAAATTAGCATGACCCCAGTAATGTTTCCAGATAATTTGTATAACCTTGTAATTGCCACTAAATGCATGTTTAATATTCATAATAAGAAAAAAAAGGAATCATATTAACTAATAATTCTGGCCATATACAGAAGAGGATTGCTATAGAGATTGCTATAACTTTTGATGTTGCTTATCAAAAGTTAATTCATTAGTGCACATTCTCATGGTGGTGCCATCTCTTCTGGGAAGTCCTGCTCCAGCTAAGCAACTGCTAATGAGATGAATGAGAATGCTAACAGAGAGCTTACTCAAAAGTATAGACCTATTCTAAAGACAACATCTGTAATCTGCACTCAATTAAAACATTTTTTTTATTGTGTCCCAGTTTGTAACAGCAAACAGAAACGCATTACGCAATTACAATGGACATCCTTCGCGGATGACAAGTAAAGATTGGGGTGAAATTTATACAGGCTAAATAAAGTCCAGTTGCATACACCAATTTACCCGACATTATACAAATATGTGAGTTTTGGCCAAATAATTTGAAACATAAATAAACAGCATGCACATTTCCCAATTTGTTCACAACCATGATTTTTTTTCTTTCTTTCTTTTTCTTTTCTTCCAGGTAGTGTAAATTCCCGCCCCTGGGTCACGGCACACTTCTGCCATCTTGCGAAGGAAAGCTGCCTCAGTGATTTGTTGATGTGTGAGGGATCCATCAGCAGGAATGACTTTGAAGGGGGCTGAAAGAGAGCCCCCTGGAGGAGAAGTACAGCTGCTACAACCAGTGAAACCATGGCTGTTCACAATCATAACTGTGGGAAAATTCATAATCGGAATTAATTCACTTCGAATTTTTTAATGAAATTTGACATACACTGTAAAAATTATATGATCAATAAGTTATGACAACATATGTTTACATTGCTTTAATAACTCATCAAAATAAATTAAACTTTAAGGTTTTTTTTATTTATTTTTATAATTTATAGATTTAACTATTTTCTTTAAGTTAGTTTAATGTAATTTAAGTTGAAATGACTTAAACATCCAAGTTTATTTGTACTTAAAAATGTAAGGCAGCAACTTTTTTTTACAATTTACTCCTTTACTTCTTTCTGTCTCCTGTCAAAAACCCATTTTGAATAGTGTCTCAAACCTGCAGATCAGGTCCTCCAGTTCAGATCAACTCCTCCAAGTCATCTTCAGTCAAGCTGAATTAGCACTATACATGGATATCTACTCCTTTAGTTTAGTGTCTCCATATAATGTTACTCGTCGTGGTTACTTGTATGTTTGCATGTTTGTACTGCTGTCTACACAATCAAAATGATCTCTTGAGGACAATCAAGATTGAAAGTTAAAGTGGTGGTCACCAACACTATATTGGTTTTTCTGACTATATTATATATATATATGTATGTAATATGTGTGTGTGTGTGTGTGTGTGTTAGACATTCACGTACAGTGCTAGAAACACTGACCCTATTAAAATATAGACCTTTAGATTTAACAATAACTAAACCACAAACCTGTGTTTTATGGAACAAAGAAACTTTTTTTCAATAGGCCTAAAATGAAAGTGTCTGAAAATGTTCAAATTACTTTAAGATTTTAATCTAGCAAATGAGTGGGATATTTCTCAGATAATAAAATCTGAAGTTTTAATATTACTCATTAAAAAAAAAAATCAATGATAGAGTAATTTCATTACCTTGTAGATTTCCCTTGAGAATATCTCCATTTGTATTTATAACCTACCCCTTTACACGTGATGTCACATGTAAATGTAGAAATAAGCAGGGGCGTAATTTAAAAAGCGGGTGGGACAGGAGTGTGTGAGTGAGTGTGTGTGTGAGTGTGAGGGGGGATTTAGAGCTGACATAGAATGTTTAATAATAGTTTCATCCGTAAAATTTTCTATAATACAATATTGTTAGTCTTAAATATTTCTGTGTGTCCTAATGGATTGGTGGAAGAATTGTTGATAAGTGTGCCAGAGGTTCTGGGTTCTAATGCGGCCTCCCTGTGTCATGGTGCGTTGGAAAATAGTCAAGGATTCAGATGCGAGTGAATAAGTATTTATTATAGTCAAAAAGAGAAGACAAGAGGCTCAATTTGACAGGCAGCATTCACAGGAATCACTCAGTGTAGAAATAGCAGATAGTTCTCAAGTGAGCTCAGTGTAGAATTAACAGATGATCCTCAGGCAAACTCAGAGTCGGAGTGGCAGATAATCCTCAGGCAAACTCGGGCAGACTCGGTAACGCAGGGACTCAGTGGGCGGAATGCAGATCCACGTGGAAACGAAGATCCTCGGTGAAGCGTCGTAGAAACAGGACTGGAACAGGAGAACAATAGCACAGGCCCAGGAGAACCTCCACAACCATCTGACAAAGACAAGATGAGTGAGCAAACAATATATAGGACATCCTCATTCAGAACAGCTGGCGCTGATCGGCTCATCAGTGGATAACGAGCCAGCTGATGAGCCGCGCCCACTCACTCAACACGCACACACATAGCGAGAGAGAGTCAATGAATCCGTGAACCGTGACAGTACCCCCCCTCCTAGGAACGCCGCCTGGCGTTCCCAGACACCCTTACCTGTCGATTGTAATCATCGATAAGGGAGTGATCCAGAATGTCCCTGGCAGGAACCCAACTTCTCTCCTCCGGACCGTAACCTTCCCAGTCCACCAAGTACTGGAATCCGCGTCCCCTCCGTCTCGAGTCCAGGATACGGTTAACCGAATAAGTAGGCTCCCCATCTACGAGTCGCGGCGGGGGGGGAACCGGAGCAGGCGGATTAAGATGCGATCGAAAGACGGGTTTAATTTTGGAGACATGAAAGGCGGGATGAATTCTCTTGTACGCTAGAGGAAGGTTGAGGCGGACTGTCACCGGACTAATAATCTTGGTGATAGTGAATGGGCCAATTAATTTGGAGCTAACTTATTAGAAACGGAACGGAGAGGAATGTTTTTAGTAGAAAGCCACACTTTTTGACCAGCGACGTATACGGGTGGCCTCGACCGGTGGCGATCGGCCTTAGCCTTGGTGCGCGCCCCCACTTGGAGCAGAGTCTCACGGGCTCTGGTCCATGTGCGGGGACACCTCTGGACGAACGCGTGAGCGGAGGGGACCGCGACTTCGGATTCCAGACTGGGAAAAATTGGTGGCTGGTAACCTAAACTACATTCAAACGGAGATAGGCCCATGGATGACACTGGTAATGCATTGTGGGCGTACTCCACCATAGAGATATGTTGGCTCCAAGAGGAAGGATTCCTGGCAGCCAAACAACGCAACACTCTCTCCAAATCCTGGTTGGCTCTCTCGGTCTGGCCATTGCTCTGGGGGTGAAACCCTGAGGACAGACTAACGGTCGCTCCCAGTAATCTACAAAACTCTCGCCAAAATTTGGACACAAATTGGGGTCCTCTGTCGGAAACCACGTCTATCGGGAGGCCATGTAAGCGAAAGACGTGATCTACAACGGTCACCGCTGTCTCCTTGGCTGAGGGTAATTTGGGCAAGGGAATAAAGTGAGCCGCCTTCGAGAATCGGTTCACCACGGTCAAAACTACCGTGTACCCTTGAGAGGGTGGGAGGGCGGTGATAAAATCTAGCGCAATGTGGGACCAGGGTCTCGAAGGGACAGGCAGCGGTTGGAGTAACCCATCTGGGGGTCGATTGGAAGTCTTACCAGTGGCACAGACAGAGCAAGCCAAAACAAAACTGTGAATGTCGCGTGCCATAAGTGGCCACCAAAATCGTTGCTTGACCATAAAACTGGTGCGATTAACTCCTGGATGGCAAGCTACGTTGGAACAATGCCCCCACTGAATAACGTCTGACCGTAATCCCTCCGGCACAAATAAACAATTCGGTGGGCAACCGGGCGGAGGCGTCACCCCTTCTAAGGCCGTCTTGACCTTCGACTCGACCTCCCATGTGAGTGTGGAGACAAATAGGGTCTCGGGTAAAATGCACTCGGGAGTAGACGGGCGTTCGGAACGGTCAAAAATACGCGACAAAGAATCGGGTTTGATGTTTTTGGAACCCGGGCGGTACGAGAGAGAAAAATCAAAACGTCCGGAAAAAAGTGCCCACCGAGCCTGCCTGGAGTTCAATCTTTTGGCGGTTCTGATATATTCCAGGTTCTTGTGATCGGTCCAGATGATAAAAGGTACCCCCGACCCTTCTAACCAATGACGCCATTCTTCCAACGCTAACTTCACTGCCAACAATTCTCTGTTACCAATGTCATAGTTACGTTTGGCAGGAGATAAACGACGAGACAAAAACACGCAGGGATGCATCTTGTCGTCCGTGAGAGAACGCTGGGAAAGCACTGCTCCTACCCCCACCTCTGATGCGTCGACCTCCACCACAAACTGACGTGAAGAATCAGGGGCTATCAAGATGGGAGCTGAAACAAAGCAGCCTTTCAGTTTGGCAAACACAGCCTCAGCTGTGTCTGACCACCTGAACGCAGTTCTGGGGGAGGTCAAGGTGGTCAGAGGTGCGGCTAGTTGGCTGAAATTGCGAATGAAACGCCGGTAGAAGTTGGCGAACCCCAGAAACCTCTGTAGGGCCTTACGGGAATCTGGACTTGGCCACTCCACCACAGCCTTAACCTTCTCAGGATCCATGCGTACTCCCTCAGACGAAATGATGTACCCTAGGAAAGGAACAGACTGTGCATGAAAAGCGCATTTCTCCGCCTTGACAAAAAGCCCATTCTCTAGCAACCTCTGAAGCACTCGTCTGACGTGTTGAACGTGCTCCTGGAGAGACGAAGAAAAAATCAATATGTCATCCAGGTAAACATATATGAACTGGTCTACCATGTCTCTCAACATATCATTGACGAGTGCCTGGAAGACCGCTGGGGAGTTGGAAAGCCCGAACGGCATAACCAAATATTCAAAGTGCCCCCTGGGGGTGTTGAACGCGGTCTTCCATTCATCCCCCTTCCTGATGCGAACCAAATGATATGCATTACGTAAATCCAACTTACTGAACACCTCCTTCAGGTCGCGGTACTCCGGTGGCACGTTAGACAGATTCACTGACTCCTCCTGCAACACAGAACGAGAAACAGACGGAACGGCAGACGAAAGACATGAGGCATAACAGTCATCACTCCAAGCAGAAACCGAGTTTTGACCCCACTCTATCCTGGGTCCGTGCTTCACCAACCACGGGTGACCCAGGACAATAGGAGCGTGGGGTGACTGCGTGAGGTAGAGTGAAGTCCTTTCAGTGTGATTCCCTGAGGTGATCAGTGTGATAAGTCCAGTGGAGTGAGTGATACCCGGGAGTTCTTGCCCATTGAGTGCGTTGATGGTGATAGTGTTCTCTAAAGCAGTGATGGGGAGGTGAAGTCTACGTGCCAGTGAGAAGTCCATAAGGTTTCCCTCTGCTCCCGAATCCACCAACGCTTGGCAGCTGAAGGAGTGTTCCGCCCACTGGAGTCTAACCGGGAGGAGAGTGGCGCTCGAGGGTCCGATCATGGAGAGCCCGCCCGACAGTAGCCGCCGTCCTACCACCGGGCTTGGCCTTTTAAAGGACAGGTGTTGATGAAATGGCCGGGCTCCCCGCAGTAGAGACATAGACCCCTCGAGCGGCGGTGTTCTCTCTCCTCCCGGGAAAGCCGAGCTCGACCTACCTGCATGGGTTCAGGATCGTTAGAGGGGCTGACCGCGTTCATACTCCGGGTACTGGAACTCATGGTGAAATCGGCTGCAGGCATCCAGTACGGTCGGCTCTCTCTCTGTTGAAGACGTGCATCGACCCGTAATGCTAGCTCGATCAGTCCATCCAGTGTCTTGGGCAGCTCCAAGGTATAAATTTCCCTCTGAACGCGGTCAGCCAACCCATGCAGGAACATGTCCCACTGCGCCTCCTCGTTCCATTTGCACTCGGCCGCCAATGTCCGGAACTCTATGGAATAGTCAGAGACTGACTGTTGGTACTGGCGAAGGTCGGCGAGTTGGCGGGCCGCCTCGTGTCCAGCGACGGCGCGGTCGAACACTCGTGTCATCTCTAGCTCGAGTGCCTGGAACGAGGAGCAGCACTGATGTCTGTTCTGCCACACCGCTGTTCCCCACTGAGCCACGCGACCAGAAAGTAGTGTCATCACCAGGGCTACCTTCGACTCCTCAGAGGCAAATGTCACAGGTTGAAGCGAGAAATAAATTGAGCACTTGGTTAGAAACGTTCTGCAAAGATTGGGTTCTCCCGAATACCTCTCTGGTGCTGGGATGCGCGGCTCGGGTTGATGGAAAATCCCTTGGGGAACAGGCGGGGGCGGTGCTGGCGCAGTGGGAGCTATCAGTTGTTGGAATTGAGAGGTGAGCTCGGACACCTGCGTTACCAAAGCCTGTATCGCCCGTCCCGAAGCTCCGATCTGCTCGTCCTGGCGGTCCATCCGGGCGTGGTTTTCGGCGAACATCTGCTCAATTCCGGGAGCAATCCATGAGAAGATGGTCAGATGGTTCTGTCATGGTGCGTTGGAAAATAGTCAAGGATTCAGATGCAAGTGAATAAGTATTTATTATAGTCAAAAAGAGAAGACAAGAGGCTCAATTTGACAGGCAGCATTCACAGGAATCACTCAGTGTAGAAATAGCAGATAGTTCTCAAGTGAGCTCAGTGTAGAATTAACAGATGATCCTCAGGCAAACTCAGAGTCGGAGTGGCAGATAATCCTCAGACAAACTCGGGCAGACTCGGTAACGCAGGGACTCAGTGGGCGGAATGCAGATCCACGTGGAAACGAAGATCCTCGGTGAAGCGTCGTAGAAACAGGACTGGAACAGGAGAACAATAGCACAGGCCCAGGAGAACCTCCACAACCATCTGACAAAGACAAGACGAGTGAGCAAACAATATATAGGACATCCTCATTCAGAACAGCTGGCGCTGATCGGCTCATCAGTGGATAACGAGCCAGCTGATGAGCCGCGCCCACTCACTCAACACGCACACACATAGCGAGAGAGAGTCAATGAATCCGTGAACCGTGACACCCTGGTGAAAAAAAAAAAGAAAAAAAATGCTAAGTATACTTGCAGCCAGACTAATTATCAGTATACTTCAAGTGTATTAATGTTAATTAGTTAACTTGAGGTGTGCTATTTTGAAGCAACTAATTTTGTACTAAGTATATTTTGAACAACTTTAAGTATACTTAGTATACTTTAAGTATATGCCTGTGTAGGGACTAATTATATGCTTGATTAGTGATATTAAAGTGTACTTTATTTGTGTTACAAGTACATTACAAATTCATTCTTCGAAACATACAAGCAATATACCCAGGTGAAAAAGAAATATATTTAAATTGTACTATACTAAGTGCGTATTAAATGTATTATTTTGAAACAATTTCAAGCATATTTCAAGATATGCTTAAGATCAATTTTAAGCTATTTGCACTGTATTTTAATATATTAAATTGTGCTAAAATGGAACCACTTCAAATATATTTAGTGCATTTAAGTGTGTATTTACAGTTCATTAAAAATATACTCTCATATGTCTTCTATATTTGAAGCTTAAAGTCCGCGTGAACCGGAAGTTGCAAACGACTTTTCTCCAGTGTTGTGACGTATTTCCCAGTGAAAAGGAATATTGAACAGAGAGCAGGGTTTTACTCTAGCGCTCCTCCTCTCCATCTCTCGCTTATTACAGACTAACGATTTGAGGGGAGTGGTTAAGCGTTTCCCAAACCAAGCCGTCAAACCTACGTCATCAGAGAAGGAACACCATTCCAGACCGGAAGTAACTTTTCAGACTTTGATTAAAGATTACGACGGCAAACAATTTTTTTCTGTGTATTAACTTGCACAGATTAATTGTTCACCACAAGACTAGTAATATGCGCTAACAAAGTAAATAGGGTAAATTTTGATTTCAGTTGGACTTTAATTTCAATGTACTTCAAGAACATTTAAATAGCATTTCAGCTCATTAAAATGTATTAGCATTACACTAATAGTTTATTATAAAGCTGTTTTATTCAGTATTCAAAATGGTATATTAAAAGTGCAAAAATAAATATAAATGTTAAGACATACACAGAAGCTAAGAGCTCAGGGTGTCTCAGTGGTGTCATATATAAATTGCCAGGGTGGTCTCAGGTCAAGCAACCTGTTATGGGCACATGCCAACCTGTGCTCGCTAAGAGCGACGCATGTACCGGCCCGGGGATACTGAACCAGGGAACAGACATGCTATCTCGAGACAATGCCTAGACCCCAACTCATGTGAAGTACCACTGGTACTTTATTTTCTACAAGAGCTACTGGACGCGGGTCGTACCCCCTCCACTCTCAAAGAATACGTGGCGGCCTTTGCAGTCTTCCATGCTCCTGTGGCCAGCCAATCCTTAGGAAGGAACGACCTGGTCGTACGCTTCCTCAAGGGGGCCAGGAGGCTTAACCCACCTCGTCCTCCCTCTATACCCTCATGGGACCAATCCACGGTCCTCAAGGCCCTTAGGGGACCCCTAAGTCGTCCTCAAACCAAGACATGGCTATGTACCCAAGGTGCTCTCAACTCCGTTCAGAGCCTAGGTCATTTCACTATCTGCCCTTCCCCTGTCGGAAGACGATAGAGAATTAAGTCTAATCTCCCCCGTCAGGGCTCTCAGAGTTTATATAGAGCATTCTTCCCTGTTCAGGCAGTCGGAACAGCTCTTTGTATGCTTTGGCAGCCGCACCAAAGGGCTCCCGGTCATGAAGCAAAGATTGTCACGTTGGATAGTAGACTCTTTGGCCTACGCCTCAATGGGACTTCAATGCCCCATAGGTGTCAGGGCTCAATCCACAAGGAGCATGGCCTCTTCATGGGCATGGTCCAGTGGTTTACCAATTGAAGATATTTGTGCGGCGGCCGGCTGGTCTTTGCCGTCCACATTTGTGAGTTTTTACAACTTGGAGGCACGAGTCCTTTCTATCTAGGAGGTCTTGACCCCTGAAGGGCCCAAACCTCTAGGTATCCCTTCGTGGGCTCCGACATTGGTCCGGTCCCCGTTGGTATTGACTTTTAGTTCTACTATAAGCCTCGGGCTTCACAGCCTCAGACGATAGTTCAGAGCGAAGTCGTCAGCTAATAGCACAGCGTTTTGAAATGGGTTCCCATAGCGTCTAGCGACGCAATACGAGTGAACCGTAACGGGAACGAGTATTGCGTAGAGTATTGCTATTAAGCTTCACGTTCAGGTACTGTCGCTTCAGTCGCTTTAACCTGATTCCTATATACTTATATATGCTTATATAGTCATATAGTCAGTAGCCATTCCCATTTTGGCGGGTTTCGCCATGCACGAGGCGGGAGCGCTATGTGCTTCGCCATAGGTTCGTGCAGTTCCCGCAACCCAGCCAATCAGCACGCTATACAGCTATGCACTGTGCTGGCTGTGCAGCTGCACTGCGTTTTAAAATAAAGGCTTAAATATTCTCGAGAAAAGGAGTTTGCCCATAGCGTCCTAAAGCAGATCCAGCCTTGACAACATTATCCACACCTGCTCTCCCTCTTATATTGTTTCCATCCATTGTTGGTATCAACATTCAGTGCAACATTT
Source organism: Rutilus rutilus (assembly GCF_951802725.1). Lineage (NCBI taxonomy): Eukaryota > Metazoa > Chordata > Actinopteri > Cypriniformes > Leuciscidae > Rutilus > Rutilus rutilus. Next base: position 33,905,914 of record NC_140210.1, on the reverse strand, counting down.
TGAGTAAATTTTGTATTTGTAAAAAACTTGTATTATGTACAGTTGGTTTGGTCACATTATTAGAAATAAGTGTGAACAATTTTGAGTCATTGTAAACAATGATAACTTTGTAGTTGTGTTTAACTTTTGCCTGCCTGTGTTTAGCGTGCATCACAGTGAAAAATGTGTTGAGAGTTTTGCAAAAAGAGTTCATGAGATTTGCAAACAGTGTTTTAACTACCTGAACTTGTTTAATATTTTACAGAAAGAGTGATTTATTCGAAAAATTGGTTTAGGCTATTGAGAATTTGGTTCAGAGAATGGGGTTTAGTGTTTTAGCAATTCAGAAAAAACTGTAATTAGGAGGTCACACACAGCCTCAATCAAAAGTTCTGGAAGCTCATAAATGTACAGTAAGTCGGGTTTGTTGCAAAACCTTTTACAGTGGTTGTATATTGTTGTCTTTCAATGCATTTGATAATTCATACTCATAAAGTATAACTGAAATGACATTAATTAGAAGATTATTAGTTAAAACATTTCAAAATGCACCTGCAGACTATTTTATCCAGTCATGAATTTTGTTATTGAGGATTTCTATAAAATATTATGCAAACATCTTGTCTCGTTCTCGTGAACCCAATCTAGTGTCTCGTGTCGTGGGGCTGACAGCTGAGATGGAGGACAGGTTACATTGTCAAGGACTAGCTGGGGAGTTAAAGACTTTACAAGTAGGACAAGCGCTAGCAATGTTTTGTCATATAAGTTCTGATGATATTTGAGCTGAGGTTAAGTAGCCTATCAATAGTGGAGAATACATTTACATTTACATTTAGTCATTTAGCAGACGCTTTTATCCAAAGCGACTTACAAATTAGGACTAAATAAAGCGAGTCATCATGAAGAGGCAAAAACAACAACAACGCAAGAAGTGCTCAGAATACAAAGTTCAGGCATTATTCAGAGTAGCATAAGTCTGATAAGTGATGTTTCAAAGGATTTTTTTTTTTTTTTTTTTTTTTTTTTTATGAGGTTAAGTGCTCACGGAAGAGATGGGTTTTCAGCTGTTTTTTGAATGTTGCCAGTGATTCTGCATTCCGGATGAGGCCGGGGAGAGCGTTCCACCAGCATGGAGCTGTGAATGAGAATGTTCTGGAAAGTGATTTTGTGGCTCTCTGTGATGGAACCACGAGACGTCGCTCGTTGATCGATCGTAGGCGTCTGGTAGGGATGTAGACTCGTAGGAGTGAGTGAAAATAGTAGGGAGCTGAGCCTGTGATAGATCTGTAAGCAAGCGTCAATGCCTTGAATTTGATGCGAGCAGCGAGAGGTAGCCAGTGCAGAGAGATGAACAGAGGAGTGACGTGGGCCCTCTTGGGCTCGTTGAAGACAAGACGAGCTGCAGCATTTTGGATCATCTGTAGAGGTTTTGTTGCACATGCTGGAAGTCCGGCCAAAAGAGCATTACAGTAGTCAAGCCTAGAAATGACCAGGGCCTGGACCAGAAGTTGTGTTGCATGCTCAGTTAGGAAAGGCCTGATCTTCCTGATGTTGTGCAGTGCAAACCTGCATGATCGAGCTGTCTTTGAAATGTGATCTGTGAAGGACAGCTGGTCATCAAGCGTTACTCCGAGATTTCTGACCGACCTTGATGGGGTGATTGATGATGACTCTAGCTGGATGGTGAAGTCGTGTTGTATAGACGGATTGGCAGGGAGGATGAGAAGCTCAGTCTTTGCCAGGTTGAGCTGCAGGTGATGTTCCTTCATCCATGTGGAGATGTCCGCCAGACAGCTTGAGACCCGTGCAGCTACTGTGGGATCATCTGGTTGAAACGAGAGAAAAACTGCAACAATTAGCATCCTCAATTCCCAAATGATTAAAAAGTGTAATTAAAAAGGAAAGGTGATGTGACACAGTGGTAAACATGCCTCTTGTCCCAACCTTTGTGGAGTATGTTGCAGCCATCAAAATCAAAACTTTGTTTATATTTACAATATAAAATTATGTTGGTCAGTGAAAACATTGGAAATATTTTCTATATTTTGTATTGTCAGGTAAATTAAGGTTCAAGAGAATTAACAAATCACAGATTCTGTGATTTGTTAATAATAATAATTAATAATTTGTCACACTTATATAGCACTTTTCTGGGTACTCAAAGCGCTTGATGCGACGGCAGCCATATTGTGCCAAACAATGACACGACTATTTATATACAACCCCATTTTCAGAATAGTTGGGACATTTTGTAAAATGGAATAAAATCAAGAATCTGTGATTTGTTAATTCTCTTGAACCTTAATTTACCTGACAATACAAAATATAGAAAATATTTCCAATGTTTTCACTGACCAACATAATTTTATATTGTAAATATAAACAAAGTTTTGATTTTGATGGCTGCAACATACTCCACAAAGGTTGGGACAAGAGGCATGTTTACCACTGTGTCACATCACCTTTCCTTTTTAATTACACTTTTTAATCATTTGGGAATTGAGGATGCTAATTGTTGCAGTTTTGTAAGTGGAATATTTGCCCAATTTTGTCTGATACAAGAAAGCACTGCAGGCAGGCAAGCACATCCCTTCTATGGTGCAGAGTGTCTAGAAACCACTCAGTTTTAGCATGTGCAGAATGAGGCTTGGCATTGTCTTGCTTCCCAGGAAAGATGTCATCTTGATGACAGTTTATATCTCTGTACAATCCAAATATATGCCTTCATGTCAGTGATACCTTCACACAAACGCAAGTCACCCATACCGCTTGCACTGATGCACCCCAATACCAGAACAGATGTTTGCTTTTGCACCTGTCACTGATGGAAGTCTAGTTGGTCCCTTTCGTCTTTGAGACTGAGAACTAGATGCATGTTGTTCCCCAAAACAAGCTGAAACATGGACTCATCTGACCACTGCACACACTTCCACTGTCTTATAGACCATCTGAGATGAGCTCGGGCCCAGAGAACTTGCCCAGCATCTCCGCATAGAGCTGATGTATAGCTTTCTCCTTGCGTAACAGATTCAAGTTGAATTGATGCAGCGCCAGACTCTGTTAAGTGAAAATGGTTTTCTGATGTACTCCAGAGCACATGTGGTTGTATTTAACAGAGTAGCATGATGGTTTCTCATGCAATGCCATCTGAGGGCTCAAAGGTCACGCACATTCAACGGAGGTCTACTGCCTTGACCTACACAGACTGAGATTTCTCTGGATTCTTTTCACAATATTATGTATGGTAGATGGTGAAAGACATAAATTCTCTATATTTTAGGGAGTTAAAATTTTTCACATATGTGGCATCAGTCTATAAACATTTGAATTCTCTTTATTTAGGAGTATCAGACAGGATGTAACTTAACTCAGTCAAACACTGCTTCAAACCTAATAAGTACAGGTTACAGCTGAGCTCTCCCTATTTTTTATATTAATTATTTCTGAATAATAACTTCTTAATAATCTCTTAATAACTTCATACTTTACTATAAAAAAAGAAAGTGAAGACAATTAATTTAAAGATACTGTACCTGATCATTTTTTCTTCTATTTAGGCAAAGGAAGAAAACCCCAAATAATCCCATACCCAAAACCCCAAATAAACCCCAAAACCCCAGGTTTAAACCCCAAATAATATATTTTAAAAGCAATCATCTGTGAAATGCCATCAACTGTTTATTATAGAGGATTGTAAGCTCTTTCCAGAGCCTTGGCCAATAACATGCTCAGGAAATGTGCATATTGAACTCAGGGACAAATATTATAAAATTAACAAGTACATCATGAATCCATTTTCCAAACCGTGTTTTTGTCTTATCCTGAATCACTACGGTCCACCTATAATAAGTGTTTATATTCGGACTATTTTAGACTGGTTCGGGTCGTACTGCTGCGGAGTAGCACAGTACCTGCGTGACTCGTCATAGATATAAACAGAGAGAAGTAGCTCCGTCTACAATGTTATTCCGCAATACGCATGCAGTTCTGTTTATTAACCGCTAGAGCGCCAAAAGTTAAGGACTGCAGCTTTAAGTAAAAGGCAACTCTTCGTTTTCTGTAATAATTTTCAATGATTATTGCACATAAAAAAAAAAAAAGAATTAGAAAAAGATAATTTATATTCCAACCAATTTTATTCTACACCTAAGCATTGTCACATGATTTAGACATTGATTATGTACTTCAGAGGCATGTTATTCGTATATCATTATATAAGTTTCTACTCAACTGAAGTTTCTCCTATTCACATAAAAAAAGCAATTAAGTTGCAGAGCAAAACAGACATTGAGAAAGACACAAAGTAGCCTCTATTGGTTGTGGTAATGACCGTGGTGATTGTCGAAGGCTTATTAGTGACTGTAGAGGGCTCAACTGTGGTTGCAGTTACAGAGGGACTCTTTATAGAAGTGAAACATGTGCCCACATTTCCCACCATGTCCACAACTACCAGCTCTACTTCCTGAGAACAACAGGATGCATTATAGGATGCCACAGTCACATTTGTGCCATCCTCACTTATCACAACGCTTAAGCTGAGAGAGCCGTTCCCACGGTTGAAAGACACACCGGATATGCCTGTGCCATTCCCGTCCGTCAAGTTGGCGGAGAGTTCCCATGATGCCGTGCTGCATTCCACAGAACAGTTAGCTTTGATGCTCACTACCTGACAGACAGGGCTAGAAATATCAGTCACCTGCCAAAATAAAAATAAAAATAATTGAGGTTAGTCAGAGTCGATGAAGGGATCAAATGCTAATACTGTTTGCAGCAAAAACAATGAGTCACGAAGAAAGCTATTCTATTCAATGGAGATCAGTTACAGTACAATGAAAATACAACATAAGTCAAGCTGATGGTAATTATTAATAATGTCTACTCTAGCTGCTTTCATAACAGCTACCTTAGTCATGACACTGAAGCGCAGTGCCACGTAATTCGAGTCACTGGACTCTGGATCTTCTGCTTCAATAGTGAGTGTGACATCCGTCCCTGACTTTGTGTTGGAGGGTGCGGTCAGTGTTACAGTTCCCTGAGCGCTGCTCTCTGTCCCCACGTTCAGAGAGCTGGGGAAAGACACGCTGAAGCCGCGGTCAGTCCGGGCTCGGATAGTGTAGTTGCTCCCTGTAGCATTATTGACCAATGTAAAGTTGAGATCGAAAGGAATTCCAGGCTCTATATAGCTATCTGGTTGGGCCTGAGAAGTGAAATGGTTAATATGGTTAGAAATATTGTCAATGTATTTTGCATATATTTAATTGAATATTCTGTGCTGCTCATACTAAACTTATATAAAAATCATGTGTCAATGTTTTTTTGCTGAACTATCCACTTAAGCTCACCGTGATGGTAACTCTAGAGCCTTTTTGCTGTGTGGGTGACTGTCTCTGGAATTGACTAGGCAAAGATCGAGTTGAGTCATTCAACAGTCCTTTAAGTTGGACCACAAATGCTCCCTCTGGGATTTTCTCTACATTCACCAGGAAGTCTGTCGCTCCCACTGCTTTGATGGTTCCATTAACAACATCAGATCCTGAAGCTTCAACTAGAAGCACGTCAGTCACTGTGACTGAATCTCCTCCGGTCACAGAGACAAACAAAGTAGCTTTCCGACCTGATCAACAATTAAAGAAACATTTTTCATTCACATTGACAACACTAAAAAATTTAAATAAAGATAGTTCGTCATGTTTATACTCTCCTGTTCAAAAGTTTGGCATCAGAAATATATATATATATTTTTAAAATTATACTTTTATTCAGCAAGGACAGAATAAAAACACATAATGAACTCTCTATTCAAAAAATCCTGAAAAAAATTATAATGAAATCCAAAAAAATATTAAGCAGCACAACTGTTTTTAACATCGATAATCAGAAATGTTTCTTAAGAAAGATTTCTGAAGGATCATGTTCCACTGATGCTAAAAAATTCAGCTTTACCAGGACAGGAATAAATTACATTTTTAATTATTTTAAAATAGAAAACAGTTATTATAAATTGTAATAATATATATTTATAATAATACAATATTACTGTTTATAGTATACTGTATTTTTTTATCAAATAAAAGCAGCCTTGGTGGGCATAAGAGACTTCTTTCAAAAAACATTTTTAAAATCTTACAGACTCAAAACTTTTGACAAAAGAAAAGTGTCAAAAGAAATAATCAACTGTTTAAAAAAAATCAAGAAGAAATATTAGAAGGAAAAAGAAGATGATATCATACCGATGAATGGACGATTGGCTTTCGGTGTGATGTCACCTCCCTCTGACTGCTCCACAAAGTTAAAGAGAAAGTTCACAGAGCTCTGACCTGTAGTCACAATTAAAATATAGTGAAAGTAGCACAACTATTGCAAGATGCAACATTATTGCAATCTTCCAAATGAAAACATTTGACTGATTTTCTTTTCAAAGCCATTGTTTGTTAAACTAAAAGATTAAACATAAATGTAATTATAATAATACATTTGATAATTCTTTTTTTAATATCAATGGTTTACATATCTGGCAGAATAAAACCACTTACCAGTGACTTTAAGGCTGTAGAAAGTTGCAGAGTTAATGCTGATCTTCCATTCCATCCCCGTCTGGTTGTCAGAGTTTAGTGTAACTCTCCTTAAATTCCCAACAGTCAGGATGCTACCCAGAGGACCATCTGCCACTGAATCTGACTGAGACACACCTGAAAGGCAGGAGAAGCATAGCTTATTTTTAACAATGATTCTGGCATCTGGATTTTTCTATTAGAGAAAATAAAACCCTCATATCATCAACACACAATGTCCGAGGTGCGTTGGCTCACCTGTAGGGCTGTAGAGGGTAAAGACGGGAGAGTCTCCGGTGACATACACCGTCACATTGGACAGAGATGGATCCAACACAAAAGAAAAATTTTCTGCAATGGCTGGACTTCTCACGACCTGAAGAACAGTCACCTTCAAGAAACACAGAGACGTTTTCAATGTTGTCGTGTTTCACAGCAAAATTCCAACCACCAAATTGAAACAAATAAAAATTTAACTTTTTCCAGAATGAGTCCGATACCGATACTTTCAGTTTTGGTTCTTGCCGATATCTGTATTTTAACTGCATTTTTTACTTTTAAATATATTGGGTAGAGAAACCAAAAGAATATGAATCATATTAGTTGGCTTAATTTGTTTAGCAAATCATGCTTAAGCATGTTTAAATGTATTGTATGAGCTACAGCTACTTTCACTGTTCATTCTATTGCTCTATCCTATTTTATCATTTAATTGCACAGCTCATATTTAGAGCTGTTCCAGCAGGCTCAGTGCTAAGGATTAGGTCAGTGGTTCAAATGTTTAGATACCAGTGAAATATCCAACCCGATTTCACAGCAATTCGTACATATTTTACGAGTTGCCCAATTCGTATGAATTCATACAAATGACCTACCCCTGACCCCGCCTCTAAACCTACCCATCACTGGGGTTTAGACAAATCGTACAAATTCGTACGAGTGAGGTCTTAAGAATTTGTACGAATTAGCCATCTTTTACTCACTCGTATGAATTTGTACGAATTGGTCGAGACAATTCTCTATCCCAATACTGGTACCAATACTGGTCTCGGTATCAGTGCATCCCTAATATATAAATATATATATATATATATATATATATATACATACATTAGTCATTGTCAGAACATACCAGGTCTGAGGTAGATGCATCCGTAATGACTGCAGTGGCCTGAGACAGTGTAGCCCTTGGGACCTCTATGGTCTGTCCACCTGAAATTTGAGCCAGGTCTCTGTATATCTGTATGTCCGACTGAGGAATTGATCTTGAATTAAACTGTTGAGATTGTGAGACATCCCGTCTTCTACGGAATGAGAAGGAGTTAGTCAACATGAATGTGACCTGGAGGGCAGAGAGAAATTGCAGAGAGTGTCAGTTACAAATTAGCAGCAATGACGTAGAAGTGTTCTGCAGGCACTCACTGTTGACTTGGTGCGTTCTATCATGGCCTGAACGGTGCTTTTTAATTCCCTGTCCTTTGCTGAAGCATCGGTGAAAACAAAAATGTCTGAAGACGGAGGAGCACCTGCTAGTGCCAACTGAAAAAAACAAGATGAGAAGACCTCAAGATATTATTAATTTCTCATTCTGGCTTTATCTCAGACAAAGCTCAAACCAGCTGTGATATTCACAATAATTGTATCAGTAATATAATCTTATACACTCACCTAAAGGATTATTAGGAACACCTGTTCAATTTCTCATTAATGCAATTATCTAATCAACCAATCACATGGCAGTTGCTTCAATGCATTTAGGGGTGTGGTCCTGGTCAAGACAATCTCCTGAACTCCAAACTGAATGTCAGAATGGGAAAGAAAGGTGATTTCAGCAATTTTGAGCGTGGCATGGTTGTTGGTGCCAGACGGGCCGGTCTGAGTATTTCACAATCTGCTCAGTTACTGGGATTTTCACGCACAACCATTTCTAGGGTTTACAAAGAATGGTGTGAAAAGGGAAAAACATCCAGTATGTGGCAGTCCTGTGTGCGAAAATGCCTTGTTGATGCTAGAGGTCAGAGGAGAATGGGCCGACTGATTCAAGCTGATAGAAGAGCAACTTTGACTGAAATAACCACTCGTTACAACCAAGGTATGCAGCAAAGCATTTGTGAAGCCACAACACGCACAACCTTGAAGGCGGATGGGCTACAACAGCAGAAGACCCCACCGGGTACCACTCATCTCCACTACAAATAGGAAAAAGAGGCAACAATTTGCACAAGCTCACCAAAATTGGACAGTTGAAGACTGGAAAAATGTTGCCTGGTCTGATGAGTCTCGATTTCTGTTGAGACATTCAGATGGTAGAGTCAGAATTTGGCGTAAACAGAATGAGAACATGGATCCATCATGCCTTGTTACCACTGTGCAGGCTGGTGGTGGTGGTGTAATGGTGTGGGGGATGTTTTTTTTGGCACACTTTAGGCCCCTTAGTGCCAATTGGGCATCGTTTAAATGACCATGTCCATCCCTTTATGACCACCATGTACCCATCCTCTGATGGCTACTTCCAGCAGGATAATGCACCATGTCACAAAGCTCGAATCATTTCAAATTGGTTTCTTGAACATGACAATGAGTTCACTGTACTAAAATGGCCCCCACAGTCACCAGATCTCAACCCAATAGAGCATCTTTGGGATGTGGTGGAATGGGAGCTTCGTGCCCTGGATGTGCATCCCACAAATCTCCATCAACTGCAAGATGCTATCCTATCAATATGGGCCAACATTTCTAAAGAATGCTTTCAATACCTTGTTGAATCAATGCCACGTAGAATTAAGGCAGTTCTGAAGGCGAAAGGGGGTCAAACACAGTATTAGTATGGTGTTCCTAATAATCCTTTAGGTGAGTGTATACTGTATCAATGTGAATAGGAGTGTTTTTCTTAGTTTAAATCAAGGTTTACAAAACTCTCCTAAAGACCCACAAACACACAGACACACACACACACACACACACCAGCAATCCTGACAAGCACATCTCTGGAATGTCTCCTCCATCAGATGCTGTGAGGGAATTGATTTTCGCTTTGAAAATATCTGCATCTGCAGTCCTTGTCAGAGGTCCAAAATCTGTATGACACAAACACATCACAGAACACTACAGAAACAATAATGTTTTACATCATTTAAATGTAATAATTTAATAATAATCTAACTGAAATATTTTGAATATCTTTACATAATTTACTTCCACTAACTATTGTTCAGCTATCATTCAGATCACACATCACATCACACTTGTATTGATGAGGGCAGACATGTGTACTTTTAATATATTCCATAAAAAGCAACTCACTCACAGATCATTTCATGTTCAAGTCATTGCAAGTTAGATTTGAACATGAACAAAAGTGATTATGTCCGAATGGGTGAATAGTTTACTAATTATTCCATCCATTTTCACTTGATGCAAATGCCTCAATGAATGTTTGATGCATTCAGGCTCATTTACACACATAATGGGCAGGCATTCATGTTGACCGCGTGATCAGCCAATCACAGCATTACCACGCCACAGTGAGTGTCATCACTGTGTCACAGTGGGACAGTGAGTGCATATAAGCTATCATAAAAAATTGTAGTCTATAGAATATTAAATCTCATATTTCTTCTTTTTTTTTTTTTTTTTTACTGTTGATTGTTGATTATTTTGTCATTCAAATTCAATGTTTTGAGGCACTGCCTCCTTTGCTTTTTTTGCCCTTTGTTGGGGGGAAAACTGGATAATATAGACACAAGATGTCTACCTGGATCATTAAATGGGACTAGAATGTATTCTGAAGGTTCTTTCGGTGTTCCTCTCCTGCTGTCTATGATACTGAAGGACACTGTCTTGGCTGCTTCAATGTCATCAGACATACTGCCTGTGGTGTCAATCACAAAAGCCAGAACTGAGGTCTGACTGAGGCCCATCAATCTGAGAGAAAGAAAGAAACAAATAAGACTGGCCGTATAAATTTGTTACTCTAGGGGCGTTATAACTAAAGAACTCTGTGTATCCACAGCATCAGCAGAAATGGCATTCCACACAGCTAAAACACTAAAACACAACTAAAAGCTAAAACACAGTAGGGGCCCTCATTTATAAAACCCACAGATTTGAACTTAGAGTGTGTGCATACTCTAAAATCCATGCTAACTTTCATATTTAAAAAAAAAAGGTCTTTGACGTGGAAACGTTTTTAGCGACCCGTCAGGTTCTAAGCAGATGTACTGAAGAAGGGGTGGATTCTGGAATCCACTGCTGCTTCTATATATCTAATGAGTGATGTAATGACTGAGACAATCGGACACATGACTATTTATTACATTTAACAAATAAGATTTAAAGCCCACTCTTAGGAATGAAATAATAATAATAATAATATAATAATAACTTTATTTTGTATAGCGCTTTTAAAAGTCAATTCTCAGAGCGCTTTACATAAGCAAAATTAAGATAGATAAAATAGGCATGATAAACACAATACAAAAAAGTATTACAAACAATTTTACAAACCTAAAAACAATTTAAAAATAAGTATCCAAGACATATAGTTAACCTATAAAATACATCACATAAACAACCACAAAAATCACCTTTCACCCAAATGCTTCCTTAAAATAAGTTTTAAAGGAGGTAAACATTTTCAAGGATGGTGCATTTCTAATTTCGGAAGGCAGAGAATTCCATAACTTTGGGGCAACTGAAGAGAACGCCCTATCACCCATTGTTTTTAGGTACGTTACCAGAACAACTAAAAGACCAGCATCGGCCGAGCGAAGATTACGTGTCGGAATGTAGGGTATTAAAAGCTCAGAAAAATATTGAGGTCCATTTAATGCCTTGTAGGTCAACATAAGAATCTTAAAATCAACACGAAATTTGACAGGTAGCCAGTGCAAGGTCTCTAAAATAGGTTTTATATGATCTCTATGTCTTGTCCTAGTCAGAATACGTGCAGCAGAGTTTTGTACCCACTGAAGTTTGTTCAAAATAGATTTTGATGCTCCTGCTAACAAGGCATTGCAATAATCAATTCTAGGGAAAACCAGAGTATTGATTAATTTTTCAGCGACAGGAAAAGGCAGCATGGACCGTAATCTGGATATATTTCTGAGATGAAAAAAATAAACTTTAACAGTATTACGTACGTGAAGATCAAATGTTAAATTAGAATCGAAAATTACTCCCAGGTTTTTTCATTTAGATTGGAACTGTATAACAGAGCCATGTAAAGCTACAGGTTTCACTCAGCGTAACTGGTGAGGCGAACCAATAAGCATCACTTCAGTCTTTGCACTATTTAGACATAGAAAATTAATAGACATCCAATTTTTGATATCTGTGATACAGTTAGAAAGATGTGAAGCAGCCACATTTACATCAGGTTTTGAGTGAATGTATATCTGTGTGTCATCAGCATAAAAATGAAAATATCCCCCCAGAAGAGGCAAGAGAGCAGAAAAGGCCTCAGTCGCCAGGGCGACCATCAGATAAGATGGTTTTATTGCTGTTAAAAATGTGGTCATGTGGTCAAGACTGAGGCCATAGGAAAGACCTACAGCCCTCAAAACAGATTTCCCTGCATTAATTTATAGACGAAATGAACATGCATCCCAGGACATTGTGTGTGATCATTTTATGTTCCCGGTTGGAAATTCCACCTTATTGGTCGATCCAACCCTGAGAGGTGGGACCTTTATCAGGCTTTAAATTGTAATTGTTACACAAGGTCCTATCTTGGCCTTCTTGGTACGCTCACGTAGCTGTCCTGCATGGCCACACCAGGCCCCAGGGCAGCAGGCCTTGACCCACAACCAGCAATATGCTCATTCAGAAGAGAGAGGACTCTCTCAACCACAACAGAATTAAGGACAACATCAGGAGTTTGGCACAATTTATTCCTTCAATGCAGAAGTCGTCAATCGCAACTTCAACAATAAACTCTTCCGACTTCCTTCCTTCTCCTGTTAGCTCTGCGTGTCCTCTCCGGCCCTAGTCCGGCAAGACACAATCTGCACTCCAGCCATGTGGACAGAGTAGGGGTGTAACGATTCGTTTTGACAACGATTCGATTCGTATCGCGATTCGTGGTTGTCGATATGATTCAAGGACGATATTGGTTCATTTAGAACGATACAATCCGAAACGATTCAGTGACTTGAAATCGATTCAGTGACTTTTTAGCCAGAAATTATTGTAAGGGAATCAGGCATCAATTAATTATGAATATAAACAAACAAGTAAACAACAATTAATGTCAAATGCATTCACATTTTATTTGAATAAAGTAGGACTGCACAATTATGACAAAAATCATAATTGTCGAATATTCCCTTGAAATTGTAATTGCGATTATTAATTACAATTATCACAACATTGAATGATGTTTTGAATAGTTTGGCCATGGGACCCACATTTCCCCATGGTCATCAAGCCGCAACCCACCTTTTTAGGAATTACAGTGGGTACGGAAAGTATTCAGACCCCTTAAATTGTATACTCTTTGTTATATTGCAGCCATTTGCTAAAATCATTTAAGTTAATTTTTTTTTCTCATTATTGTACACACAGCACCCCACATTGACAGAAAAACACAGAATTGTTGACATTTTTGCACATTTATTAAAAAAGAAAAACTGAAATATCACATGGTCCTAAGTATTCAGACCCTTTGCTCAGTATTTAGTAGAAGCACCCTTTTGATCTAATATAGCCATGAGTCTTTTTGGGAAAGATGCAACAAGTTTTTCACACCTGGATTTGGGTATCCTCTGCCATTCCTCCTCTGCCATTCCTCCTACCATCCAACCTCTCCAGTTCTGTCAGGTTGGATGGTAAACGTGGGTGGGCAGCCATTTTCAGGTCTCTCCAGAGATGCTCAATTGGGTTTAAGTCAGGGCTCTGGCTGGGCCATTCAAGAACAGTCACGGAGTTGTTGTGAAGCCACTCCTTCGTTATTTTAGCTGTGCGCTTCTTGTTGGAAGGTGAACCTTCGGCCCAGTCTGAGGTCCAGAGCACTCTGGAGAAGGTTTTCGTCCAGGATATCCCTGTACTTGGCCGCATTCATCTTTCCCTCGATTGCAACCAGTCGTCCTGTCCCTGCAGCTGAAAAACACCCCCACAGCATGATGCTGCCACCACCATGCTTCACTGTTGAGACTGTATTGGACAGGTGATGAGCAGTGCCTGGTTTTCTCCACACATACCGCTTAGAATTAAGGCCAAAAAGTTCTATCTTGGTCTAATCAGACCAGAGAATCTTATTTATCACCATCTTGGAGTCCTTCAGGTGTGCTTTCATGTCTTGCACTGAGGAGAGGCTTCCGTCGGGCCACTCTGCCATAAAGCCCCGACTGGTGGATGGCTGCAGTGATGGTTGACTAACTACAACTTTCTCCCATCTCCCGACTGCATCTCTGGAGCTCAGCCACAGTGATCTTTGGGTTCTTCTTTACCTCTCTCACCAAGGCTCTTCTCCCCCGATAGCTCAGTTTGGCCGGACGGCCAGCTCTAGGAAGGGTTCTGGTCGTCCCAAACGTCTTCCATTTAAGGATTGTGAAGGCCACTGTGCTCTTAGGAACCTTAAGTGCAGCAGAATTATTTTTGTAACCTTGGCCAGATCTGTGCCTTGCCACAATTCTGTCTCTGAGCTCTTCAGGCAGTTCCTTTGACCTCATGATTCTCATTTGCTCTGACATGCACTGTGAGCTGTAAGGTCTTATATAGACAGGTGTGTGGCTTTCCTAATCAAGTCCATTCAGTATAATCAAACACAGCTGGGCTCAAATGAAGGTGTAGAACCATCTCAAGGATGATCAGAAGAAATGGACAGCACCTGAGTTAAATATATGAGTGTCACAGCAAAGGGTCTGAATACTTCAGTTTTTCTTTTTTTAATAAATGTGCAAAAATGTCAACAATTCTGTGTTTTTCTGTCAATGTGGGGTGCTGTGTGTACAATAATGAGGAAAAAAAATGAACTTAAATGATTTTAGCAAATGGCTGCAATATAACAAAGAGTGAAAAAATGTAAGGGGGTCTGAATACTTTCCGTACCCACTGTATATAGGCCTATTATAATACATTTGTTTACACAAAAATTGTTGACACAGAAGTTCTGTCCCCCTTTACTTAACATACAAAAAAAATTGTAAGAATATGACAAATACTGATAAACAGTAGGCACTGCGAGGTTAAGCTATTAAATAGCAGTCCCAAACTAGTTTTTGTTAATACAATCTTGGTATGAGCCACCACAGTCATATCAAAATATACAAAATAACCAGTAAGTGACATTTTGTTATGGAAACAAACAACAATTAGGCTACCATGGTGATACACAATACTTAGAAGAACTGGTAAAGAAACATGGAAACTGCTCCTGATAAATAACAACAAACATGACGTACCAATAACGTAATTTATTGGTATTTTACTTTTATTTCGTAACTTACTAATTTACGACATTGCATGCTCGTATTTCTTTTGCGCTTTAGTGAAGTGATACAGCGCGCGGGGGCGCATTTGAGCGTGCAATTAAAGAGTGCACGCTACGAGCACAGTATAACGATGACAGGACATGAAATTTCGTTTTTCTGAGGTGAGAGACTTTATTTTGTTACAAGTTATGAAAATAATGATAGAATAATGACACGGACATATAGCCTGACAACATCATCTGACCGCAGATACTGAATCTGGACCTTTTTTTCGAATTTAAAACGTAACGACGTTGCATGCTTGTAGTTTATTTTGTGCTCTATAGTGAAGCGATATAGGCCTACTACAGCGCGCTCCGCCGCATTTGCGCGTGCAATTGAAGAGTGCGCACTACTGCAGTATAGCGGCTAAGAGGACAGTCACAGGAAAGTCCGTTTTTCTGAGGTGAGAGACTTTGCGCTGCTGCTGGCGAGTCACGCATGGCGATGACGTCACAGATAGGCAGACTGAATAGAGTAACGTTTAACGCCTTTATCATTAAAAGTGCTAAGAAAAAACATATAAAGTCTGACGTGCTTAAATCGTTTCCTAGTATACAATCGATTCATTACCTTTTAAAACGATGTTAGATCGATATATGGCCAACTTGCCAACTTGCTGAGCACAGATCGATGTAGTTGGATCATAGGAATATAAATCGATACATCGATGTAGTTGAAGAATCGTTACACCCCTAGGACAGAGTCAAACAAACCATTCAAGTTCATCACCATTTCTTCATTCAATGCAGAAGAAATCGATTGAGACTCATATTGAACCATCAAAATCCTCCCTTAGGAACTTCACAAAATGCTTTCACTGCAAAGGCCATGCAAGTATACATTTAATGAGGTGCTCTGAAAATAATAAGCTGATGGTTCTTTTCATAGTTAAATGGATATTTTCCATAGTTCCATTTCCTGCTTCCGGTTTCATTCTGTCACTTACCATTATACCCAAGTATGTGTGATTGTATGTTGTGTATTTAGATTAGTTATGCTTATGATTTAGTTAAAAAAACTTGTGCACAATACGTATTTGGTTCTGATTCTCTGCTTGCAACAAAGTTTATTTTACGATTTAGATTTTGACTACAGGCTCCTTAGTAGTACTGTACAGTAAGAAAGACATTTCCCTCCCCTGGAATTGAACATTTCTTAGAATTAATAAACAATTAACAGTGAGTGTTCAACGGGGTGAACAGGTTGATTGAGTGTAATATTAATTTTACTACATTAAATTAATTCTATTAACTGATCTAAATATTCATAATTAATTATTACAAGTTATGACTGATTATTCATATTTATTTTGAGCTAATTTGCTACAGTGATTAAAATCAAAGTATTAATCAATAGTTTTCCTTCTAAATACCACATGAGTTGAATGACTTCTCTAGGCTTATGAGATGTTACTTTGTTATAGAAGTTACCAGTGTGAAATTTTATTTTCATGTTATTTTCATTCTCTAATGTCTGTATTAAATATCTGAGAGGTGACTGAAGTGACTGGCCCATGCCAGGAATTACGGACTCGTTTTGTTTGAGAAATACATCTGTTCCCTTTCGATCGCTCTGTCGATGCCACGCCGAGACCGACGAATAGGAATCTCGCTAGCGAGGCCAATCTACTTCGAGTGAAACTAAAACAAGCCAATACACATTGGTGTGCAATCATTTGCATCAGCTGTGCAGCCTCGCAGCGCGGGTATAACAAGCAGCTGGTGTGATTGCACTTCAGGTTTTTGCTTCGGAGCTTTTTGCGTCTCTTTCGGGGAACCAACCCCCTAGGAGCCCTCACCCCTCTCACGCTCCGCAGCCAGTTGAGCCACCATTGGAGAACGCCGGACCACCCTTGAGGTGTGTACCGGTTGTCTCCTTTGGTGCTCCCCGCGACGACCAGATGTCGATCACTGCATCGGAGGGTGGGTCAGACTTCCGGGTCCGTCTCGAGAAGATAAGGGATACACGTGTATCCCGCCAGTGGAACTGGCCGTTGCTATGCAGCTGTGCCCTAACACCACTTGGTGCAGAGAACCGTGTCTTCCTTCCCGGGCCTGTAAGTACTCGTCGGATTTAACCTTTTGCGACGAAGGTAACCGCACGGTCAGTGGGTCGTGCGATGTCCCCCTTGGTGGTCCAGGAACGCCACCACTGGCTGTGTCTGGCCGACATGAGAGGGACCGACAAGCTCCGGTTCCTTAACTGTCTGGGGTCTAAGGGGTTTTTAGGGTCCTTGAGATGTTTTGACATGGCCTGACATTTGTGCTTTTTTCAGTTGCTTATAAACATATTAATGGCAAAGGTGTAATTACACTCTATTTAGCACAAACAGGGCTACCATAATATGTGAGCAACATGTATGTACATGTTTGTATTTTTGAGAGAATAATGTTTATGCATGGTTATTGAAAAAACTAAAAATGAAAGGCCACAAAACGCATACTAAACATGTGTCCACAAGACTTTTGACTAATAGATGTTGTCGTCTAGAGTTTTTGCTTCAAAATGATCTGAAATTCATCCTGCCTAATCATTCACATAAAACAATACATTGATTTAAATTTTGAAAGACACTTTTTGTTTGGAAAGGCAAAATGCGTGGGGGCGTGAATGATCATGAACAATGATGTGATTCACACCTGAGAAGACAATGACCTGCATAATGAGCCTTTCATTCAGGTGTGTCTCTGGGTACCACAAGAAAGAATGTGAGGACTTATTTTGTATACGCAAATTGTATAATATCCAAGGTAAACATTTCTAGTAACTATGCAGTTCATTCTCATACTGTATTTTCAGAAAGTTTTGGAATATATCCTCTCCCCAAATGTGTCACTAATAAAAAAACAATAATAAATAATTTAATGAGAAGGCTTATATTGACCTATTAAGATGTTGCTTACATCTACCTTGTAAATATATTTTTTGCTATTTTATTAAAAAGTTTTCATATGTAAATCAACAACAATTACAATTTTAACTATATTTCAAGTGTAATCTTTCTTTTAAAAAATTATACATTTTATCATACGCATTTCAAAGTCAAGGATTCATTAGTTTGAATATTGGAACAAACACTATAATAACATCTTAGTTGATAATTCAATATACCTACTTTATTTTTGACAAAACATCACATACTATATATTTAACATATGAGCAGAAATTGGTGAACAAAAGCTTATTTGATGTGACAGTAGTTTTTTTTACAGTAATAGCTTTATAATCTATCCAAAACTAATCAACGAAATCTTTTCTAAACATTCATATTTCGTCTGTAACATATCGTTTTATGATATATTAGCATATAAATGTTATTTTGCAGTTTAATACGTTGCTCATACAAAGACATTTTATTTCAACATATTTCAGTCGAGTTTTACTTATCTCAGTATAGCATAGTTTGGTAAAAGCTAAACTAGTAGATGTGTTCATGTAAAAATAACATGTTTACTAATGTAAGTGCAAGTGTGAATGAGCTGCACAGATGCGCGCTGTTGTTTCCTACAGCTGAAGTAAACATCTGTACTGTTCATTCATTCACACACAGACACGCGATTCATATTTAAACAGTCTTTTTGCGGTTTACAGACACTATTGCATATCGAGATTAGAACAAAGCACTTAAGAATAAAGAACTTACTATTCACAGTCCTCAGCTGGATCCGTTGCTCCTCAAAGTGAAACTAAACCTGAGGTAAATTTCCCAGGATTATTCCTCACAGCGAAGCAAGATGACTTAAAGTGCACGAGTCTGATTAAACTTGGTGTGTTTTATCGAGCTGATGTGGGCGTTTGCATGGATTGCCTCAGATCATTTGCATTTGAATAGCGCGCGCTACGTGGGCATGATCACATTAGCACTTAAAGCGGGGCTCAGTAGTTTCGGGATTTCTTCGCTGTATTCTCGCTTTTTGCTCGCAGGTTTCTCTCTAGAGCTCCCCCCACAGCTTCGGAATAGATATTTGACAACACTGTTGTAAAAACTCGTTAGGCGATTCTCAGACACCAGAGGCTAGTAGATCAACGACATCAAAGCAGATGGGACATTCTTTAAAACGTCTTCTTCATTCGGGTTCAAACAGCGTGAGGGAGCGCAATAATGACAGCATTTTAGCAGATTTCTTTTGGCCGTAAAGCAATTGTTTACATCGCGAGACCTGATATCAGCCGGCTCAAAGTTGCAAGTGCGGATTTTCCACTCACGGGCACCAGGGGGGTGCAAAACGACCACCATTCAACCCGAAATAAGTAATATAACCATTCCAATGACTCCGAAGCTGTTCAGTTAAGGTAAAAAAGTTACTTAGTTCACCTTTAATGAGCTATAATGAGCTGAACTGAGAACGACTGACATCTCTCTCTTTTCATACAGATTAAATAGAGAATATTTGTTTTCAATAAATGTTCATTTAAAAGAAGAGAATTCAAGCTTTATAAAGACATATCACTCGTTCCTGTGTGACAAGTATTTGCTGAGGTACAGTTCGTTTTTGGACGCGTTTGAGAATGGACTTCACTGACAGAGAGAAGGCAGAACTCGCATCATGTTTATTTTTATTTATTTGGCAAAAACACTTTGTTTTGATGAATGATGCATAAAACTTATATGTAAGATCAAAATCAACAGAGTATTTTGAGTCTCTTTTGCACTGATAAGAAAAAAACCGAGCTGGTATCGCCGGCGATACCGCCGACCCCAGGGGGTTAACTCCCCCGTGTCCCAGACCGGCCTCTTCGGTGACGCGGTCGAGAACTTCGCCCAGCCAGTTCATGGCTGTCTCCTGCATCTGCCCCTGCTCCTGCGCCGCAGCAGCAGCCTCCACCTAAACGGCGCCATGGAGCCAGTCGCAGGCCGCCCCGCCCGTGGACGGGCGACCAAGAGGTGGAAGGGACTGCTCTCCAGGAGACGGTGATCACGTCGCTCCCTCCCCAGGAAGAGGGCCGGGTGGAAAATCCTCATTTTCCTTTTGTTTTTGTTCCGCCGCTGGCCTCAAAACCAGCAGTACCCAAATTTTCAATAAAAGAGCAGTTTCTTCCATCTCTGGGTCTGAAGAGGGTCCTGAGAGCAGTGGGGGAAGATAATCCTCACCACTCTCATCCGCCTCTTCTATCGCCAGCAGGCAGCAGTGTGCAGTTCGAGAATGCAACAAAGCCGCCTCCTGCACCTCCTGCCTCATGGAACCAGGTAAGTTTTGCACAGCACACTCAGACTCCGCTACGGGCCGCCTCCCAGAGAGAGCCTCCCGAGCTGAGCCCCTGTGTTCCACCTTGCTGCCCCACTCCGGGTACGCCTACGGTCCCTTTGGTCCCGCTTGCACGGTCTCCGAGAGCCTGGTTAGTGCTCCCCAGTCCATCTCGCTGGCTCATTCGGACCATTAGGCTATGCGATTCAGTTCGCCCCGCATCCCCCTAAGTTTCGGGCCATCCACTCCACTACATTGAGAGCAGCCGATGCCCATGTCTTGCACGCGGAGATCGCAGTCCTACTGGCGAAGGACGCGATAGAGCCGGTCCCTCCAGCCGATATGAGGTCAGGACACTACAGTCCCTACTTCATTGTACCCAAGAAAGGTGGTGGGTTACGACCGATCTTGGATCTGCGAGTTTTTAATCGGAGCCTTCACAAGCTACCGTTCAAAATGCTCACACAGAGATGCATTTTCGAATGCATCCGTCCCCGAGATTGGTTTGCAGTGATCGACCTGAAGGACGCGTACTTTCATGTCTCGATTCTTCCTCAACACAGGCCGTTTCTGCGCTTTGCGTTCGAGGGTCAAGCATATCAGTACAAGGTCCTGCCCTTCAGGCTGTCCCTGTCTCCCCGTGTCTTCACGAAAGTCACGGAGGGGGCCCTTGTTCCCATGAGAGAACAGGGCGTTCGCATCTTCAACTATCTCGACGACTGGCTCATACTAGCACACCTCGTGCTCAGGCACCTCAGCCAGCTGGGCCTTCAGGTCAACTGGGAAAAGAGCAAACTCACCCCTGTGCAGAGGATCTCTTTTATCGGTATGGAGTTGGATTCGGTCGCACAGACAGCGCGCCTCACAGAGCAACGTGCTCAGTCGGTGCTTAACTGCTTGAACATGTTCAAAGGCAGGACAGCGGTTCCACTGAAATTCTTTCAGAGGCTCCTGGGGCATATGGCAGCAGCAGCAGTGGTAACTCCGCTCGGGCTGCTCCATGAGACCGCTTCAGCACTGGCTTCACGGCCGAGTCCCGAGATGGGCGTGGCATCACACCACCCACCGGGTGACAATCACACCGGTGTGCCGCCAGACCTTCAGTCTGTGGTCAGACCCCTCGACATTTCATCAGCCTCTTTCACGCAGCGCGTTGATCCCAGGAAATGACCGTAAAATTGATAGAGTGCCTTCTGTGTGAACGCAAACACGTCCTGGGATTGATGCCGGGATCGATGCTAGGATGGGGACCTAGTAACATTGCCGGGATCAGTCTCGGAATGCGTCCTGTGTGAACAAAAGCCAGGACCAATGCTGTAAGGGGTGTGTGGTAGTGATAACTTGACGCACAACGTAATGACGGCTTATCGAATTAAAAAGTTGTGATTTGACCACGAAACATGTTGTACATAAACAAAAAAGTTTGAACATCAACATCTAATGCCTGATCAGCTGCCATGTTGTCCAAAGCAATGCAAACACTTCCGCTGTTGTACCAACACGTTTTCGATGCGTACGTTACACGACACGTGTCTTTGCGGGATCTTTACATAGCTACGGGAGATCTGAAATCATTCAGCTACACACAACTTCAAGATCATTTGTGATTTTTATAGATTTCACAACTGGAAGTGAGGCATACACACATTTATTTATTTGTAGGTATGTTCGTTCTCTGAATCACATATACGCACATTTGAGAAATAGTATGATCGAATGTTGAACAGTTTCTACACAACATTATAATATAAATGAGGCTACTGGCATGCATTCTTCATTCATCATTTTATAAAAGAATACCCTGGTGGAAAAAAATATATGCTAAGTATACTTGCAGCCAGACTAATTTAGTATAATTCAAGTGTGTTAATGATTAGTTAACTTGAAGTGTGCTATTTTGAAACAACATGTACTATTTTGTACTAAGTATATTTTAGCTGTAATTAAATCATAGTAAAGCATAACTTTAAGTATATTTAGTGTACTTTTGTGTACTAAATTTGAACAACTTCAAGTATACTAAGTATACTTTAGTATATGTCTGTGGCTTGATTAGTGATATGAAAGTGTACTTTATTTCTGTTACAAGTACATTACAAATTGTGACTCTGGATCACAAAACCAGTCACAAGTAGCACGTTGCAATAGCCAACAACACATTGTATGGATCAAATTTATAGATTTTTCTTTTATGCCAAAAATCATTAGGATATTAAGTAAAGATCATGTTCCATGAAGATATCTTGTAAATTTCCTACCGTAAATATATAAAACATTTATTTTTGTGAGTGAATGCAGCACAA
This sequence comes from Rutilus rutilus, assembly GCF_951802725.1. NCBI lineage: Eukaryota > Metazoa > Chordata > Actinopteri > Cypriniformes > Leuciscidae > Rutilus > Rutilus rutilus. Next base: position 33,883,421 of record NC_140210.1, on the reverse strand, counting down.
TCGCAGACAAACAGACAGACAGACAGACAGACAGACGACTCAAACTCGGGTCTACCGAAGGTCCACGAGCCAGGACTCAAACTCGTGTCTCCCGGATCACAACGCCGCTACATTAGTGAACTTGCCCATGACAAATGCCAAACTTAGCTTTACTTTGTACAAAATACTATTGTATACTATAATGTATTATGAAAGTATACTTTCAATGCATTGTTACAATGATAATTTCCAGCACACAGTTAAAATATACCTAAAATATATTTTTAAGAAAGTGCAAATAAATACACTTTAAAAAAATAAACTGAATTTTCACTTCATGTATATTTTTATAAGATATATTGTTTATATGAAAATAAACTAAAGTACAATTATTTTAAGTGTATATTATATTAATATTTTATACCCACTTGGTTAGAGTTAAAAAATCGAGATTAATTTTATGTCGAAATGGTACCTCGCCATGTTACTTTGACCAAAGTAATTGAACGCACATGACCTCATAAATATGAACTTTTCAGAAGGACTTAAATGTTTCTTTTTTTTTTATATAATTAGCTAAAGAAGAGCTCAAAGAGTGGTGTAAAAAGAAGGTATGTGTACCGAAGAAAGGCTTGGTTGCCTGTGGCCAGTCGGATGTCTTCCAGCAGTTCCATAGTAGCATTGATGGCCATTTCAGCGGCACGCTGATGAAGAAAGCCGTGACTTGAGCTGATGTCATCCTTGTTGATACCTCCGGTGGGGTCTCTATAACTGGTCAAGTCAAGAAGGCCACCATGGCTACACTTGCCTGAGAGAAAATTATGTCAGCATATATAGATTAATAGTTCCAATTTCAAACATCCTGTGGACTGTGATGACAGGCCTATACAGAGGAGTTATAATTGAAAGGCAGATCAACACTACACATGGGATGCTAAGCTTCCTTACCCACAGGTTTTGTAGAGGAGACCAAGCTGAAATACCCTGAGGTTAGTTTCTTATGCAGCAATATTTCTGGGAGAATGTTATCACTACAGTCTTTCCCAGTGCAGCTTCTGCATGTTGGTGTGCTGCGGTCTGTATACAGATAAAAGATAAGAATGTGAAACTAGTTTCAAAACACTCTGGAAATTGTAAAATGAGGGTAATTGTATTTTGTCATACCTGCTAGATTGTTGAGAGGAAGCTCACGTCTGATCAGGGGGCTGAAAGGAGCAGTGTTTCCCAGTTCCACCCAGTTACTGTGGCTATAGAAATCCTGCACACAAACACTGCAAATCAAATATTACAAATAATACTGTCCAACGTTCTAAAAGTATGTATACACTTTGTGGTTGTCTAACATATTGGAACATGTGCATACAGTTCATTTGCAGTGGTTAAACTAAACCTGTATGGACTGAAAAAGCTCTGTCATCATGTTTGCAGATGTTACTTGGTTTAACTTTGCTTTCTATGCAATGAAATACAAATATTTTCATTCAAACAAACAAGTGTCCAAAATTGTTCAAATACTCTTAGTTAAGTAAAAAAAAATAAGAAAAAGAAAAGAAATTGAATAGCCGATTTAAAATGCTTAATTTTTTATTCTTTTTATTTTACCTTAATTTTATCAGGAAGTCCCATTGAGATTGATGATACAACATAGACCAAGCCTACAACGCTGATTTAAAGGTGAACTAAGTAACTTTTTACCTTAACTGAACAGCTTCGGAGTCATTGGAATGGTTATATTACTTATTTCGGGTTGAATGGTGGTCGTTTCGCACCCCCCTGGTGCCCGTGAGCGGAAAATTCGCACTTGCAACTTTGAGCCGGCGAGCCGCCGGCCGCCGCGTCAGGAAGTCTCGCGTGATATCAGGTCTCGCGATGTAAACAATTGCTTTACGGCCAAAAGAAATCTGCTAAAATGCCGTCATTATTGCGCTTCCTCTCGCTGTCCGAACCCGAAGGAAGAAGACGTTTTAAAGAATGTCACATCTGCTTTGATGTCGTTGATCTACTAGCCTCTGGTGTCTGAGAATCACCAAAGAGTTTTTACAACAGTGTTGTCAAATATCTATTCCGAAGCTGTGGGGGGAGCTCTAGAGAGAAACCTGCGAGCAAAAAGCGAGAATACAGTGAAGAAATCCCGAAGCTACTGAGTGCTGCCAGAGCCCGTTTACGGAGAGCCTGTCCACTCCCTATTAAGCCCTATTGTACCGAATTTTGGTTGTAGTACCACCAGAGTTCCACTGGGGGCGCTCGCCATGAGTGCAAAATGAATGGGAGTCAATGGGGCTAGATGGCTAAATTTGTCTCTTTCACCCGATTGCCGTTGAGAAATCTCAGATGTGATTGTAGATTTTGCAAGTTCAACATGGGTTTTAGGTCGAAAGTTGAATGAATGAGTACTTATGTCGTTTTGATTTCTTACAGGTTGAGTTGTTGTTGCCCATAACACGCTAGCATTCTGCTAATGACGTCAGCATTCTGACGTCATTGACATTTTGAAAGACTTTTTTAAAGCAAATAAGTGACTCTAAAAAATCTAACACCCAGCAATGTGTAATTTATTTGCATCTCCTTTCGAATACAACATTCAAATTACTAGACAAAAAATTATATCCTGAGAAAAGTGGATTTTGAGGGGTATACCGCCATTGACCTCCATTCATTCTGCACTCGTCCTGTGAGCGCCCTCATATGGAATCAGAGTGGAACTGCAACCAGTTCAGAAGCCGGAAGTGTAGTGAGAGTGAAACTTCTCGCCATATTAGACATTCTCTGGTGCTGCTTTAAACCAAGCGGCAACCCATAGATATATATATAAACACTAGATACCTCGTACGCGCTGTTGGCCAATGGAGGTCGACGTCCGCACACGGCGGCCATCTTGCGACAGGGTGCTCGCTCACTCGTTTAATGGTGCATGTACTTTAAAATAACCATAACTTGCTCAATTTTCTACCGATTTTCAAACGGTTTGGTTTGTTATAAACGTCAGAGATGTAGTTACGACACTGCATAAACTGCATACATATGAAAAATTATAACATGCATGTTCAAGCATTCGGAATTATAGCCATGTTAATAACGTTTGTAAGAAACCAAACCGTTTGTAAATCCGTCGAGATTTCATCGAGATATGAGGATTTGTGTACGTGCTGATCATTCACCTTAATGCACAGAGCACTGCCGTAAGATGGCCGAACGGTGATGCCGGAAGTGACTGCGCCATAAGACATCTAGCGTTTATATATGATATCTATGCGGCAACCTCCCCGTCTCTCTCTTGAAACCAACACGGAAGTGAGTTAAACTGCAATTCGTTGACTGGCCGCTTGAGGCTGTTGTCAGAAGTGAGTCAAATCTGTATCTCCCCCATGTTAAAATGCCAAATTTTACAGCAGAAAAAAACGTGTTTAAAGCCTGGTGTCTGTATGTGGATTTAGTCTATACAGCTAATTTTGCCCTTCATAACAACTGTGAGGGGGGTGAATTATTTTATAACTCGTCCGTTTAGTTGATTAATATTTAAATTTAAGGGTGTGGCCAAGCCACTTGAGTGACAGATGGATTGCCGCTGTCAGTGCTAGCCGTTTGTCTGCTGTTACTAGCCGTCACTTCGCCTCAGCAATGTTAGCTGCTGAACTTGCCATCTCTGCAGTGTTTGTGCTTTTTTTCGGGATTATTATTTCATACAATTTAATACTTGGGTAACGTTACAAAGCCCACGTCTTTGGATTCCGTCGTTATCGTTCGAGAGAACAACCAGCGCTGTATTTCAGTTGTTTTCCTCTGTGAACATGCACTAATGGATGTCTGACAATTTCGTTGCTTTTTGGGGTTTTCAAATTTAAAACGTCAATAAATGCTCGTTCGTTCTGCTCCCATGGAACAGATGGATTATAATATGCTTATGTAAATTACCGTCAGATGAAATCATGCGGGCGTCGGCGCTTTCTCCGTCCGTGCAATAAATGCACATGAATGAGCGCGGATTTTCTAGCGCATTTATTTGCACTTCAAAGGCAATATATCTATGGTTTAACGGTTAAATCATAACCCATTTGACAGACGGCCAACATCAGAATTTAAAATGGACTGAATAAGCTCTCTAACTTGAGCAATGCCGCGCTGACGGACCACGAAAGAGTGACGGACATGTATGCACATAAATCACTGTCATACACAAACACTCTCGAAGTAATACACAGTCTCACTTGTAGCCATGTCTTTTAACTATTATAATATTTCGAAGGGCAAAAATAGGAACGTTTAATTGGCTTTACATCATCAGCTAACTCGATCACGTCGAGCTAGGTGATTTCAGATAGCCAGGCTCCTCAGCTCCACTCACGCCCATAGACAGTAAAAGAAATGGACACAGCGACCCCATTGGAACTCAATAGGCTCTATGCACGATCGCTTCCGCGTTTTGTCTCAGCCCGCCCAGTTACATCCGGTGCTGCGTCAGAAGCAGTTTTTGCATTAGGTGGAGATAATGGCAAATTACACTCGCGGTTTACAAAAACTTCCAGCGGTTAACGTGAATGAAGTTAACAATATTGTAAGGCAGTTAAACTGTCACACATGAGTAAAAAAGAGAAGTTCTTTAAATTATAAATTACGAGCTACATCAACAACTTTGAGGGTGAGTATTCTCTCATATCGCGCGAAATCCGACTAGCGAATCAGTTTCTAAAATCGTTGTCTCCGTTTCTGAGAAAATTAATTTTATTGAAGTGAATTGTCCTATAGAACGCGCTATGCGGAAGTAAAGACGCTGGCTGAGATCCTACCGGAAATACGTCAGTAGCGTTCGTGCATAGAGCCTATTGAGACAAGTGAAGCCCATTTTTAGCGATTTCTTAGCACTTCCTTTCCTGACGCGCAGACTCAAACCGAGCAAAGTTTTACACGGACCACGTGAGCAACCCGTCTGTCTTCTAGTAGCCGTGCCAAGAGAAATCTGAATCATTCCCTTCCTAATCTTGCAGAGACGGAGAGTGTGAGTAGGAGCTGTCCATAAGCTTGGAGCAGGAGCAACTTTTGCTAGGTATTCTGATTAATTATATTGTCATTTTGCCTCCACGTCCCCCCGATTGCCCGCGAGCTTCTCCTCCTGTCCATACGGTAATCTCTCTACTGTGCGACAGAGAGTCGTGTGGTTATGACGCAATCGTTAGCCTACTTTTACAAAAACTGCTTCTACGGGGCCTTAACATAAGCTACAAGGTAATGGAGCATTTTATACATTGTCGTGTTTCTTTAGAAATAAATAATGGACAAATGGAGTCTTTAAACGCCTCAGATGTAAAGTTATTCGCTGTCAAAGTGACGCCAAAATGAATGGGAGTCAATGGGATGCTAACTGCAGGTGAAGTTCTGCTACAAGATGGCGGAACGCGGCCGACTTCAACTTCCGGTCGACTTCCTTCCCCCCTGCTCACGCCCCGCCTGTTTGTCTATTTCCTGTTATCCGGGAGTGACGCAAAGCCAAGATGGCGACGGACGGCTCCGCCCACTTTGGGCTTCAAAAATGCTCTTCAGAAACCTACGGGTGACGTCACGGACACTACGTCCATATTTTTTTACAGTCTATGCTTTAAACACAGAGGTATTTTACAAGAAACAATCGCATGTCTCCTTTACTGCATTCTTTATGGTTATCTTAAATTCATAATTAGAAACAAGTATGCTCAAAAATCTAATTGCTAATTGTTTCATGACCAAGGTGCAAAATAGGAAAATGCCGTTTTCCCAGATCTGTCAAAACCCAGGGTACATTAAAAAAACAACCACTTGGAGGAACGCAATTTGTAACTACCAGAGCAAAAACAAACGTTTAAGAGGTAATAAAATAAAATAAGAGAAGAGAGAATCGGCAACTCCATGTAAATGGTGCTAGCAACGACATGGGTTTGATTCCCTAGGAATGCATGAACTGATAACATATGCATGTAAGTCACTTTTGATATATATTTTTGGATGTAACGCAAATATATATAAAACCAGCATAAAAAATAAAATAAAAAAGATTACAGACCAACCTACTATAATCTCCATTTATAACGTACCTGTAGAGTATGACATACAGCCCCCAGTGTGATTCGACCAGAGATATAGCTCCCCTGCTGCACACTGGCCTTTACAGCAGCCAGGCCACTAGTGATGAGGTCCCGGCCCTCACCGAAAGCCTCATTATCTATGTGACGTGCCGCACTCAGAAAAAATGCTACATCTATGGCTGCATTGCTTAGATAAATCTCTATTATCGCTGAATAAAAACCCAGTGAAGAGATGGCAGACGATGAATCAGGAGATGTTGCGCAGGCTTGTTGGACAGCAGATACAGTCAGTCTGTTGTTTATCTGGAGGTGAGGTGTGGAAAGTGGAGAATATTATTATTATTATTATTATTATTATTAAAAACATAACTCAAATTACCTTCAGTTGTCTATTCAGGTTTCAAATCAGTGTAGCAGAACTTGAGACATAGCAACTTAAAAAAAACCAGCAGTTTCAAAATTCACATTTGAGGCATATTCATGAGGTATATACATTCATATATGAGGAATTCAAAATATTCTGTTGTAAAACAAAATATAAAAAGTCTCTTCAAGGAATGATAATCAGAGACCCTTTTTTACTCATTAATAGTTTGCGTGACTATAAAATGCTAATATCTTCCTGGTTCTTGGAACAATTCAGTTGGTTCAGTCTCATGTTCTTTTCTTACAGCCAGTGTAAAGTCTCGCCCCAGGGCAGTGGCTATGTCACGGCACACTTCTGCTGTCTTGCGGAGGATGGCCATCTGAGTGATTTCTCGATGGGTGACGGAGCCACCCTGAAAAAGAGGTTTGAATCCTGCCACCTGGGGGGGTTGAAACAGGGTCCCCCAGAGAAGAAATACAGCCACCACAACCAGTGAAACCATGACTGTCCACAATAAATGGTGCTGTGGGACAATTCAGTCTTCTCTCACCAGTGAAGAAAATCTTGATGAAATTTCACTAAACATTACAAATAAGATAAATTAGTTTAGATATGGAAATTTCTAAGCTTGCAAATTTCCTCATAAAATATGATATATTACTCAATTAGAGAAAAATTGTGAATTAAAAAGTAAAAATAGAGAATTACCTTTTCGCAGATTTTGTGTGTATACTGTAACTTATGCACAGCCTCTGTCAGTGTATTTATACACCTTTAAATGATGAATGTTAGCGTCACACATATTTTGTGACGGAAATAAGGGATTGCATAAATGACAATCCGGTTTGTGTATGTGTTACTAAGAAAATCACTTGACTCCTTGTTAACCACAACTGCTGATTGTGCCTTTTTCAGGGAGGGAGAGGGGAGAGAGGGGAGGGGAGGGGAGGGGAGGGGAGGGGAGGGGAGGGGAGGGAGGGAGGGTGTAAAGTGTAAAGTTGTGCAAGACTCGCAACTTATGGAAGTATTGTGACATACTGCTAATATTTACCATAACACTATACAGCATGGCATGCAATTATGCATTACAGTGTAAGATGGCTGTAGAACAAACTTAATCCTTATGTGACATTACAATGTCAAAAAACTTGGGAGGAGTAATGAAAATAAACAAGATCTAGTGGCACTAGATCTACTCCTGACCGTTTCTGGAAGCTGCCTGTCTAGCCTGCCTGTCCTCTTTGGTTTGTGGAAGCTGATTTTCTTTAATGGGGCTGGTTCGAGTCTTTCCACTTATGGGAAGCCGTTTTAACATTTAATAATTTAAGCCGACTAGTCTCTATTTTCATGCTACTAGTACTCATTTTTTAGATACTAGTATCTATTCCATTAAGTACTAGTACTTATTCATTAGCTACTAGTGCTTATTCTTTAGGTACTAGTGCCTATTCTTTAAATACTAGTGCTTATTCTTTAGGTACTAGTAAATTTTTAAAGATACTACTTAATCATTAGATACTAGTACCTATTTATTACATACTAGTATTTATTCCAAATGTTACTAGTAAGATTTTTAATTTTACTAGTAAGATTTTTAATTTAACTCTCCAGTGGCCGTTCTGACTAGTCATAACATAAGACGAGTAAAAAAGCAGTTGTGACTAGTAAAATAAGAATAGTTACTAGTAACAATTACAAATGATACTAGTGTCTAATAAATAGGTACTAGTATCTAATTAATAGGTACTAGTATCTAATTAATAGGTACTACTATCTAATTAATAGGTACTAGTATCTAATGAATAAGTACTAGTAAGTAAGTAAGTAAGTAAGTAAGTAAGTAGCTTTATTGCCAAGTAGTGTTTTACACATACAAGGAATTTGCTTGGGTTAAAAAGGTGCTACATGTAGACAAAAATACAGTTGACATAAAAATATAAAAATATACAAATATAGAATGGACAATACAAATATAATCACTACTGTCAATTCTCTATTCTCAATCTCTACAGGACAATACAAATACAATATAAAATGGACTCAATAAGGGACCCGTGGTTTGTTAATGAGGCTAACTGCAGATGGGAAAAAACTATTTTTGTGGCGAGAGGTTTTGGTCATGATGGACCGCAGCCTCCTGCCAGAGGGAAGAGTCTGAAACAGTTTATGTCCGGGGTGGGAGGGGTCAGCTGCAATCTTACCTACTCGCCTCAGAGTCCTAGAGGCGTATAGGTCCTGAAGTGATGGAAGATTGCAGCCAATCACCTTCTCTGCCAAGCTAATAATACGTTGCAGCCTGCCCTTGTCCCTGACGGTAGCAGCATTGTACCAGATGGTAATGGAGGTGGTGATAATGGACTCAATGATGGCGATATAAAAGTGCACCATCATTTTCTTAGGTAAGCTGAATTTCTTCAGCTGCCGCAAGAAATACATCCTCTGCTGAGCCTTTTTGATGATGGAGGTGATGTTCAGATCCCACTTAAGGTCCTGGGAGATGATTGTACCCAGGAAACGGAAGGAATCCACCACGGTGACTTGAGAGTCACACAGAGTGATGGGGGAGGGTGGGGCTGTGTTCCTCCTAAAATCCACAACCATCTCTACTGTCTTCAGAGCATTGAGCTCCAAACTGTTTTGGCTGCACCAGGTCACCAGATGGTCGATCTCACACCTGTAGGCAGACTCATCACCACCAGAGATGAGCCCAATGAGGGTGGTATCATCCGCAAACTTCAGGAGCTTAACGGTCTGGTGACTGGAGGTGCAGATGTTGGTATACAGTGAGAAAAGGAGGGGAGAAAGAACGCAGCCTTGAGGGGATCCGGTGCTGATGGTCCTAAAGTATAGTATCTAAAGAATAAGTACTATAGTACCTAATGAATAACTACTAGTATCTAATAAATACGTACTAGTCACAATTGGAATACATACTAGTCAGAACTGAATAGTTGATATCTGAATGACAGATCCCCATAGAAGTCAATGGCAAAAAAAAATATTTGTTACTAGTAACAAAAGAATAATTACTAGTCACTATTGGAATAGGTACTTGTCACGATCCACACACGGGAAACAGGGGTAAGATCCAAAAGCAGTTTATAGGGTAATCCGTAAATCGTAAACCAGTCCAGGCAAGGATCAAAACCATATAAGCAATCCAAAAAAACAAGAACAATACCGGAACAGGCAAGAAACAGTAACAAAGAAGTGGTGTGACAAATAACAAGGACTCCGTTACAAACACTAAAACAGACAGGGTATAAATACACACAGAACTAACAACCATGATGGGGAACAGCTGGGTACAATGAACAGTGATGAGTGCAGACAAGGATTGTGGGAAATGCAGTTCCTAATGAGAATGACACCGTGGGGGAAGGGGACCTCTAGTGGACCCCAGGGAACATAACACAACACTGTGACAGTATTAGTATCTAATGAATAAGTACTAGTATCTATTTAATAGGTACTAGTATCTAATGAATAAGTACTAGTATCTAATAATAAGTACTAGTAACTAATGAATAAGTACAAGTATCTAATAAATAAGAACTAGTATCTAATGAATAAGTACTAGTACCTAATAAATAAGAACTAGTCACTATTGGAATAAGTACTAGTATCTAATAAATAAGAACTAGTATCTAATGAATAAGTACTAGTATCTTTAAAAAGGTACTAGTACCTAAAGAATAAGCACTAGTATCTAAAGAATAGGCACTAGTACCTAAAGAATAAGCACTAGTAGCTAATGAATAAGTACTAGTACTTAATGGAATAGATACTAGTATCTAAAAAATAAGTACTAGTAGCATGAAAATAGAGACTAGTCGGTTTAAATGATTAAATGTTAAAACGGCTTGCCATATCCACTTGCACTCTCCAGAAGTGACTGCTGGTTTCTCTGTCCATCCCATTCTAACACAGATTTCGCTTTTGAATAAAATTGCAGCTGCATGACTGCAGCATGACCCAAGCCTGAAATTAAATCACATATAATTTACATGTCAAACCATTATCCTTCATGAGTGGGTCTTGAAATTAACACTTGTTCTCAGCAAATGGGTCTGCAGGTAAGACATAGCTACAAACTAAATACTAAATACTAACATGCCTACTATGTTTTTTTTTTTTAAGTTGGCTACTATGTATGCCTGTTCTAACCGTGTGCTATGTGTCTTAATGACATGTCCGAGTTATTTTTATTTTATTTTTGACCTCATCACGCACTGACGCGATTTCCACGCATCTTCGCGCTAACTGGTGAAATGACAAACACACGTTTAGTTTAGCAGTAGCTACCCTAGAGGAAAGGTGACGGATGCAGGGTATAAGTGATTAGTAGTCGTGACAGTTTTCTAGGGAAATAAAACCATCAAGTCAAGGAAATCAGTCTACAGTGCAGTACAGTAGGCTCTTAGTTTTTCTCACGTGTACCCAGTAAACACAGAACGTTACCCTAACGTTCCCATATGGTTATTTTTTTGGCACTGTCTTTGCCACCACAGGAACGGGAACAGTACCATAACAAACTTGTTTTAGTTAATGGCGATTGTCTGCCTGATCCCGAGCTCATAACAGAATGGGTAGACAACGTCAGCAAGTGGCCAGATATTCACTGGCCCGCCATATACAGCTATCTGCTGGACAAGCCGAGCGAGTCTCCGTGACCCAATTATCTCCACAAAGTAAACAAGGACATCGACACAAAATTCTGACCTGTATTCACAATTAGAGGAATTATGGATAATGGACAGGCATATGTGTTTATTTTGCTTTGACAAACAGAATAAAGATTATTTTATGTGATAATTGACAGGATATGAGCTTAATTAGTATTTTAAATGTACATGGCAGGAAATCAACACCGGAAAATTTATGGTGAATATTCTATGTCCAGTACAACTTTTTACTGAAGCATTTCTAGAACTAATTATTGATTTTTAATCTATTTAGATTCCCTACAGTCAGGGTGTTACCCAGAGGACCATTTGCCACTGAACCTGACTGAGACACACCTGAAAGTGGCATTCATGAAATGAGATGTTAATTGCACAATAATTATGACATAATCCTAATGTCAAAGCCCTGACATGCAAAATACTCCACCCAAAAATGTCATTTCTCTTATAATTTACTCACCTTAAGATAAAACAAACAAATATTTTTTGAAAAGTAATGCATTTCTGTGAGCACATAAAATGCAAGTGGATGGGTCCCTCAAAGTTCATGCTTCAAAAACCACACAAAGCAAACACGGCAGTATTCCATACGATCACAATTGAGGAATCAATGTCTTCTGAAGCGAAACGATAGGTGTGGATAAGAAAAATATTTTAAACTATTTAAACTAAACCATTCCCTCCGGCAAATGGTTATACACGGGTTTATGAGAGCATCGTGAAGTTCTACATCAGCATGAAGCTCATGTGAGTCTAGTTTCAAGTCAAGTTTCTCAACGCGCTTACATCACGCTTCACAACATGCTGACATTTCCATCAAGCATAAATTTATGTGTGACAGGTTTCAGGTAAAGATGATAACATCAGATAAATGATTCAGTAGAGCAAATATTTTAGCAAGAGCTTGCTGCCAGTCCTGTTCTCTTCATTGTAAGTCAAATGAGTCAGATTACTGAGACTCTCACCCTTTGGGCCCTATTTTAATGAACTGAAACGCAAGTATCAAACTTGAAACTCAAGTAACTTTGTGGGCGGATCTCGGGCACTGTTGCTATTATACCAGCGGGATAAATTACTCTTGCGCCCGACGCATATCTAAAATGGGTTGGTCTGAAGTAGCTACATTAAGGCCCTTTCACACCGGATGCGTAACGAAAAAGCGAATAGTTCGTGTGCGAATAGTTCGCCTCAAAACCATTCACATCAGCTGCGACGCGAATTTGCGACGTCTGTGACGTTCAGAGAGCTTCAACATTCCAAAACTTTCGCGCCGACAGCTGAGAAAACATGGACACTTCATCATCATCATCCAGTGAAGACGAGCTTTTCACTTTCTTTAAAAGACAGAAAAGAAGGTTTTGGGTGCACACAATCTTAAAGAACAGTATGGAGAGAGAATTGTGTCTTTATTACATGCGAGAAAATAAATGATCTGAGAGAAAAAAAAAAAGTTTGAGAGAAAAACTTATCACACTGATAGCAAAAAAGCATTTCATGAGAGAAAAAAAAATATTTGAGAGAAAAGGTTTTCATACCAATAGCAAAAAATAATAATATTTGAGACTAAAAAAAGTTTTGAGAGAAAGTATTTTCTCATAGAACATAAAAAAATTATTTCTGAGAAAAAAAAATCTCTCTCAAAATATTTTGAAAAAAACTCTCAAATATATATTTTGCTTTCACTGTGAGAATTGTGTCATGGGCGGGGCCACGTTATATTGGCCAGTCGGGTGAGCATCGTCTTGTCTTGGGAGTCGAACTGAATCATTACACCATTGTTCGGTTCACCGGCATAGATGCCGCCTCTGCCTTAGTTGAGCACAGACACTCCAATGTTTGGGTAAGATGATTCACGGTGATCATATGCCTGGTTCAGATTACAAGATTTTTGTATCTGTTACGATAGTCACGGTGTCAGATTACACGATTTTGACTCCTAAAAGTTTTGTCATGTAGTGGATGGACAAGAAATATGTCAGACTACACGTTGCTTTCCGACCAGTCACCGCGAGCCGTCTCACGCACACATTCACTCGCACATACATGCACTCACTCACATACACACACTCTCACTGTGCTCGCTCGCTCACACACACACACACACACACACACACACTGTAGCTCACTCACTCACTCGCGCACACACAATCGCTCACTCGCACACACACAATTGTTCTCGCACGCGCGCACACACACTGTCGCTCACTCGTCTCGCTCACATACTCACTCTTGACGAAACACGTCGTGGAGGACCGATAAGCCGGGTTTTCGCCTGGGAAGCTCTATAGAAATCTGACACTCTGTTGAACGAAGTTAAACTGAGAGAGCGTGCCGTTCACAGACACCAGAATGAACGAGTTCACAGCATCATTCATCAGGCAGTAATACAGTAGGCTACTTTCAGTTCACGTTCACCCAAAATATGAACGAGTTCATGAACTATAGTTCAATGAACGCGTTCAGGCACAACACTGATAGTGCTCTATATAGCCTACCTATAGTGAGAGATACAGATGCTAAACACATTAATAACAATCATTTTAGGTTATAGTTCAGTTATAGGTTCAAACAGGAAATGTATCATATTGACCTTAAAACAAAATAGTTTATTCTGAGTCCGAGTAAAACTGTACAGGAGGTTGTATATGATGAACTAGGGCTGGGCCTGGGCGATATATCGGATGACATTGTTATGCGCATCTCGTCAGTAAAGCCGGTTCCTTGATTAGTAGTAAATCGCCATCGCCTGCTTTCAGATGAAGCGGCATTTAACACAGAGCCGTGGTTCACTGACAAGCTGAGCCATATCGCATTAATTATCGCAGGCAATACGTCCGTGATCATCTAAGATCACCGTGAATCATCTTACCCAAACATTGGAGTGTCCGTGCTCAACTAAGGCAGAGGCGGCATCTATGCCGGTGAACCGAACAATGGTGTAATGATTCAGTTCGACTCCCAAGACAAGACGATGCTCACCCGACTGGCCAATAGGAACGTGGCCCCGCCCATGACACAATTTTCACAGTGAAGCAAAATCCTGACACGAGAGCAAAGAAAAGCGTTTTGAGAGAAACACTTTTTTTTTTTGAGAAAATGTTTTCACACTGATAGCAAAATATATATATTTGAGAGTTCTCTTACGAGAGGTTCTCTCGTATTGCGTAAGTTTAGCTTACGCTACGGGTAAAGTCATCTTTTCTCGAGATATGAAGCCAAAAATTATCCTTAATTTTTATATCTTGTCAACGCAGTGCGGCAGCAAGCAGACCTAGAGCAGGCAATCTAGCGTGCTGATAGGCTGCTCTGCGGCAACTGCAGCAGCCTATCACTGAGCCCTTGGCGTGACGTCACGCCCAATGAGCGCGAGCAGCGCGCCTACGCGTCACGGCCCGAGGCGGGGTGTGGCAGAGGGTATAAATATGGGCTGAGAGGCTGCTTTCACTGATTTTTGTCTTTTCAGCGAGGCTCTACGCATCGCTGATCTCCGAGGAAGCCGCCGTTGAAACCAGCGCCTTGCAAGCCGAGGATTCTGCCTGAGGAAGCCGGCCGCCTTCGCCGCCTTCAGCAATCCCTGCCTGCTTCGCTATCCGGCGAATATATCCTTTTCACTATGCATTGTATTTCATGTAAAGCTCCGCTCAGCGACAGAGACCGCCATGTTATCTGCACTCTCTGCCTGGGACCGGACCACGCCGCCCTCGCCCTCGCGGCGGGCGGCTGTGAACTGTGCGAAGAACTGCCGATGTCGACCCTGCGGGCTCGACTCGCCTTGTTTGACGCTCCAGCTGTCTCTCCGTCTGCCTCCACCGGGCCGCGCAAGAAGAAGCGCCGCTCTCAGAGGCCACCGGAATCCGCAGCAGCAGCTGAGCGCTCGCCGGAACCCCTCCCGCGAGCCTCGCTATCTCCTCGCTCCCAACGGATACCCGTTGACTTGCCAATAGGGGTTGTGAACACGATCACACAGTCTAGAGCTCCCTCTACGAGACGGCTCTACACATCTAAATGGTCTGTGTTTAATAAATGGTGCACCGCCCAAGGGCTGGATCCACAAACATGTGAGGTGTCGCGTGTGCTTTGTTTCCTCCAAGAGCTGTTGGACATGGGCAGGTCCCCCTCCACGCTCAAAGTATATGTTGCGGCCATATCAGCTTTTTCCGACTCGGCGCTGGGCCGCGCATTAGGGAGGAATGAGTTCATTATCCGCTTCCTTAGAGGAGCTAGGAGGATGAACCCCCCGCGACCCCCCTCGGTTCCTATTTGGGATCTTTCCCTGGTCTTAGAGGCCATGAAAGCGCATCCCTTTGAACCCATGGAAACTGTGGATATGAAATACCTCACGCTCAAAACCGTTTTTCTGATAGCCCTGTCTTCAGTCAAACGTGTGGGTGACCTGCATGCGTTATCAGTTAACGCGGCATGTCTCGAGTTCGGACCTAATGACTCTAAAGTCATTCTCAAACCGAGACACGGTTATGTCCCCAAAGTGTTGGGCACACCCTTCAGAGCACAGGTCATTTCTCTCTCAGCTTTGCCGGCTACCGGCAGTGAAGTTGACAGTAATCTCCTTTGCCCTGTCAGAGCGCTGAGAAATTACTTTACGCGCTCCGCCGCCATGAGGCGCTCGGAGCAGCTTTTCTTTCGTTTGGTGGGCGCACCAAGGGTCTCACCGCCTCGAAACACACTCTGTCCAGATGGATAGTGGACGCTATTGCAGCTGCTTATGCGTCTAAAGACCTGCAATGCCCTTTGGGCATCAGAGCCCACTCTACTAGAGGCATGGCCTCGTCATGGGCTTGGTCTAGCGGAATTTCTATTCATGACATTTGTACGGCGGCGGGCTGGGCCTCCCCGTCTACATTTGTTAGATTTTACAATCTAGAAGTTCCCGCCCTGCAGGCTAAACTTTTATCAGTCTAAATCTCGCGTAGGCCGGCCCACTTCTGTGCGCGGGCTACTGCTGTTTGATTTAGCCCTCCTGGTTGAGCTGTACAATATAAGGGTTGGTTAGTCAGACCGGCCGCGCCGTTCTGTTCCCCCTACTATGTGCTTATGTACTTGCGCTAGCCATATCATTGGCCGCCTGGCTCACACTCTCGTGTTCCCCGGGCTTCCCTGGGACTCATTCAGTGGATGCCGGGGCGCGCACGGCGTTGACAAGGGAGTTCCCGTAGCGTAAGCTAAACTTACGCAATACGAGAGAACCTCTCGTAAGAGAACGTACTCGGTTACCTAACGTAACCTCTGTTCTGTTCTGAGAGGGAACGAGTATTGCGTAACCCGCCGTGCTCGCGCCACGAGCTCACTCGCTTCTGCGACAAAAACCAGTGAAAGCAGCCTCTCAGCCCATATTTATACCCTCTGCCACGCCCCGCCTCGGGCCGTGACGCGTAGGCGCGCTGCTCGCGCTCATTGGGCGTGACGTCACGCCAAGGGCTCAGTGATAGGCTGCTGCAGTTGCCGCAGAGCAGCCTATCAGCACGCTAGATTGCCTGCTCTAGGTCTGCTTGCTGCCGCACTGCGTTGACAAGATATAAAAATTAAGGATAATTTTTGGCTTCATATCTCGAGAAAAGATGACTTTACCCGTAGCGTAAGCTAAACTTACGCAATACTCGTTCCCTCTCTAGAGAGAACAGAGGTTACGTTAGGTAACCGAGTACGTTTTTTTCAAACTATTTTGAGAGAGATTTTTTTTCTTAGAAATATTTTTTTTATGTTCTATGAGAAAATACTTTCTCTCAAAACTTTTTTTAGTCTCAAATATTATTATATTTTGCTATTGGTATGAAAACTTTTTCTCTCAAATATATATTTTTTTCTCTCATGAAATGCTTTTTTGCTATCAGTGTGATAACTTTTTCTCTCATGAAATGCTTTTTTGCTATCAGTGTGATAACTTTTTCTCTCAAACTTTTTTTTTTTCTCTCAGATCATTTATTTTCTCGCATGTAATAAAGACACAATTCTCTCTCCATAAACAGAGTCTGAAGGGGAGTATGCTTATGTGCAGTTTTTTGCGTCTTCACACAGTGCGTTTTGTAATGTCACTACACATTACATGTAACACACGAAGTGAGCGAGTGTGTGTGTGTGCGCCAGCGAGTGTGTGTGTGTGTGTGTGTGTGTGCGCGAGTGAGTGTATGTGTGTGTGTAACAAGTTAAAATCATTCGACTAGAAACTGTAGATATCACACAAAGAATGTATAGTATACTAAAAGCAGCATAGTCTCACTACATTTTGTTACATGTTCAAAGTAAACACGGTCTCTGTCTCTATCGTTGACGTAATAGTGTTGGCTTTCTATCCCAAATGTAGTTTAGCCTGCTAGCCTACACAGCACAGGACTATACAACGACTAAAACTATCACACAACACACTCACAGTCGTGATAACCGTGTTGGTTGGCATTGCTACGCCACACATTGTCTTTCAAATCGTTGTCCTTGTAGTATATGATTGGCTGAAGCCTATTCTGTCGCCGCAAAAGTAAAAAAAAATCGACATCGAAGCAAATAAAATAAGAGTCGTTTTTTTGCCGCAGCACATTCGCTGTTCGGTGTGGAAGCACTCATTACACAAACAGCTGATCGGAAAATAAAACCATCGCGCGAATTATTCGTGCGTCAAAATCGCGTCCAGTGTGAAAGGGCCTTTACTCATAGGTGTGGTTTGGGTGTAACGTGAAATAAACCAATCAGAGCATCATCTCACATTCCCTTTAAAGGTGCTGTAAGAAATTATGTTCTGTTCCCAAAAACTTCTACTCCAATATATATATGTATATCAAAATGTTCCTTCACTTAAAAGAGTTTAATTATCATATAGAGAAAATTACATTCAATCTCAGTAATAAGTAAATAATAGTATCACAGAGGGCAACCAACAACCATCTTGATTAAAGGGACTTCAAACAATCTTATCACTTTAACCTTTGACTGTTCTTATTTGAAAGAATAACATAGAACCTTCTGTGGGACACTAGGGACCATGGGGTGTCTCAATTTCATTAACATACAGACCACAGCTGTTGCAAGAAGAGCAACTTCATTTACATTAAGACCAGGATAAAAGGTTTAGGAATGGGTATGTTCGGGGTTCATTCTGACGCCGGTGAACCCAAGGTGCTTTTTGTACCTTGCCACTGCTATGCTGTAATAAACTTCATTTTTGAGATCTTCGACATCCACTTCATTTTTTCTTACATTGGCGAGCCAGACCCAGTCGACGGATTTCCAACAAAAAAGGGAAAAGGTAAGAAAAAGCTGTTTTCTTTCATTTATGCTGTTTTTGTCAAGGAATTCCTCGTTTTAAAAAAATCTAGAAAAGAAAAATTAAGGACAGAAGAGATCGAATTTGATTTATTCAGTATTAGCAGGAGGAGTTAAGCCTATTCCGTACAATTTTGTTTAAGATTCTAACGTAACTGAATAAGCCCGAAGCAGTGTGGTGGCAGAGTTGTATTGGAATTGTTGTTTCTAAAGTAATTGAAACAAAGTGCTTAAGTGTAAAGTTTCTAAAGTAACTGAAATTTGGTGTTGGTCTCTTATAATTCTGTTAAGATTCTAAAGTAATTGAATAAACCCTAAGTACTGTGGTGGCAGAGTTATATTAGATTGGTTGTTTCTAAAGTAACTGAAACAAATGTATATGTTTCTAACGTACTTGAAACTGATTGGGAAGTGGTAATGATTCTGAGGAAATTCTAAAGTAATTGAATAGACCCGACGCAGTGTGGTCACAGAATTATTTCACAACGATTGTGTGTTAAAGTGTAGGCTAGTGAGTCAGACGCGCCGTGACTCGGTGAAGTTTAAAACAAGAACCCGAAGCAGTGTGGTTTTGCCCGATGTACTGTGGCAGTGTTTTAAATTGGATAAATATTGTTTAAGCCCGAAGTACTGTGGCTAAGTAAATTATTTTAAGAAAATAACATAAAACCCGACGTAGTGTGGTTTTGTCCGACCTACTGTGACAGTGTTGCATTTCTTAACTGTTTTGCATAACGAAATTTAAGGACCAATGGATTGTGGCTGTGGTTAAGTTTAGAAGCCTCAGGTAGTGTGGCTTTTTTGATCATTTGTGTCCGAAGTACTGGAGCTGTGAATAATTAGACTAACGGATATCCTAAAGGAACTAGATAACGTGTAGTCATTTAAATCAGACTTTGTGAATAACTATTAGATCACGAGTTATTTTAAAGCTTGATAAGACTTTGAAAATGGAAGAAATTATTGTTAAATACATCGCTAAACACGGTTCTCAGGGAATGTTTGACGGAATAGAGAATATTGTTGATAAACCGTACAAGTGGGCTATCTCTAAGTTTGAAAATGATCCCAAAATGCATAAGAACAAAAATGGGAAAATTGCTAATGCACTTCAAGCACTTTTTGCTTCATACAAAGTAACTAGGAGGAGAGTAGATGAGTTAGAGGCTGAAAATGAGCGACTCAGTGTTGGGGTAATTTCTACAAAAAATGACCTGGCTAGTGAAACGATATGGAAAGAAGAAAAGGTCAAGATGCTGAATGAGATCGCACTTCTTAGAACTAACAATAGTATGCTTAAATCATCTGTGGAAACATTGTACAAAAATTTGGAGGAAGCGAAGGCGACTTGTCAGTTTATGATAAAGAATGGCTCAACAGAGAAAAACCCTAGTAAGACATTGTTAGGTGTCACGTTGTGTAACCCAGTTCCAGAGATGCCAGATTTGCAGGAAGACAGCGCTGAGGGTTTGGAAAAATATTATCAGTCATTCAGTAGACAATACTCTGACTGTAGAGTTAGATTTCCGATGGCACCAGTTCATTCTACTACGACTATGCGTGCTAGTGAAGGAAGGGAGGAACCAATGACCACCACCATAGTCCGAGGATTTAATCCAACTGAACTAGATGCTGTGATCAAGAATATTGGGAAATTTGATCCTGCCAAACAAGATCCATTAGATTTTCTGAAAAACTTGGAGGAATATACTGAAGTTTACAATTTTACTGATGGTGATGCGTGCGTTTTGTTAAGAATGTGCTTGCCTGAGACTTTGTCTGGAGCCTTACCTCAGAAAGTAAAGGACAGAAATGCTAATAAGTCGGAGAGGAAAAAGGCACTGCTTGAAGTCTTAGGTGTGATGTCAGTAAATTGGGATAAAATATCTGAGATGCACATTGAGGAAAGGGGAGCATCCAGCAGCATTTTCAGAACGATTATTGGAGATGTTTCAAACTTTCAGTGGCAATCCGGACATTACTAAGAATGATGTCACTTTCAAGTCTGCCTTGATTAACAAATGTGACAAACTCACCCGGTCTGCTGTGACAATG
Organism: Rutilus rutilus; assembly: GCF_951802725.1. Lineage (NCBI taxonomy): Eukaryota > Metazoa > Chordata > Actinopteri > Cypriniformes > Leuciscidae > Rutilus > Rutilus rutilus. Next base: position 33,863,010 of record NC_140210.1, on the reverse strand, counting down.
CATGTGACACCACTATCTGAATATAATGACATTATTGCTAAAATGACACAGTTTTACAACAATAATGTTCATGCAAATAGTCAAATGAAAGCTGCCAAATCTAGACATCCAGTTGCTGCCTTTGGCGAGAAAGAATGTTCTATTACATTGCCTAATGGTTTCTATCAGGGAACAAGGAGATTTGCAAGAATAAATTCAGAAGGTGTTATTCTTTGCTATGCATGTGGAAAAGCTGGTCACATTGCTAGACATTGTCAAGACAGTGAGAGACCTCTTCAAAACTTTGTCTGTCATGCATGTGGAAAGGATGGTCACATTGCAAGGCACTGTTTAGAGATAAGAAAGGAAGATAAGGAGGTTGTTTGTTTTGCTTGTGGAATGATGGGGCACAAGGCAAGACAGTGTCACTTTTCACACAAAAGAAAGATGGGCTATAGTGGTTTGCTTAAAAAAATATGCAATTTAGAAACCCAGTTGGCACTGTTGAAAGGAAATAAAGAAGTCATTCACACCTTGTCAAATATATCACTGCACCAGCAACATGACTGTAGCTCAGTCACAAGCAAATGCTGATGCAAATTAGAATAAGTTTTTGATAGTAACACATTGTAGAGAAAGGTTTACTATCAAAAGGGGGGGTGATTCTTTATGATTCTTTATGATTTTTGATTCATTATGATTTTTTTTTAGCATTGATATGTAGTTATAATTTTTTATAAATGTTTAAATGACATCAATTGTAAAGTGAAATTTTATGACATTAATGATGTTTGATGTTTATTTGATTAAACCTTTGACTTTAATGTTTTGAATGTGAAAAGATGATTGTGGGGAAAAGGGGGGGCAACTTCTTTTTGATTATCATTTCAGATATAAGCATAAAGATGTTTGCCTGAAAGGAGTAACCTCATGTAGAAACATGACATGGTCGTTTGAAGGACGAGAAGGAAGTACTGTAGAACCAGTGGAGCCAGGGGATTTTCTCATGAAAAATTAAAGAATATAGAGATTTCCAGACCTGCAAAATCATGAACTGCAGGCCTAAAAGACCTAAAAACCTTGAAACCCACCATGGGATGGATGGAACTGATGAAGAGGCACAGACTCGAACAACACCAGTGACTGCTTCTTCTAGAAGGACTTATGGTCCAAGTAGAAAAGAATGGACAATGAGAAGAGAAAGAAAAGGAGATTTCAGAAACAAACCATTTCCGAGACTATGGACAACAGTCTTTCCACAGAGGGAAAACAAGTGGATAAAGTATGTCCACACGGACAAAATGATACACACACACGCACGCACGCACGCACACACACACACACTATATTGTCTATTGATTGTTGATTATTTGAGTTATCAAAACTAATCAATATGCTAACATCACTGATGTGAACACCACTGAACATCTGACATTGTGAGAGCCCAACAAGGCCTTGAAGAAAGACAAGATTTTTGCAAAACAAACGCATGATGGAGATATGGCCTATTCTGGTTTAATTTGGAATGTAACCTTTAAAACAGCTATATGTGTATGTATCTTTCTTATTATTTGATCAATATTGAATGTTCCAAGTGGATATGATGGTTCTTGGTTACCTTACCTCGTATAAAAAATAAAATAATAATAATAATAATACATTTCATTATCACAAACTATGATAATTTTGCTCAAGTGAAGAGCCATAACTCAGTGTGCAGGAGGCGTAGATCCCGAAGACGGGTAAGATTCTCTGATGGCCATAGATGGGAACGACCTAAGCCATGGGCTACGCCGCCACTGGGGCACCTGCCCACCAGGTTTCGGGAGGTGTTATCTACGAAAAGGGAGTGGTTGTGATGCTACTTTGGGCCAAGAGCATCAAAGGGGGGTCTGTAAGAAATTTTGTTCTGTTCCTAAAAACTTCCACTCCAATATATATATGTATATCAAAATGTTCCTTCACTTAAAAGAGTTTAATTATCATATAGAGAAAATTACATTCAATCTCAGTAATAAGTAAATAATAGTATCACAGAGGGCAACCAACAACCATCTTGATTAAAGGGACTTCAAACAATCTTATCACTTTAACCTTTGACTGTTCTTATTTGAAAGAATAACATAGAACCTTCTGTGGGACACTAGGGACCATGGGGTGTCTCAATTTCATTAACATACAGACCACAGCTGTTGCAAGAAGAGCAACTTCATTTACATTAAGACCAGGATAAAAGGTTTAGGAATGGGTATGTTCGGGGTTCATTCTGACGCCGGTGAACCCAAGGTGCTTCGTGTACCTTGCCACTGCTATGCTGTAATAAACTTAATTTTTGAGATCTTCGACGTCCACTTCATTTTTTCTTACAATGCCATTGTATGGATTATTTTATTATTTTAGAATGTTTCCTGGGGTGCCCTTATAATGTTTTTTAGATCAAATTTTTTTATAATTTAGAAATAAAAGGCATTTTTCCTAGCCTGATTTTAGCCTCTGATTTGAATGCTCTGTTTAAAGGGGCGTGTCTGCTGTGAGACTTCAGTGTAAACGCCCACTGCTGTGATTGGCTGCTGTGAGACTTCAGTGTAAACACCCACTGCTGTGATTGGCTGCTGTGAGACTTCAGTGTAAACGCCCACTGCTGTGATTGGCTGCTGTGAGACTTCAGTGTAAGCCTGTTGATCCCGTGAATGAAGATCTTATAATTGCAATGCAGTTTCTGCACTCTCACTATAATGATTTCACCAATGCAAACATGATGTACGTACAGTAAGAGCTTCGTTGTGCAGTGTAACAGCGTCATTGATTTCATAACGAGTTTTGGCAAGTGTCCAGATAAACTCGCGCTGTGTGATTGACAGCTTGGGCGACTGGAAAGGGATTGTTCTTTGATCGCTATCTGTATATTAATCACAGTTTAAGTAAGATTATTTTCATCCTACTAAGAGAAACGACGTGAAGTTGATCGTTTAGTCACTGGCTTCATTTACTGATGCATAAACAGTATTGAACGACTTTGAGAGAAAGATTATCTGTCTGACCTTGAACAATTACACATCAGACATTCACATAACCCACTGCTTCTTCAGAGGCTCGGATGAAGGAACTAAAAAAATACCTTTGTGTTCATTTGTACATCCAAAACACTGAGCAACTGCCATGTTTCGCTCGTTTGCAAGCCATGATGTCTCTCGAAGAAAAAATATTCAGACGATGATTCGGCTGCGCAGTTCCGCCTGGCCTTGAACATGGGCTGACATATGCAAATTTTTGGAGGCGTACATATTAATGATCCCGACTGTTGCGTCACAGTCGGTGTTATGTGGAGATTCGCCTATTTTTCAGGGGTGTTTTTCAAAAACGAGATTTAAATAAGGAGAAAACAATGGTGTTTGAGACTCACTGTATGTCATGTCCATGTACTGAACTCTTGTTATTTAACTATGCCAAGATAAATTCAATTTCAAATTCTAGGGCACCTTTAAAGCAGAACCAGAGAACGTCTAATGAGGGGAGAAGTGCCATTTAATAAACTTCCGGTTGCAGTTCCACTCTTGTTCCATATGAGGGCGCTCACATGACGAGTGCAGAATGAATGGAGGTCTATGGAGCTATACCGCTCAAAATCCACTTTTCTTAGGATATAATTTTTTGTCTAGTAATTTGAATGTTGTTTTCGAAAGGGGATGCAAAGAAATTACACATTGCTTGGTGTTAGATTTTTTAGAGTCACTTATTTGCTTTAAAGTCTTTAAAAATGTCAATCTGACGTCATTAGCAGAATGCTAGTGTGTTATGGACAACAACAACTCAACCTGTAAGAAATTGAAAAGAAATAAGTACTCGTTCATTCAACTTCGATCTATAACCCATGTTGAACTTGCAAAACCTACAATCAAATCTGAGATTTCTCAACGGCAATCGGGTGAGGGAGACAAATTTAGCCGTCCAGCCCCATTGACTCCCATTAATTTTGCACGCATGGCGAGCGCCCCCAGTGGAACTCTGATTGGAACTACAACCAATAGGACTTAATAGGGCGTTGGAGTGAACAGGCTTTCCGTAGACGGGATTTGGCAGAACTCGGCAACTCTAGCGAACTCTTGTCACTTCTTCGCTGATTTTCCCTTTTGTTGTCGCATGTTTTCCCCACGAGCACCCCTACAGCAGTGGGGCGTATATTTCAACAACACTATCGTAAAAAACTCACTTGCGGCGGCCTCCTCCCCCTCTCCACCGCTGCTCATGTGCGTTTGTTATGATCGGAGCAAGCCAACTGTATCGTGTGGAGCTATGTCTAGGGACGTAAAAGACAGAAAAGTGACATTGTATGGGGATGGGAGAAACCCACTCAAATTAGCTTTGGTTAAACAGGAGTATAATAATTTGGGTAAATGTGTAAGCTATATCTATGCCTATTTTTTCACATCTTTATGGACACCACAATGATTTCTCTCATGTGGAATATTTTTCCTTGTAATTATGGTTTGCAAAAATGGCAACTACTGCGTCTGTGTGTAGATGAGAGAAGCAAAGTGCATGCGCGTTGTGCACACGCTACATTATGGCCTAGCATGCGCCCTTAAAATAGCATCTGAAAGCACCACTGACTTTAGACTAGGTTTTTCTTGGTCTGTGGCGGAATTGTTTTCTGGAACTGCAAAATAGCACCAAGGAATGTTTGCGGCAGAACACGCCTCCTTTTTTTTTTTTTCTTCCTCCTGCATTCATGGAGGATATTTAGGCTACTCGTTCATGTGTCATCATTACAAAATGAATCAACCCATACGATCACAATTAAGTAAACTGACAAATGCTACTGGAGGTAGCAGGGGTTCAGTTAAGCCCTCCAGCAACAAGAAGATGCTAAATTAGAGAGAGAACAAATAAAAAGTAATAGTACATGCTCTAAGCTTGCCCAATGATGCCTGCCTCTTGTGCGAATGTTTTTAATAACCCTAAAACCAGATGAAGAATACAAAATGGTCTGGTATGAAATAAAGCAAAAGCGTGACTGCTAAATGACAGGTAGGGCAAACTGTTGACTTGATGCTACACCATAATCTATATATGAAAAAGCTATTGATAAACAATATTTTGCAACAGACTCATAATATAAAGCAAAAAAATAATGGTGGAACTACTCATACAATGTTTGAGAAGAGATCAAGGTTGATGCAAGTTAGAGATTAGGGTTAAGATTGGTTCAAGTTACGCACACAGCCACTCTCTGTATTACCTGTTTATCAGGATGTAAGGGTGCCAATGCTTGGCTTATAAGATCTCCTTGGCAAAGACAAAGATGAACTGCTATGGATCGCATTATTGTAATCACCCTGCAGACACAAAACTTAGAGCTGATGTTGTAAGCAGGCCACTAGCAATTTATGCAGCTACAAAAATTATTTTGGACAAAGATTTTAGAGAAACCTTTATAAATACAAGGCATGAATAGAACAAGCAAACAACAGGCATCCATCACATCATGGCCTGGGACAATAAACTAGCTAGTGGTGCAGAAATACACTTCCCCGGCAAGATTCATTTGAAAACTTCTTTAGAACAAAAACAACATTGTCCATAAGATTTTTATTTATTTAATAATTGCGTTTATTGATTTTGAAAAAAAAAAGACATTTAATTAAGAGTTACGTGTGAACACATAGACATACAGAGGTAATCATTCATTATGGAAATGGTTGACGGATTTTGTAAGGCAGATTCCGCTAAAATCGTAAAACGATTAGAAAATTAAACTCCCTTGATGAATAACAAAACAAGTGAGCAGTTATTGTAAGTGAAATTTGAGCTTGGGCTGCACAGGAAACATTTATGAATGTCAAATCAGGCTTAGTTTTTGTATTGGTTCACCATCTCTTCCAGTTTAGCCTGGTTGGACCCCGAGAAATCATCCAGCTACAACAGAAAACAAGATTAAATCATCCAAACAATAACTGGAAATAAATTAAACACTACATGCATATTCATAGAGACATATCTGTAACTTTTTACAGTTGATACGTGACTAAAATTAGTTCAATTAAAAGTTTTATGCAGCACTCAGGAAAGGCAACCAGTGTTGTTTTTGGCAGCCCTTTTAGTTTTAGTCTTAGTTTTAGTCTTTTGGACGAAAATGCTTTTTAGTTTTAGTCACATTTTAGTCACTTATAAACTTGATAGTTTTAGTCTAGTTTTAGTCGACGAAAACGCAAAAAGGTTTTAGTCAAGTTTTAGTCAATTTTAGTAAAAAAAAAAAATTAGTCTTTAACAAATTAATTTAGGTTAAAAAGTATTGGAAATGGGCTTAGGTTTGACAGGTTGTAGCAAGTGTTGCAATTCATAAAACAACAGTTAACCTTAAAACCTTTGCACAATAAACTAGATTTCCTCATTGATGGAGATGCAGTGCTGCCAAGCTGTACTTCATTGTCGCATTGGGCAGAAACCTTTTATCCCCATATTTCAAGTTATATTTTTTCCATGAATTGATGCTCTTCTAAAATTTCAGCACATTGGCTATTTTCACCAGTAATCACAGTAATAAAGGAATGGTTTACAGTTTAAACAGCAAAAAACTTTGAGCTACTACAACATTACACACAGATAAAGTGGTAACAGTGGAATCACTGCTTTACTCCAAAAAAGCCAGGAATAAAAACATTCTTACTTTGGCAATTGTGGCTTTATTATATAATTAGTTAAATAATTTATGTTATAATTTATGTTTTAATCTAAGTTATATAATAATTCTATATTACTTTATACCAATTAGCCAACTAAACTCTCTCTCGCGCGCAGACACACTCAGTTTCTCTCGCGTACACTCGGTCTCTCTCGCGCGCAGACACACTCGGTCTCTCTCGCGCGCAGACACACTCAGTTTCTCTCGCGTACACTCGGTCTCTCTCGCGCGCAGACACACTCGGTCTCTCTCGCGTACACTCGGGTCTCTCTCGTGCGCAGACACACTCGGTCTCTCTCGCGCACTTTCGGTCTCTCTCGCGCACTGTCGCTCGCTTGCGCAGTTCGTTTCGCTTTTGTCCAGTCCGGCGCCTCATATCGAAGATGTGTGGCGACTGGCGAGTGACTAGCCGCAGCCGCAGGTGTGTTGTTGTGTGGAATCTGGTGTGTGGCATGGCGGCAGCCGGGTGGTGGGCGTACCCAAAACAAGGATAGGAAGCGGCAGCATTGCTGATACTTTTTTAGATCAAAACAGACAGATTTCACGCAAAACAGGCAGAAATGACATGCATTGTGAACGTCAGACTTAATCATGTTCGTTCCGGCTCGTCTCGTCAACGAAAACTCGAAAACGTCTCGTCATGTTTTAGTCACCTTAGAGCCATTTTTAGCTAGTTATCGTCGCGTTATCGTCATAAAAAAAAGGTGCGTCAACGAAATCATTTCGTTATCGTCATCGTTGACGAAAACAACATTGAAGGCAACATAACTAACCTTCTTCCCGTTCTTGTAGAAGTGGAATGTTGGCATACATTTGATCTCACAAGACTGGGCTACATCCTGAAAAACACAGAATGTAACTTTAAAATTGCTTAGGACTTTTTATTGCTCTCATTCTAATGCTTTGAGCTAATGAGACTTGCGGGGCACATTCAGAGCAAGTAATGAAAGCAAAAACAAAAGTGTGACTGAAATGTAACCACACCATTTCATACTTTATTCTAGTTCTGCTACCCTCTAGTGGTGCATTTCATGCCTTAAAACTGCAAAAAATACGTAGATGCCATTTTTTTCTGCCTATGTGACTGTTACAGGTACTTCCCTATACAGAAATTTCACATTGTATTGCACATACAATACCTATGACCACACAGCAAATATTTGCCCAACTATGTTACAAAAGAAAACTTAAAAATAAAAAAAAAAGGTTAGGTGACGAGAGCATTTCTTTTATCCAAAGGGATTTGGGCCTAAACACTATGAGCAACTATGGTTGCAGTAGAATAAACAATAAGATTCATGAAAGAAAAAGCTTTAACCAACAAATACACATTACACAGCTGCGTTCCCAGAGAGCAGGCATCCACCTCTGAACAAAAGACAACATGACTGCATTTATTGCGTTCGCAGTCTGATGAGCAAGTAATTTATAATATATGGAAAAAGACATTTACATTACACTTACATTTAGTGATATTTGGCAATTTATCAGGAAGTGACGATTTTCTCCTCTTTGTCTCACTGGATGGAAGCTGTGCTTTATTAGCAAATGCGATATTCCAATTTTGGTCAAATTTGCAACTTTGGATAGAAACATGGCTATTTTAGGCCTACTCTACCTCATGTCATTCCAAACCCATAAGACTTTCGGTCGGAAGTTCGGAACACAAACGAAGATATATATTTTTTTAAATCTGAGAGATTTCTGTCTCTCTATTGACTTTTCACTCGAAACTGACACTTCAAAACGTTCATAAAGAGATCTGAAAAAAATAAATCCACATGAATCAAGCGCTTTAATCCAAGTTTTCTGAAGAGACACGATTGCTTTATATATTGAACAGATTTAATTTAGGCTTATATTCACAAATAAACACTGATCCGCAAACATACATAGGGAACTCAAATAAGGTCAAGGGAAGCTCAAACATTACTGACAACAGAAGACTTGGATTAAACTGCACGATTCATATGAATTTATGTTACAATTTTTTTTTTTATTAATGTTTTGAAGCATCAGAGTTTTGGGTGAATAGACTTCCAATAGAAGGACAGAAATCTCACACATTTAATTAAAAAAATTCTTGATGCACTTGGCCAAAAACCAAAGCCGAAACTGATTTAAAACATGTAATTCCTTATTTTAAAATTTTTATTTGTATAACTGTATTATTATAAGACTTCTTTAATTGAATACAATAATTTAATAATCTGATATTTAAAAAAAATACAAGCCACTAAAATAAAAAAACAACACTTTAATTTAAAGTAACAAATATTAGACAGAAAAAAGGCCTATATTAAAATTATATTAAATATAAATATATTAATATCAATATATTATTCTTCATTCAGTTCTATGCAACATAATCCGATTTAACAGATTTATTTTTTGGCCAATTATCAAAATAAAGTAGTCCTATGTTTGCAGATGCATAATACAGTTTTGTATTGCTGCAGCAAATTATGTGACATGAGTTGGCATTAATTATTTTATAGCCTAACACTACAGCTCTAACAAAAAAAAAACTCACCTGTGCATCATCCACGTCCACTTTGAGGAAGACCACATTAGCATAGGTTTCAGACAGACCCTACAAGCGAGTCAAATAAGTTAATTCCAACAACCCAATGAATATAATGATTCAGATGCAAAAAAACAAAGGTTACTTACTTTGTAAAAAGGTGCAATGCTCTGACAAGGCCCACACCACGTGGCTGTAAAGTCAACCACTACAAGCTTATCACCAGCCTCAGCCAGAGCTTTGTCAAAGCCGTCCTGTGAACACAGGTCAATGCTGGATTTCATATTATGTCCCCAATTCCATAAAGAGCTATTTTTAAAAACAAGACAATGTCACTGTGGACCCTTATTTTTATACAGGCAACAACATGTTAGTAATAAATTACAAAGTCATGATTACATGAACCTTGTTATCTGCCTTTACATCATTCCAAACTGTGGAGTAAAACCAGCCACTCCACTCACATGCTGTTCCAGGCCAGCTTTTATTAGTCTGTGTGCATTGCTTGATGATGCACAAAGCTTGATGCTTTTTGTCTGCTTTTAGAATTTTCATTAGTGGAGAAGAAATAAACTAAATGGCTACATTTTTGTCAATAATTAATTATTTGCTTGTTTATAGAACTGTTATTTAAAAGGAATATGGTTAATAATGCTTAAATGCGTATTTTGTGCATCTCATTTGCTATTTATAGGCTATAATTAAATTGGTATATGTATATAGGCCTACTGACCACATGCCCTCTAGTTACAACACAGAAACCAATGGTAGACCACCTTTCAATATTTTGTAACCTTAAAATTAGGCTATTTATCAGTAACAGGCGTAATTAAACCACATGGTGCCTTTACATAAGTTCAACCAAATAGTAAGAGGAAGTCAACATGATGACAGTAAAGTTAATGATGTCCTTGTATACCGTCTTGCCTCTTTCACTGCGGCAAATTATCACAAAAAAAAAAAAGAAAAGAAAAGAAAAAAAAACCTCGGAAGAGTCCAACCCACGTGATTTGATGGCGCGCTTCGTCTCATCAGGCCGCGATCACAGAAATAAACAAAATGATACAGGAGTCAGAGAGTGTGATATATTAGTTATTCAAGTAAAAACCGTTTATGAGAACACGTTTTTTTTTTACGGTAGGATGAGACGACATTGCGCTGTCATAAGCAGGAAGTTGTGTAACATAGTGGCTTGCCAGCTGCCGTAAAACTAACGTTATTTCGCGTGCATTGGTTCATAATTTTACAACAAAACTGTTGGGAAAGCGAATATGACAGTGATATGAGTGGCATTTGGGGGGGCTTTTATAATTTTTAGCTTTCGGCTGTTGTTGTGGCTAGGTAACGTTCGACATTAACGTTAGCTGGTGTGAAGAACCGGTTAGCAGATAGGCTAAGTAACTGTATTTTTAACAACCTGAACTAGCATATTTAATTTTATCCTTTGGTAATACTTTGTGAATTCTTACAAGGGGCTGTTACATTTTCGACAAACTTAATTGAAATCGGTTTGGTGGGCGGCTAAAGGCTCTCGTGCAGTTAGTCAGCAAAACGTGTCATCCCTAATCACACCGCGTGAATTTGCTCATTTTTTGGTCGAATTCATTTTTACATGAAGCTCTGTTGAATCAATCTATCGCTCTTACCTGATCTTCAATGATGATGATCATTTTATCGCTTTACTTCTGCCTCGAGCTCAGAGAACAAACCTTCCTCAACACGCTCGCCCAGAAATGGACCGTCTGCTCACTGTCTGTATGAAGCAAGCGTGTAGTTTTACAGCATCGATTCATTCAAAAAGCCCTGCCCATAAACGTGCTCTCACTGGCGGACAGAGGCTAGAAATGCACCATTGTATGGGACTCTAATGTGGGAGTATACTGGACATTCTTGCTAAAATAAGCTTCTGTAAATAACCTCCCCCCAACATGTTTTAGATATTTTACAGAAGTTGTTAAATCAATGTGTCGTGTTAAATTTGACAGACATTTCAAGCAGTTAAAACTGTCAAACAAAGCAGTCAAATCTTATTTTATATTGATATTATAATTTATAGCTTTGCATGATCATAAATATGCATAACATTTTTTACATCACTGTGATTGACACTTAAACAATTCACTTATGTTAACTTTACAATGATTGTACATTTATATTAAAACACTTTTTAAGCCAATTTTTTTAGAATTGCAATACAACTTTTGTTAAATTTACATTACTTGGTTTCTGATCATAACAGTGCAGATATTTTATCTAATAAACTTGTCTTTTTTGGGGGCCCTTTGCACTGTTAAAACAAGGTGTGAAAGATAACAGCAAATATGTTCATAGAATATTCATGCTGAAAATGCTAAAAACAGTCCATTAAATATCAAAAATAATGGTAAAGCAATGAGTAAATGAAAAAATAATTTTAATTTTTCCAGAGGTCACACATAAGTAATTCTCATATAGTGCCATGTGCTGCTCCTTTTTTTCTGCTCTTTAGAACAGCCTTCAGCTTCACTCAGCCTGTTCTGTGATGTCTCGTTCCATCCCATCCAATCACATGTTAATCATTTTCTTTGAACACTGATGAAAATGCATGAGATGATGGTGATGAGTGTGTTGTAATAGGATCTGGAATAATTGCTCTTTGAAGTCTTTGAGTACGATGTTGCCACAGATACGAAACACTGCCTCTGGCAGCTATTCACCGATTCCAGGTGTCTGGCCTATGTCTCCATCATTTGGAAAGGAAGCCTTATAGCCGCTTTAAGGTCATGTGAGTGTGGTTGTATAGCCCTAAACGTTTGACTGAGCCATGAACATCACGTTATAGTTTAATAATGAGATCTTAGGTGGTCTGAGAAGGTTTTCATTGTGGAAGAACTCATTTATAAACATCTGGTTTAAACCTGTGCAGTGAATTGGGGTAAATTATGCTAAATATGTTAGAATACTATTACAACTGATTAAGCCAAATAGATAATCAGCAAATATTACCTCAATAAAAGTCCATTTGCTTACAAATTAACTATGACACATTTTACAAATACCTGGATGAATGCAAACCCTCACAAATCTGTTGTCATTATTGAATGGCATAAAAAAAATTCAGGAACAAAAAAGAACAGAAAATACATTTTGTGGACTGCCGAAGCATCAAGTGCTGAAAACATGGTCTACTGTCCATATCTCAGATCCGATTTAAAAGCCAACAGTTTTACAGAGACTATTATTAACATGTTAATGACAGCTCTCATCTAATCAGTCTGCAGCTGTACAGCGTTGATTGTAAAGTGGACGTGTCTCGCTCATTCCATTTCCTAGGTGTTTTGATCTCAGTCGTATGTGTACAGATAACAAGTGAAACAGAAAAAAACAATAGATTGAAAACATGGAAATAGTCCCAATATAAATAAGGGACAAACTAACCTGCATAGAGGCAAAAGAGTGTCAACTGATCACTCCCTAACATAAGAGTAAAGGGAACGTGCATTTTTAACTGGATGAATTGAGCTTATAATTTTAATAATGTACCCAAACCAACCTGTTACTTAAAACAGAATTTCATATTTTTTTTAATTTTCCGAAATAGTGTACACTCTAGAGCAGGGGTGGGCAAAATACGGCCCGCGGGCCACATACGTTGGGTTGTTTAATCCGGCCCGTCGAGTATTTAAAAAATTGTCTTAAGATCGCATTCATTTTGCCTTTTTCTTGCAATACTTTGCGTTATATATTGCGTTGCATATATTTGACAATCGGAATATCAGATATTTCATGCCATAGCAAACAAATGTAAAAAAGGAAAAATGACATAAAAGCAGATCATCATTCATTCAGCGCTGTTGTGGCTGCGGTGTGTCACGTAACAAGCAATGACGCGTCACCATGGAAACCAAACAGACAGCGACTAAGCGCATAGACTTTGTTGCACGTTAATGTTTTTTTCCTTTTTTGGAAACTCACAGAGAAAAAAAAATTTGGTAACGGCTTGCACACCTGTTTCGTTTTTCCTTTGATTTGTCTACTATTTAGTTTCTTTGCTCCTCTGGATTTGTGGATGTAAGTTATCCTGACTGATTCCGTTTACCGACCTTTATCGCCGGGCTTTCGACTAACGTTAACGTTACGCTCCCCATGTAACGTTACAGAACCCGGTTTTGTTCATTAAATGTTCTGATCTGCCTTTGCTTTTTTTGTTTTATTTTATTATACTTAAAATAAATTTGTATAGTCGTTTATTTCGTTTTTCCCCACAAATGTATGACTTTTGGAAGTGCAAATTGATTGCCATTTGCAGTTTTAATAAAGTTGAATTAACGTGACCTTCTGTCATTTTTACTCTTCTAAGTGTACACTTGCAGGTGTTTTGTTTCTAATTTACTGTTAGGCCCATTAAATAATAATAAGGATAAACAATATTGAAAAAGTAAAGGCTATACCCACTGATCTATATAATGACTGGCAACGTCTGTAGCACGTTGCATTTCTGCTATGGCAACGTCGCTGTCTACGTGCTCGCAACAGGAAGGATCAAGGAAGGATCCTCGGAAGCCAGAATTTCGAGGATGCTACGTCATCGACATCCGTCAAAGGACTGTTCCAATGTCGAGGATCCTCTGAATTTCCACCAAGGACTGAGTCCTTCGTTCGAAAAATATCCCATATACAGGAAAGGATGCATATGCATAGCCTTCGCCCTCTTCGCGCTCTCAAATCACTCACAATCCTATGCGCGCAGCTTTGCTATCTTGTTCAAAAAATTCAAAATGTTGGACGTTAACGGAGTCGGAGCGTTAACGGATCAATATGCTTTCAAATGTAAATATATTTACGTTACCAAACATTTGTTTAAAAAAAATAATTACATCCATTATGTTATGGGTCAAATTGACCCGCACTGTTTAAACACACTTACCAGTCAAATGATCAATATGATTAAAAAGGAGTTTATTGATTTAAAAACGATTATATTGCCTGAGTGAACAGAACTGCGTCCATAGCAACGCTGTTTTTCATTTTCACTGACGTAATGACGCACTGACGTGCACTTGCTAGCCTGTTCCATTTATGTGTTTTCCGAATGCTAAAGAGGAGCCTCGCCTAGCCTCTGAAGGAAGTGACTTGGAAGGACCAGTCCTGCCAAAGAAGTATCCTTGACATTGAGAAACACCTTGAGAGACGACGTTCTGACAATTTTTTGTTTTATGCTAGATAGGCCTATAGATATCCCCCATTTAGCATTTTATGTTTTGAGGTTAATTTTTAATTAGTAAGATGTTAGATAATTATATATATATATATTTTTTTTATATTGTTTATCATTATTATTTAATGGGGCTATCCTCAGTAAATTAGCCTCATTATAATCAACACCTGCAAGTGTACTTTGAAGAGTCAAAATGACAGAAGGTTACGTTAATTCAACTTGATTAAAACTAACTGCATATATGGTAATCAAATTGCACTTCCAAAAGTCATACATTTGTGAAAAAAGAAAAAAAACTAAATAAATGAATATACAAATTTCTTTTAAGTATAGTAAATAAAACATAAAAAGCAAAGATGCGCACATTTAATGAACAAAACTAGTTCTGTACATGGCAGACAGTAGTCGAAAGCCGGACGATAACGTTCGGAATCAGTCCAGGAAACATCCACAAATCCAGAGGAGCAAAGAAACTAATGAGACTAAATAGCAGACAAATGAAATGAAAAACTAAACAGTGCAAGCGAGGCTACATTAGTCACATTAGAAAATGAAGTTGTAGGTTGTGTTTGAAGAATTACGTATCTTATTTAGCTGAGGTAAATAAAACGCAATACTCACGTATCCTTGCTCGATGAAGAACGAGACAACAACAATGAGCCCAACGGGCGGTTGAAATTTAAAAGGCTGATTTTCGCGCTTCAGGGCAGTGACGAGCTAGGCTACATGTAGTCCAGTGGTTATCAAGAGTCGTGGTTTAATGTCAACATTGTGACAACGCTGTAACAACCTTCACCACACAACGTATTTATAGCAACCTTTTGGCCATGTTGATAAAACGTTGTTAGAAGGTTGGCTATGTTGTGCCAACGTTCTGTGTTTGCCGGGTAATTATCTAAAATCTGACTAATTAAAAATTAACCCCAAAACATAACATGCTAAATGGGGGATATCTAGCATAAAAAAAGTATTGTCAGAATGTCGTCTCTCAGTTGTTGAATTTCGCGCAGACGTTGCCACAACGTAAATGTGTTTGCTCAGCCCGATCTCATGAAAGTGCGAATACCACGAATTGTATTTGTAGTGCTTATGAAACGCAGTTTTCGCGTGCATATGATACGCACTTTATGGCGTGTAACAGGCACGCACTCCGCACCCCTAATCCTAACCAAGGGGTTTACAGTGCGTATAGCATATGCACGCAAACAAACATTTTGGCGTATAAATGGCACAAGAAATAAAATTCGTGGTATAGATACGCACTTTCATGAGATCGTGTTTCATAATCTGCTACTGGGTCGGCCCTCTGTCAAATTTTAAAACCCAGTGTGGCCCTTGAGCCAAAAAGTTTGCCCACCCCTGCTCTAGAGTAGACATGCCATAATGTGTAATGCTGTCATCTTGTGGTCACATAGTGCTATGGTCAAAACGATGCATGACCTTGGACTGACCATCACAAAATATAGAGAAAATTTACAGTTTTACTATTAAAAGCCATTTCTACTCTGCAAAAAAATTCAAAATGTTATATAACTTAAAATGTGCTTGTATTTAAATGAAATGATTTTGTTATATTTATAGGTTACACCAAGGATCATCTCATGAATAAATATCTTAAATATATATGGTTTTTTTAACATTAAAATACTTTCTCCAATCCAAGTTTAATGTGTAGACTTAAGTAAGCCATTTGTAGCTTCTTGAAATGATTAGAAATTGTGGTGGTTTTAAATTCAACATGTTTTGCAACAAAGCGTGTTTTATTGGCACAATCTAGTGGGTGAATTTGAGTGATTTTGAATATTGTGATATACTTATTTTTGATGGGAGAGAGAAAGAAAAAGTTATGTGAAATATCCTTATATCCAACAGATTTTGACCCTTATCTGTCTTTATTCATGATCCCTTCAGAATTACACAATAAAACAATAAATGCATGTCATGTCATCTGTTGTTCATATTTTCTTTTTCTATTATGTTTGATGT
This sequence comes from Rutilus rutilus, assembly GCF_951802725.1. Taxonomy (NCBI): domain Eukaryota; kingdom Metazoa; phylum Chordata; class Actinopteri; order Cypriniformes; family Leuciscidae; genus Rutilus; species Rutilus rutilus. Next base: position 33,846,642 of record NC_140210.1, on the reverse strand, counting down.
TGATGACACATTTGACATATCTGAGAATTTATGTTAAACACATCATCAACATTCACATACCCCCAAAGCCATATTAAAATATATATTATCCAAGAAGACAGATATTACACCCAATATTTGGGAAAAATCACATTAAAAGAGTAATTTTTATTTAGTCTTACTGCTTTAGGTAATTTATTTAATACGTCAGCAATGTTTGAACAGATTTTTCAGAGAAACCACAACAAAATATGAGTAATAAAGGCTGAGAAAACAAAGGTGCACCAATGCCCAACATTTAAAATGATCCAGTGTGTTATTTACTTGTAAATATGATTGCTTTACATCCTTTGAGTGCAACAAACACTTCTTCCTTCTAAAACACTAAAGCCTGCTTATGGCATATTCTAATCATAAAACAGATTTGTCAGAAGAAAGAGCCTGCTCTTGAAAAGCTTGTTTAGAGGACACAATGAACAGCACAAATGCTTGTTCAAACATCATTGTTTTCAGTGCATGAAAGTAAAAAAAAAAGTACTGTTATGAATTGCAGTATTTCTCACATAGTTATAAAGTTATTAAATGTCTCATGTAATCATCCAGTTCATTATGAATAAAATAAAGTTTTCATATATCAAGGCAAACACAAATGCAGCCCTCTGAAACATGTCAGTTAATGTAAAATGAATTCTGCACTTAGAAAGCAGAACAAACGTAACTAAGCTTTGGATAGTGACATGCTGTAAATGTGGTACAGTACGTGTGGTTGGTTATGTAGTCCAGTTGTTGCAGATATAGATGCATCAGATGGATTAAGGCTTGCCTGGTTCCTTCCAGCCACCAAAAGCTTTCTCCAGGTAGAGGGCAGTGGCCAAAGAGAGACGGTCCTGTAATTTACCTGTCACAATTTGTACGCCCAGGGGCAAACCCTCCACACTCAGCCCTAATGGACACTGGGTCACTGGCAGACCCAGGATATTAAAGATACCTGCAGAGAATAGAACTGCTTAGAGCCTAGACCCCTCCGGGAAGGTGGCCCATTAATGCCACGACACACCAAGCCGACGATCAGCTGAGCATCTCTTAGCTCAGTTTCTGCAGTATGTCAACACTGTTGGCAGCTTTTTTAGTCTGCTAAATATAATGACCTGAATAACAGGCTAGTATAGGTAAAAGTCACATTTAAATTCTCTTAAGTAGCGACTTAAGAACATGGCAGCTGCACAGATTGATTTTTAAACTGCAATCGCAGTATACTATTATATTTCTAATTGTGGTATTGTAATTTAAAGGGATAGTTTGGCCAAAAATGATATTTAACCCATGATTTACTCACCCTCAAGCCATTCGAGATGCATATGTCACTTTTTTCAGACGAACACATTTTCAGTTATTTTAGAAAATGTCTTAGATCTTTCAGTGGTTATAGTGTGAAGCTATGGGGTCCACCTCCTCCAAGTCCCAAAATGTGCATGCATCCTTCACAAAAGTAATCCATCCGGCTCCAGGGGGATAAACGAAGGCCTTCTGAGGGTAATCCGTGCGGTTTTGTCGTAAAAATATACATATTTAAAACTTTATAAATGAAAATAACTGGCTTCCGGTAGCGGTCGACGTGCGTTCACGGAGATGGATTCAACCGGAAGCCAGTTATTTTCATTTATAAAGTTTTAAATATGTATATTTTTTTGGGACTTGGAGGAGGTGGACCCCATAGCTTCACACTATAACCACTGAAAGATGTAAGACATTTTCTAAAATAACTGAAAATGTGTTCGTCTGAAAAAAGATTGACATATGCATCTCGAACGGCTTGAGGGTGAGTAAATCATGGGTTAAATATCATTTTTGGCCGAACTATCCCTTTAAGGGAAGAAATCAAATAATACAGACATAATTGAAATGCGGGACACTGATTACGTCTTGCTGGATGCGGGACAAAGCTCCCAATTTCGGCTGCTCTAATTTTACATCATCTTACCAAAGAATTCAAATATGCAAATATTTTCATAACGACATGGCTGTCTGAATGAAGAAAGTGACCATCATTACTCATATTCAAAATAGTAAGAAAGTGCTGCTTTGTTCACGGTTTGTATATCCACAGTTCTAGTTTCTCATTTTGAATTATGAAAATAGACACCTGTCACCTACTGATATAGAGTGTAATTTCCTCTCACACAGGCGTAGAACGTTCCTACTAGTTGGCCAAGCACAGCTTTAAACCAGGACGCATGCGAGGTGACGCCACAGTTAGCTTTCGTTGTGGCTAGTGGTGTGGCTTTGGTGTGTCGCGGCCTTCATAAGTAGATTAAAACCAACAACACTTACCAGTGTAAGAGAAGTTGAAGGGCGTGAAAACTGGGTGGTGGTGTTTTGGGGCAATCTGTGGATGAGAGGGATACAGCAGCACTCCATCTGTGCCTAGTAACTTCTCCAGCTCCTGCTGCAGACTTTCCTTCTGCTGTATAATGAATGAAGATGGATGGGAACTCTGGAATAGTTCAACTAATGCCAGACCTGAGAAAGAGAGACAGAAAGGGACACTATTATCATATGCATTCATCTTCAGATACACTAAATAGTCTCAAAAACACACGTCTTTGGATACTTTTGGGAACACTCATCACAAGAAGACTTGCTGGCACTGATTTTGCATCAGAATTTGTGAGACATGGAGCGAAAGAGGAATTCAAAGTTAAAAGTGCACAAGCTTATTTGCTGTCACACACCTATTGCTGCTATAGTGTGAGAAGAAAACCCCAGAAACCACTTGAACAGCTCCCAGACTGGCCAGACCTTCTTCCCGCCTTTACTCATTAGCTCCGAAAATGAGGTGGGAGGCTGAGATGGAAAAAAAAAAATGACAAAACCATCTGATAAAAACTACATTGACAACTAGAACATCATTCATGTTATGCAGTAACCCAAATACAGTATAAAAATGAATATGCTTGTATTGTAAGAAAGCATGTGAGTGATTCTATAATTGCAGGTACATTTGGTGTCCTAAGTCATTAATCATTAGTTACTCATTGTCATGGATCACAAGCTGAAAATCACAATTTCTTGTCTGAATTAGTCAGTGTATTTATTTTCATCAAGTATCATTGTGTAATCAAAACATTTCATTTTACTTTTCTTTTTGGTAATATTTAATTTATAAATAGTAATTTTCCTAATTCTACAACATTAAATTGTTAATAACTTTTATCTTATAAAAATGCATGTCCATAAATCTTGCGTCAATTCTGTTACTGTACTGTACTTTTTGCCTTTAAATTGGTGGAATTATCTCCCACAACTGTAAGATACAGGAATGATGTCACTTTCCCTCACTGATAAGGTCTGAAGCAATGAAAGGTATGCGTGTTCTCTCTGAGAAAATATTTTAATCTAAAAAGTTCTCACACCGAGTTATTTTGTAAAACGTCAAAATTGTTACCACAATATCAAAAGGAAACCAGAATGTATCACTGATCACACAGTGGGTTGTTTACAAGTCTTTTAATCATGATTTCATTAGTGCCATGTGTTCTTAGCTAGTTCTTAGCATGTGCTAGCAAGTGAAGCTTTTGGCTAAAAAGTTTAAAATAGTCAATTATGTTACCGTCAAACTGTTACCAAGGTAGAGTAACAAAATTGACAGCATGTAACAGAATTGACAATAACAGAGTTGACAAACAATGCTCTAAACTAAAGGAATCTGGGTTTTTCCCGTTAAAAGTAAAAAAAAAGAAGTAACTTGTGTTTGGCAAGCACTGAATTATTAAACTGAATATGTTTTCAATAAGATACTGGAAATAATTTATGTTAGTGAACAGTTCTTAACCTTTTGCAATTCAAAATGTATCTCCAATTATAGAATCACTCATGTACACTGCCGTTCACAAGTTTGGGGTCGCTAAGATTTTTTATGTTTTTAAAAGAGTCTCTTCTGCTCAGCAAAGCTGTGTTTATTTGATTAAAAATACAGTAAAAATTGTGAAATATTATTCCAATGTAAATCAGCTGTGTTCTATGTGAATATATAGTAAAGTATAATTTATTCCTGTGATCAAAGCTGAATTTTCAGCATCATTACTCCAGTCTTTAGTGTCACATGATCCTTCAGAAATTATTCTAATATGATGATTTGATGATCAAGAAACATTTATGATTATTATCAATGTTGAAAACATATTTCTGGGGAAACTACCATACATTTTATTTTTCAGGATTCTTTGATGAAAGTTCAAAAGAACATAATTTATCTGAAATAGAATATTTTGTAACATTATAAATGTCTTTACTGCCATTTTTGATCAATTTAATGTGTCCTTGATGAATAAAAGTGTTAATTTCTTAAACTTCTTTCCAAAAAAATAAAAATTCTTACTGACCCCAAACTTGTGAACCGTAGTGTATATAAAAAGTGTAAACAGGATCTGCTCTAGTTAAGCTCTGACACCTAAACTTAATTATAACTTCATTATTTACACAATAGCAAAAATATCAAGAGGGCACTTAACTGAATGAAAAAAGAATAAGCTTAAGTTAGCCTTTGCTCAGTGAGAGATTGAAAGTTATCTTATGGTAGTCAACAATCTTCTGAAATTGACTTCCATCTTTAAAGGGACAATGTGTAGTTTTTTAGGTATTTTATTATCTAAACTAAAATCAATATTTTTATTCTTAAATATGTCCTCAATGGCGTACAAATACCTCTGCCAATGATCTGACTTATCCTCGTAAACGAATAATTTCTTTATATACATGGGACGGGTAGGTCCACGGAGGCTTCCATGTAGTTCAGCCATCTTGAAAAACTATAATAGCAGAGAGGGACAAAAAGTACTAGGCTAACGCGTTTCCACAACGCCTTTCCGTTCAGAGCCAGCGTCACGTGACTGAAACCAGCAGAAGCGGAGGAGCAGCAGTGAGAGGCGCTTGTCACTGCCCCGGCAAGTTTAAAAGGCTGCACTGTACGGTTAGTCACAGGATAAGGAGTCCTCGTCGTCGAAAAAGTCCAAAGTAGACCGTAAAAACGAAACGTGACCGGAGATTACAAAAAACAAGGGTTAATGTCGGGATAGCTAATGCAGGAGAAAGCTTTCAAAAGAGACGCTGAAGTTGCCTGCTTTCTTCTCGACAGGTAAGTCAATGTTACGGTCTTAATTACAAGCTTTTTTTCATTGCTTGGTTGTGTACTTTATTATATAGACAGACAGTATAACTCGATGAAGTGCTATTAAAAGACATCCTGTCATAGCTTTATGGTACGTAACGGCTACCGTAGATGCAACACGCATTTGAAAAAGCGAGGCGCTGGAGAGCAGTATTCGTTTGAATGCAAAATACAATTTCACCACTAGATGGGAGAAATTCCTACACAATGTCCCTTTAAAAAAAATTAAGTAAAATATTTTATCCAATATATTAATTTAATCCATGTTATGTACAATAAGGGCATGAACATTGTATGTACATAAAAATTGTAATGCCCAAAAACACACACCTTTCCATCCTTGCCAGGTGAAGCCATCATGGTTCCCCAGATCTGAAAGGAGTATTTGAGCTGTGGGATGAACAGCTCTTGGACCTTAACCCCAAGGTCTGCCTCTAAGCGTTTGACCACCTAAAAATAAAGCTCATTTTGAGATAAATATCAATTGACTGAAGCACCCCCACACACACACACACCTACGTACCATCTTCTGTGCCTGAAGCAGCTGTGCGTCCACTGGAGAGACTAAATGAGAGCCCCCATTGTGGGGAACAGAGAAGAATCTCAGCTTTTTCAAATCTATTTCATCAGAGAGAGAAAGTCTAAAGAGAGTGAAACAGACAGAGAGAATTTTTCCTTTGGGATGCATTCGTAATAGGGGTTGATTTGGACCATTGAAAATAATCAAGACGAAACAGTAAGATGAAAGCCACGCAGTGAATATACTTCAAGGAAAAAACAATGAAATTATAATGCAGATACACTACCGTTCAAAGGTTTGAGGTCAGTAAGTTGTTTTTTGGGAGAAAATTAAAGGTACACAATGTAACTTTTGGCCCTCTGAAGTCGTTATCGTAGATAACCATTAATAGACCGCATTAATGGTTCCTTGAAAATAAATTCCAGCACAGCGCTATAACAACCATCATGAAATGACCCTTCACAATAGATAATGCTTTACAATGAACTGTTAGAGAGCCACATATGGGGGTTTATCTGTTCAATAAAACACCTTACTTGCCTGTTGCCACTTTTACAACATTTCAAATCCCTCAGTTTTCGCCATTTTCCGAAAAGCCAAGCCAATGTTGATTCTTGTTTTATTACGAGCTCTATCGCGTTTCTCTTTTGTCAGCAGACTCTCCTCTGTTCTGCGGTTTTTTTAAACGGGTGATTCCACGAAGGTTGGAGATTTAGCTGCCCATGTCATCCATTCTCGCTCATTGTGACAACTAACCCACTCCCACACCATACACAGGGTGCTTCTCATTTCTAATTTGTGCATTCTCCTCTCCTCACCTCCTTTCCTCGCATCTCCTCCGTAGGATCCGAGGGAAGGATGCAAGGAAATGAAAATGAGGACAGAAGAATCAAAGGTAATCTTATTTGTATATTGGAATATTAAACTGGTTAAGAAATCCTGGTTCCTCACGGTGAAATTAGAGAATTGAGATGTCCTCCAAGATGGCTAACTTTGATCAGTTTCTGGGTCACAGATGGAGGATGGAGGAGCAAGGAAATGAGGAAGCATCAATTTCAGTATTGAGAAACATCCAAAGTAGCTGGAGCAACTTTCTCGATTTACAGATATGACAAAACACACACAGGCGAGTGACATATGTACACAATTTCCTGCGAAACTATCCCATCGGGTCTAAAATATAAACACCTATAATAGGCTTACCATAGTGAATCGGGGTAAGAAAAAAAACACATTTTGGAAGAAGGATTGATGATTAACTCATTCTTTCAATTTTGTTCAGTTTGAACAAAAAAAGTTACATAGTGTACCATTAATAATTTTAATCTGCAAGGATGAATTAAATTGATCAATAATGACAGTAAAGACATTCAAAAGATTTCTATTTCAAATAAATGCTGTTCTGTCGAACTTTTCATTCATCAAAGACTCTTGGAAAATAGGATTTCCACAAAAATATTGAGGAGCAAAAATTTTTTTCAACATTGATACTAAGAAGCGATCAGCATTTTAGAGTGATTTCTGAAGGATTATGTGACACTTAAAACTGGAGTAAGGGCTGCCTTGCCATCACAGTAATGAATTACATTTTAAAATGTATTAAACAGAAAATGGTTATTTTAAATTGTAATAATATTTTTCATCACTGTACTTTTATCAAATAAATGCAGCTTTGGTGAGCATACGAAACTTCTTTCAAAAAGATTTTTAAAAAATCATACAAAACTTTCTAATCGTAATGTAGATGCTATGTAAGTATTTCTGTCATGTTGCACTTATGTAAAAAGTTTGTATTTGCTCAGTGTTGCTGTGAAGACCATATCTATCTAATTATTTTGTAAATATCATATTATATTACTTGTTTGCATTGGGTCCTCCCATGATGCTTAGCATGGGAATCAGGTCTTCTGCATAGCGGCACATAGGTCCTGTACACAGAAATCCCATCTGCAGTCCCGAGGTGGGAGGATACTGTCCATCATTACTTACGACACCTTTATGTACAGAGAAAACCAAATGTAGGTTGCCTTCCTTATGGCCTTAATCAACATTACTACAATTACAACTTTAAGTATATATACAGTAGAAACCACATACTCCCTCTGTAGACTGTCACCATTATTCTACTAACCAACACACGCACACAACTGCACCCACTCTTCTTACCTAATGATGGCTTGTGTCCGAAGATGCCATTGAAAAAGCAGGGAATACGGATACTACCCCCGATATCTGACCCAACTCCAATCACAGAGGCACCAGCTCCCAATATACTGCCCTCACCTCCTGCAAGTGACAGAATTAACTACAATTAATTTTCATAAATGTTGCCCTGGCAGTCATATTGGACCTATAGTGACACCTAGTGGAGAGGATGAAACACATACACACACACACACATATATATACTGTGTGTATATATAAAAAAAAATTAAGAATACAGCATTAGACTAAACTGGGAAGGGTCCCAGCACTTGCACATTGTTGTCCTATTGTTAGTTTAATTGCTTCTATTGCTCTCCTCATTTGTAAGTCGCTTTGGATAAAAGCGTCTGCTAAATTATTCAATGTAAATGTAAAGTGATCGTGTCTCTTTAGAAATGTTTTACTAAACCACTCAATTCTATGGATTAGTTTTACAATCTCTTTATGAACTTTTTAAAGCATCAACGTGTCAGTTGTGTAGCGGTCTATGGAGAATACAGAAATCTCTTGGATTTTATCAAAAAGATCATTTGTATTTCGAAGATGAACGAAAGTCTTACGGGTTTGGAACGACATTAAGGTGAATAATTAAAGATTTTTCATTTTTGGGTGACCTAACCCTTTACTGGTTTTAAAGCCATTTTATTGGGCTAATAATATGACTGGATTCTTTATCTTGTGTGAGTGTTTATTGACTTGTGCATACATTTATTGAAACAATCATTGAAATCAATCAAAAAGAGGTAGACAAAAAAACTTGAATTGAATATACAGTTTTTGTTTTAAAAACGATTAATTTTTTTAGGGGTAAAATGTTTTTAATGGTGAAAATTTTAATTAAATACATCTGAATTCTATTTTAATGTTTAATTTTAGTTTTTTTTTTTTTAAATTAGCTCTATTTCAAAAAAAAAAGAAAAAAGAAAAAAGAACAACAATGTCTGCAATTGTATAATAATTATAAAATTGAAAATTATTATTTTTCTGTCAGTTTTACTATGGTTAAAGTGTCAGGATGTGTATAAAAATGACCTGAGCTGCCGCCTGCAATTCTCTCAAAGTCATAGGGGTTGTTAGTGATGCCATAGAGGTGGTTGTGGGACTCTAGCCACATACAGAGCTCACTGCAGTTAGTTACACCCAGTGGGATCGCTCCCGCCCTCTTCAACAGTGCAACAGATGGGGCATCCGCCCCTGAAACCAGATCCCGTCTGCTCAACAGTCCTGTCGAGTTAGGCATGCCTGTTAGGAAGAAAACAGAAAGTGTCACCCTACAGACATAAACCATTCTGGAATGAAGAGTTATATAATATACCTTGCAGAGCAAAGGCCTCTTTAACAGTGATGGGTACCCCAAGTAGAGGTAGCCTGTCCTCCAACACATCCTCTCCTCCCGTCTCCTCCTCTATTAGTTTGTCTACCTGTGCGGCTTCCTGAAGCGCTGCAGAAAACCTGAACAAACGAGAATGTGTGTTCAGAGTCAGAATGAAATGTAGGATGATTTTGCCCTTGAACTCCCTCACCTGTCCTTCACCATGGCATTGATAAGTGGGTTGACTTCCTGAATTCGGTCAATGTAGGCCTGTACCACTTCAACACTTGTTACCTAGAGATATTTGAAGGAAATCAATAAGTGTTTGGAATGCATAATGCAGTAAAAGTCACTACAGCACACAAATGTATACAAAAATGTGTGTGGGTAACGAACTGAAAGACAAGCATTCAGTAGAAATGCAGATTCAAAACTTAGGTCAGATCTATTGTGAATATAATTAATGTAGCTAAATGCATAGATAAATGTGCATATCTGTCTGTTCTCCAAGAAAGAAAAGGAATTGTAAAAAAAATGATAAATATATATCAATAATACATTTGAGTAATATAACAGTCTGGGGTTATTGGGGGGCTTTTTTGATTACTTGAAATCTTGACAAATGAAACTTCAAAATATTTTTCATCAAAGCATATCCTTTGATGGTATGATGGGTAGGCTTTTCTTGATATTGTGCAAATATGACGTGTGATGGTATAGAATAACACTTGTCAAAATTAGACAAGTTTTCCTATTTATTAAAAAGTTTAAGTACTATATGTTTTTAAATATATATGAGTCACAAACTTATATTTTAAAATGTCTACATTATACATATCCATTAAAACTAGAATTATTATTATTAAAAAAATGTTTACACAAGCATTTCTTTTAAAAGGGGGGAACTGAAAATAAATGTGATTTTCAGACAAAATAACTGTCTTGATACACAGACCTATGGGAGACTTCATAAGTGCTGCTGACCTTTCACCAGCCTTGAAAACTCGTGATTCCTCTAGTGTGTAAATAAGTTCCCACTCTGATTACCTACATAAATAGCTGAACTGATATCAGAAAACAAACTGTGATGTTAATAAACTACACTGTGTGTGTGTGTGTGTGGTACAAAAGACAAACAAATAAAACTGTACGTTTTTAAGAAACTACTACAACTCCCAGCATTCATTGCAATTCACCTCGTCGCATCTCTTCCTCCTGAGTGGTGTGACTGTGAAATAATGATCTTTACCGTAGCGTCATTCAAAGTGTAATCAACATGTCATTACGGTCATGCTGTTAGTTCTAATGATCAATATATAGAGCCTATGGAGTTTTTATTTACATCTTACTTCCTTCCGACGAATCTTTCGTGCAAGCTGCATGGCTGAGAGCAGCAGAAGTGGGTTAGTGATGGGTGGGAGTCGCGAAACTCCATGCCGTTGCTGAGGTGCAAATAACTTAAAAGCGGCGAATAACATCCACATCACAGCTCGAAGCAGTCGGCTTAAAAACCGCTCGAACCGGGTTAAAGCCATCGTCAATGAGCAGCGATGACACCAGTACGCAGCTTGGTTTGAAAGTGAAAACAGAATTGACTCCTTACTGCCCTCCGCATGCAGAGTGGTGTTACTGAATCCTTGCACTTGGATACACGGAGACTAATGTTACAAAGGCCATACATTACCAGTCAGAAGTTTGGACACACTTCACAGATTTTATGGTTGTTTTAATTTGATTTGTTATATATATTTTCTTATGTTTATTCTAGCTGAGCTTATGGCTATATCACAATGCAGTAGCTTATATTTTGAATTATTTTCAAATTAAAATAAATGAACATGCACAGATATCCATGAACTTGATAAATGTTGCAGATATGTTTTACTATCCACAGCCAAATGCCTTTCAACTTGTGTGTGCAAAATTCTGAAATAACTGAACGTGCAGCTGCAGCCAGGTGTACAAATAGAGTTATTTTTGTGAATAAAAGTTTTCTTTTTTGTCAAATAGATAGGTAGTTGTGCACACATTAATAATTAGCACCAGGCTTATTCATTGGTTGTGTGTGGGTTGTGAAATGCTTGAAAACCATGAAAAGAAGTCTCAAAATCCATAAATCAAATGAGATTGACTCATAAAAGATATCAATGAATGCACGTGTCTCCTGATCCACAAATGCACATCTTCTTTGTTACATGCGCAATGATACACTAATACAAAAGAAAAGTTAGGATTTTCACCCACAAAAAAATGGTTTTAAGCCAGTTATTTATATATTTTGCTGTAGTGTTTCAGTTGGAAATATCAGTTTACATTTCCAAAACATTCCTTTTGCCATTAATTGTAATAATCAAGTGAGATTTTTGTATGCACAAGTAGTCTGACAACAGCCGGTATGATCCACACGGAGATCTGATCTCACCATCATCAAGTTCATCCAGGATTACATGAAGAAACAGAAAAAAACTGAGAGAGGCTAAATCCAGAAGAACTGCGGCAACGTCTCCAAGGCGCTTGAAGAAATATACCTGCAAAGCTACCTGTGAAAAGTTTTAGGCACTTAACAGTTTAGTCTGTATCATTTTTTTTCTGTTTCTTCATGTAATCACAGATGGACATGATGGTTAGTGAGATCAGAACTCTGTATGGAGAGTATGTAGTTATTGTAGTTGTATTGTGGTCACCATAAGCAAGTAATACCGCCAAACACAAATATTTCAAGGTGTGGGAGCCTTGCAAGCCCATGTCAGCCTGCCAGACACTAAGCCTCTGTGGCAATCATTAGAGAAACTTCTAGGACCATGTTGAGACTGTCCCTTAGCAAGTAATACCACCGGACACTAAGCTGTCTGAAGAAAGAACAGGGAAACTTTGTGGCTTAGACCATGAATGCAGAAAGATTTCCTCCAAACCAACCAGAAGGGGGAGAAAGGAGGGTCGGATTATGACTTTGAACTTCCCTGCTGAAAATTCCAGCATAAACATGCATGAATTCCATGTTGGTCCAGGCTGGTTTATGCTGGTTAGAGCTGGTAGTGCTGGTCTAGCTGGTGATCCAGCATAGTCATCCTGTTTTCAAGCAAAACTGGTGCACCAGCCCTCCTCCTGCTTCTCCTGCAGGTCCCAGCATGCAAAACTTACCTTGTTGTGCTGTAGTGTCCAGCTATGCTAGATTTTCCTCACTGTCTTTGTAATAAGCTATAAGATTTGACAGTTCTAAACGGTAAGGTCAGAAATACCGGGAAAATTCCAGCATTATCCTCAGTTAACTTTTATGAAGCCACTTCCCTTCCCTTGCTTGAGAACAGTATGACTATGTTAGTCCAGCAGATCAGCACTATCCAGCCTTGAACTAACATGGAATTCATGATGGTTTATCCTGGATTTTTTAGCAGGATTGGCTCAGTGTTATTTTTCTCGCCTTGTTTCTTTGTTCTGTTTTATATGATTTAGAATTACAGTCTTTTTGTTGTGATGAACAAAAATCCATGTCGCACTCAGGGAGGAAGTACACTACCTAGCCTGCAGGAAAGAGATTGCTAATGTTCCCATAAATTATAAAAACATTTCTGAAAGGTCTTGGAATGTTCAAAACATTTTTTTTTTGGCTATGCAAATGTTAAGGGAACATTCCATTTTTCAATATTACAAACATTTTGGTAATGTTACTCTTGAATGCTCTCTGAACATTCTGAAACCACCCAAATAAAACGTTTCAGAGAAAAAAAGGTTTCATGAATGATGTAAATAACATTTTTGTGCTAAAATTTTGGGAACATAAGTGGCCTCAGCAAAAAAAAAAAAAAAAAAAAAAAAAAAAAATTCAATCTTTCATACATTTTTTGTATGAAAATTAATTATCAGCACAAAATTCATGATTGTGGCAGGCCTCATTTCTGACTGTGAACAATACAAGTGTGACTTTTTTTTTTTACGACCGTTTAACCTTTTTGAATGATGTCTATGTTTGTGTGTGTGTGTGTGTGTGTGTGTGTTTTACCATTCTACATTCCAATGAAGTAAAAAAAAAAAAGTACAAATGCAAAATTAATTGGTGTAAAATGACTGAATAATACCAGGGGGTTTAAATATAACAATTAAAAAAAACAAATTGTAAAATATTTTCCGTACTGATCTGGGTATCAACTGAGGCTTTACACATGATGGTATAGCTACAGCAGCCAGAATATATTTATGAGTACAATTTTGTCTCAAAATACTTCTGTAAAATACATTTAGCCTATTTTCCATATCTCTCACAAACTTATCAAATGAACTACAGCCCAAATGTGGTGTAGAGCAAAAGTTTAAAAATTGCAGAATTCGACTGCAAGTTCTTGACTCATTTTCACATTTTGTAAGTATAAATTGAGACACAACAATTATATAAAAAAAAAGAAAAAAAAAAGAAGAACTTAAAATTAAAGAGCAGAAAGAGAAGTCTACATTTCTCTCTGCTGCCACCTATTGATGAACCACGGCAGATCCAGGCTTTTGGTCATCTTTTTCATGTGAAAGTCAAAGTTTATGCAAGTAAAATTAAAAGGCCATATTTTATTTGAAAACACTACAGAGTAACATTACAGAGTAATAATATAGCTTTATTATTAATATACTCGCTTATTGATGACGTTTTGTTCATTTCTAACGAAAAACTTGAGTAGCTTAAATTTAAGCTTATGCAGGGCTACATAATATTTCATAAAACGTATGGACAAATGTATTGGTCTGTACATTTGAATAATGACACTGAAGACAAAGCAATAATTTGTCAATTATTTTGGAACAATCATTTAGTCTGATTTAACTTAAATGGTAAAAGTGGCTTCAGATGAGAGGAGTTCACCAATGAATGTCAGAGGAATAAATTCGCACAACAGTGGCCAAATTTATATGATACTTTAGTTTCATTTCAAATAATAGGTCAGTGGCTTTTTTAAGTACTGCAGTGCTGACTCACGACGACGATGATATCATCCACGGTCACTGTCTGCATGTTTTTAACGTTGCATTGTGAATTGAAATGTAAAAGTGACATCATGGTTCAGTAACGCCAGCGCACTGGCCGCTCATTGGCTTTAATGCTTGATTGACGTATAATGCGGCCAATCAGAAGCCCAAATACGAAAGCTCACATCAAGAATTAAGGCAAATGTAAACTCATTCTTGCTGTGGAAATCTTGGCTAAAATGCTTAAAATGCTTTCGAACTCGATTAAGCTAAGATTTCCATGACTTGCAGCCCGTGACGTCCCATTGCTTTGTGCACACTGTTTTTCTCCTGAAAGTAGCCTACCGAAATAGTGCAGAATCACACTGGCCTACGTTGGAGCATTTACTGCGCAACTGCGCATGCTCGACGCGCAATGTCCAGCCTCGCCAAGACCTGCCCCTATTCCTCACCAATGAACGGAACGGGCAAATTTACAAGCGGCATAAGCGCTATGGCCGAGACGGACAGTGACAGCTTGCGAACGAGATGTTGACAAAACACTGAAGATCTACTAAATGCAGCGTTGGTCCACAAACGAGAGTCTTTTCTTCGATATTACTGAAATCAGGTACGGTGCCATATTCTTTGGCAGCCGCATGGGCCCGGCTACGTGCATGCCGTCCTTGCATGTGCACGCTTAAAGATGCTTTTATTGAAAATTCGCATGTCTAATAGAAAATAATATTCAGCTTAGTCTGTAAAACGGTAGTCGCTTTAAAAGTCGATAAAGGCGAAACATAAATTGCATTCAGAGCAAGCCCTGACACAGCGGTCAGAAACAATCCGCAATGGATCTCTGTAGCCAGGCTTGACAGATGGTGCGGACACACCGCATTTCTTACTGCCATTGGAATTGTTTTGCTGTATTCTTATTTTGCTTGCAATAAGATGTTTCCCTTCTGCTGCCTCTCTACATAATTTTACTCGTTCTGTCGCCATTTATCGGGCTTCATTTGACACCACATGCCTATTTTTTATTTTTATTTTTAAAGGAGCAATGAGACATTACTTATTTTAAAACATTTTTTTTGCAGGATTTCTTTGTAAAAGCTGTTGAGAGTGAAGCTACGGATATTGGGGAGGACATATCTGGAACTGCGAGCGATAACGCACAACCTCTTTGGAGTAAAGACTGATTTAACGACCGGAATATAGGAATATGAAACATGGCAACCGCATCAATCGCGAAACAGCCCGAGCGGACTCTTCATCACGTGCACTTATTTGCCCTTTTAGGAGAATATTTAATCGAGTAATTCTATGTGGTACTCAGTATTTCACGTCCTTTTACTAGTCATTGAGCTGCTTTTTTAAGTGATTATTTGTAGTCTATCTCACTCGGGATATGGATATTTGGACTTTGGATATTTGGCTGCGTTGAAGGGACCCGCTGCCTGCCTATCCATCATAATGGATCAAGATGAAAACCAAGAACCTTTTCATGCCCTTTACGGGCCCAACCGGATGCGGCCGTCATCGTACCGGGCACTGCGAAGTGCGGTGTCCAGCCTGGCACGAATCGACGATTTTTTCTGTGAAAAAATCGGTTCTGGGTTCTTCTCAGAAGTATTTAAGGTACTGCTAACCTTTCCTCTTTTTATCCACAAACGTTTATCCACTGTCACAATGCAGTGGTCATGCCTGATAGATGATTGGTTGAACCTTTTGGGATGAAAGCAGGGGAGTTTGCATGATTTGAACAGTCCATATACCATAAAATTATGATCATTAACATAGTTCAGGAGGCTAGCGAAATAAATTCAAAATAGCATTGATTGTATAATTTTTTTTAACGGACATTCTTATCAACTTAAACTTTTTAATGTTTATTATTATTATTTTTATTTTTATTATTTTGTGTCTACCAATAAATGGCACTATTTGGTGTGTCTCAAAGAATAGCACCCAACAGTGGTATTCACTGTAAAGTAACTTTTATAAATACAAATATTTTTATTTAATGTGTTTGATTGTGAGAAATAATAATAATAATTAATAATTTGTATTATTAATCATTATTGGTGTTATTATTATTAACAGCAACTATATTAATAATTCATAATTAATATTGTTTTTATGTTTTAGAATCATGATCATTTAAATATTATGCCCCAAAAAAAAATAATATAGGTCCCAAAGTCTCATGAACTACAATGTATAATAGCTTCAGTTATCACTGCTTCTCAATAATCATGTGTTGTATATAATAGAACAGTGTCATGTGTGTCCATGTTAAGAGCAACGGTGTCTGTTATAAATGATAAGACAGGACGGTTCCACTCGACAGCATAATCAGATTACCAACCTGCCCTAATCTGTCTGCCTCATCACAGAGGAGTGTGTGTGTGTTTATTGGCCCATGTCTTTTGCTTCTATCAACAGTTGGCGGCTCTGATTTTCTTCTTGAAAGCCAATAATGAAAAATATTCTGGGTTATTTGTTTAAAATAATTTTGATGTAAGTGAAACCTGACTACAACTGACTGTCATGAAGTTCAAAGTCAAACCATCCCAAATTTAATAATTTACAAAAATAGTACAGGGTGGGCCATTTATATGGATACACCGTAATAACATGGGAATGGTTGGTGATATTAAAGTCCTGTTTGTGGCACATTAGTATATGTGATGGTCACCACCCATCTTGAGGAGTTTGCCCCCTCACATATACTAATGTGCCACAAACAGGACTTTAATATCCATATAAATGGCCCACCCTGTAGTTATACATAAATAATATTAATACATAATAACATACATTATTACATAATACTACAGCTATTCTTAATTAGTGGTTAGTTACATCAGTATTACAGATTTTTTGCAGTACTGCAGATATGTGAGCATAACTAATAACTCGTGAGGTCTGAAAATATGTGACAAATGTCTTTTTTGATCTCTATAAATAAAGAAAAACAGCTGTTTTGACACAGATTTTGGAATATGTTGTCTTACAGTAGACAACTAAAACTTTGCAGAAAGCTGAGCATGTAACTTTTAATAAATGTGATGTTTCATGAAAATGGTTTGTGCCATCTTAAGTAAACTGTCATGTGTCTTTTTTCCTTTTACGATGTCATCATTAATTACAATTTATTTGTAACAAAATGGTGTCATAGAAGAACTTTGTCTGACTGACAAATGACTCTTCGTTAAGTATGAAATATGAATGTACTGTTTGTTGACATACGGTTCGCAAATAGTTATAAATCAAATTCAGTCCGATATCTGATTTATAAATGTGGGATGATGTATGCTGTGGTGTTTGGTGATTGATCGTGTGTAGGAGTTGGTGAAGCCCATGTTAAGTTTTGCATGCGACGTCATTGATGTCCGGCATTCCAGCTGGTTAGGTGGGATGACGGGAAATCCAGAAAGCCTATTAGTGCCTAATGACTATTAATACTCAGCATACTGCACTGGATCTCTGTCTTACTCTCTCACAATAATACAAACCAAAAAGCCATATTTAATTTAACTTAAAGACAACTATTGTATTATTGTGCATACAAATCCCAGCTTCTCTTGTCTATCACCACTAGATTCTCAACTCCTATATTTTCCTCATTTTAATTGACATGCTTCAGAGTAATTCCGTTTTTTTTTTTTTTTTTGGCCCAGAAAAAGCTTTGGATGCTCTTGTACAAATGTGTATAGATTTTATCCTCAATTAGAGCTACACGACTAAATGGCATGACCCATCAAGCACTTTCGCTGTTGTGAAGACCAGCTGTGGAAGTTTTTACATTACAATATAATATTTTTATGTCTATTTTTGCAATGTATCCATGATTTTCATGAGAATATGTAAAGAATGAGATATAAGCACTCTACAGGTTCTAGATGCAGAAGCTTGTTGATAATGATTAACAAAATTATTTGTTGTGATTTTACTGAAAAAGACGTGGTATGGAATTTTGAGTCAGGAAATCAACTTATAGATTTAACTCCTGTATTGGAGTATATATAGGCTGTTCAGTATATTGCAATAATAATAATACAATCATAGAAAAAAAATTACAGTGCTATGCATAAGTTTAGACACCCATGCTAAAGTTGACTAAAAAGAGGAATAAAAAATCATCTTTTGGAAATTGAACTTAATGCCTTAATTAAAAAAATTAGGAAAAATCCAGGCAGATTTTTATTTTTAAAGGCCAGTTACTTCATGGATCCAGGATACTATGCATCCTGATAAAGTTCCCTTGGCCTTTTGAATTAAAATAGCCCCACATCATCACATAGCCTTCACCATACCTAGAGATTGGCATGGTTTTATTTCAGTTAGCCTAATAGCTGGTTTGATTTGCATTGAGAGATGATCTTATGGAAAGTACTCCATGCCAATCTCTAGGTATGGTGAAGGCTATGTGATGATGTGGGGCTATTTTAATTCAAAAGGCCAAGGGAACTTTATCAGGATGCATAGTATCCTGGATCCATGAAGTAACTGGCCTTTAAAAATAAAAATGGGAATTTAACATAGGGGTGTCCAGACTTATGCACCCTGTATTGTAAGGAAGAACATTTATTTATTTACGATACATTATTCATTCACAAAGAAAATTGGTGTCCTTAAAGGTTGGATTTTTCCTATTTTTTTTAATTAAGGCATTAAGTTCAATTTCCAAAAGATGATTTTTTATTCCTCTTTTTAGTCAACTTTAGCATGGGAAAGAAAACCAAAAAACCAAAGAAAACTAAATATTCTCACCTGCAGAGGTGCCCAAGCCGTTTACTACAAAGGGACAAAAGTCAAACTTGTGTGAGCACCGTGGCCTGAAAGTAAATGTTGCATTATATCCAACTATATTCTAATAATATTGACATTTTTACAAAAATGTTAATACAAAAAGATGAATTAAATCAATGAATTAAGTTATGCTTCAGTGGCATGTTTTTTCCCCCACCCTCTTTTGATATGGCATGGTGGGACAAATCAAAGGTCATGGACCCTGGTTTGGGAATTTCTGGTCTACTATGTGTATCATACAAAATATTAAATTTTAGTAGTGTCACTGAATCAGTGGATCAGGTATTCCATACATTTATTTATTTTTTATCTTGTGGGGACATTTTGTGGTGAACTTACAAATCATTCAAAATGATCTTTTTTGAAAAAGAAAAAATGCAGAAAGTTTTCTGTGATGGGTAGGTTTAAGGTTAGGGGATAGAATAAAAAATGTATTCAGTATAAAAATCATTATGCCTGTGTGTGTGCATTCTGCAGGTGCAGCACAGGATCACAGGACAGGTGATGGCTCTGAAGATGAACACAATGGTCAGTAACAAAGCCAACATGCTGAGAGAGGTGCAACTCATGAACCGCCTTTGCCACCCCAACATCCTCAGGTGTGGCACTCACTTTTTTTCCCTTTTAAAAAAAATGTTTTGTTATATAAAAGACGGAATACTTCTCTCTGTGTGCATGGAATTAAGGCTGGGCGATATGAAAATATAACTGTCAGTTACCAGATTGATCATCAACAATATCTGGAAAAAATGACAAATATATTTCACATAGCCCCATAGTTACCATACACATATTGATTCACATGCAATCGCATGGTATGGATTAAATCTTTTCTATAGACTAGGCTAGTATTTAGTAGTGTTAGGAATAGAAAATCTATTCCAATTATGTAATTAAATTGCTTATCGTTTCCTGTGTGTGCATTTTAATGTGATTTTAAACCAAGTGCAAGAAGACACGAAAGAGAACACTAATGTACTTTTGTGTTGTTTTCTGTGCTGCACACACATCCAAAGTGCGCACATAGAGCCGCCTCTTATATAGTGCATGGACAAATACACACAAAATGATGTCAAGATATCCCTGTAAACAGTCGGTTTTGTCTGAAGTGAACGTAAACATACCTGCTGCCACCTGTTATTAATGTTAATCAAAGAACAAAAGAAAAAGAAAATAATTAACTTATCTTGATTGCCGTAAAATGGCTGAGGAGGTGGTTTCTGAGGTAGACGAGGGACTGGTGAAGGAGGAAGCCCCAGTGGAAGGAACCATGGTGGCGATGATGGTGGTAGGAACCAAGGAGGCTAGGATGGGAGGAGTGGCCAGGTGTTACACCAGAGCACAGTCAGGATGAAAGCCCATGGCGGAGTCGACGGAGGGAGGGGGCATGATGGAGTCTGACAACATCCAGGGGACGACCGACGGAGAAGCCATTGACAGTGGAGCCCTAGGCGCAGACGGAGAGCTGATGGATCCAAGTGACACCGATGGTTCAGGAGACCAAGGCGGAGCCGCAGCACTGACTCCACGAGGTTAAACCGGGATACCAGATGACTGAGGCGGAGCAACTGAGGGCCGAGGTGGCCCCAAAGGGAGGGCGGAGCCAGACAGAGCCATAGGGGTGGAGAGACGGAGCGCAGCAAATGTAAGTCCGTGGCATAGGAGGGGTGACGTCTGACCCAGGTGGAGCCGGTGGAACGAGGGAGCCGAGGTGGAGTGATGGGCACAGATGCTGGAGGTGGAGCCGGGGGAACCACTTACTTAGGTGAAGATGGCAACCGTAAGACCCGAGGCTCATCCACACAGCAATGCGTCAGGGGAAAGATGAGGGGCTGAATGGCACCAGCTGAGGTGGGGCTGAAGGGTTGGCTGAATCTGGATGAGGAGGCAAGAGAGGGAGACTGGGTGGGATTAGCGGTGATGGAAAATAAGATTCAGGGATGGAGAGACCAGCGGTGATGGTGTCAATACAGTAGATACAGGGCAGGACTGGGTTGGGAGCATTACCTCTGTTTACCAATCGATCAGCCATGCTTCAGTGTCCAGCTCCACCAATACTCCCACAGGTACAGATGTTACCAGCTCACACACCTGGTCAGACTCACTGTGGGGGCTCTGACGTTGTATCCGTCTTGCAGGATGAAGGCTGGCTGGGCTCTGTGCTCGGCGACATTTCTGTGGATGTTGGGTGGGGCTGGATCGCAATGTTCTTATCCACCACTTTGCCAGTGACAAAGGAGGATCCATCCACACATAGAGCGAAATTGATGTCCTTGTCCAGCCCAAACCAGAAACCGTCCATTAAGGAGAGGTCATCACACGTCGCACAGTGGCTGATGTTGATAAACTCCTCCACATAGTACTCCAAAGTACTGCCACCCTGTAAAATAAAAACAATTCCTCCGCTAAGTTCAGGGCAGCTTCTAGGCGCAACATTTACAGCTGCAATGTCCCTAATTGGTCTGGTATTCTGTCATGTTTAGATTCCTAAGATGATGATGATGGCAGATTAAAGGTTGTATCAGTGATTTCAGGCCCAAAACAATTGGTTTCACCAACCACTCAAAACCAAAACAAATAGTGTTTCAACCAATCACCGACAGGGGGTGGGTGTTGTGAGGTAAAATACTCCAATACTCACCTTGAGGTCTTTCTTTCTTTAGGTTTGGAGTTTCAGATGTTGGCTTATTAATAAATAAAGCTTATTAGGAGCGTTATACTTTGTTGTAGATTAAAAAATAAAAAATAAAATACATAAATATAATTTTGAATTACTTCTGTTTCTAAATAAATAAAGCAGTAATTTTTATTTCGTTATAAGTGACCTAAGGAGACTTTGGAACTCTAACCAGAAAGAAAAAAGAACCTTACCGTTTTTGCTCATGCAGAACGAACCAATCTGTTTTTAATCCCTGATTTATATATATATATTATAGCTTTAATACAAGTTTAAAAACAGTTTAAAAACAGCGCTAAACAAGTTATTATTAAGGAAAATTAAACTAATAATCATGTGGCGATAATGCCAAAAAGAAAGAAACAATGAATTTTATGCTAAAATAGGCAAGACACATTACTATGTGACATCAACAAGCATAGTTTTTAACTTATTTGCAACACTTACATACAGTAACAGCAAAGCTAATGTTTTATGTTAGTTTAAGCTCAAACTAACCAAAGTAAAACCTTTAATGTTTCAATAATTAAATTAAATTAAATTAAACGTAATTGCAGGCTATCAATTAGTGCAGTCCAACTCATGGTGTTTGTTTACAGTGTATATCAGCTGTGTTGTCTCCGGCAAGGCTTGGGTAGACGATGTAATCGTATATCGTAATATTTTTTAAGGCGTTTATCGATAAATAAATACAAATTCATATCGCCCAGCCCTACATGAAATGCTTCCCAACACTACAATGAATTGTTTACTGCACTACTGTTCAATGGCAGCACTACACCCGTTATATTTACTTGAGGTGTGTGGTTGTAAAGTCTGAACTGAATGTGATGAAAATGTGGTGGTATATTTTTGTTTGTTTGTTTGTTTTATGTATCTCATGGGGGAATTATCCGAGGTTAAAACATGCATATTTACAAAAGGAAAGCAAAAAGAAAAAAAATCCAATACTCACCTTGAGGTCTTTCTTAGGTTTTTGGGTGTATGTGTTCACGAAGGACAGCTTCATGCGCTAACAGAGGTAAGACACTGCACAGAAATCCAGACTACAGGAGTTAATTGACTGTCTGGTTGATGTGATGATAACTGTAATGTGACTACATTTACAGTACATAAATGGGGGCAACTTGGAGCAGCTGCTGGACAGTGACATATATCTGTCATGGACTGTGAGGATAGGTCTGTCTCTGGACATTGCAAGAGGGCTGCAATATCTACACAGCAAGGGCATTTTCCACCGAGATCTTACATCTAAGGTACAGACACAATTACAATGCACTGATTTATTCTATTAACACTAGGGTTGCCAACTTGAGCAAAGGAAAATAAGGGACCATCTTGGTTCTTTATGGGAAAATAATGAACAGTATAAAGGACACTCAAACATTTTGTACTGTACCACATAGTCTATGCCATTTCAGTGTATGCAGTTAAGTGTGTCTTTTTTTTGTTGTTGTTGCCCGAATTAAATGCTAAAATGAATCTCAGACAGCAACAGATTTGTTTTGCTTAACCTATTTGTACAATTTAATTTAATTAAAAAAGGGGTAAACTACAGGTAAAGGTTTTATTTTACTATAGAAAAAATAACATTGGAAAACAAAAAGCTCACAGGAAAAAGCACACATTGACTACTGCATAATCAGTTATTAATATTTCGTTGTGTTCATTATTTCTTTGCATGACAGCCTGGCCAAAAATGATGTCCACACAATTTGGCATGTTTTATTGTGTTATCACAAATGAAACAATTGACTCCAAGCACAACTACACAAAATGCTTACAAAATCTTTCATTTTAAATCTTTTTAATAATTTGAATAAAGGGTGAAGAATTTTGGCCACTACTGTGTACAACCCGATCTCATGAAATGCGTCTCTATAGCACGCATTGTGTTTATCGTGCAATTTATAAGCGAAAATTAGTATTTATGTGCATATGATACGCATTGTAAACCTCTTGGGTAGGATTAGTGATGTGGGGTAACGGTACGTGCGTATTACACGCCATAAAGTGCGTATCATATGCACGTAAAAACTAATCTTCGTATATATACATACAATATTCATGTATAACTTTGATGAAAGGTTTTGATCCACTTCAAATGTTGACTACTGTATATATTAAACTGTATGGCTGGATGTTGTGTGACTGAATATGGGGCTCATGAACAGTAACCATGTTGTCTGAATTCGGCCTAACTGTTTTGCTGCAATCAAAACGCGGATGATTTAACAGAATTCCTATTAGTAATGAGTCCCACTCGCTTTGAAGCCAGAGCAGAGGATTTTGCTTTGTTTTAAAGTCTTCCTTGACCTGCTATTGATATATGTATAATCTCTCATATTCAGGTTAGTATCCGCAAAATCCCTTTAAAACTAGTAGGTCAAATAGCATATGTCTGTGTATACACTAGACTACACTACTGATACTTTGATGTCTTAAAATAAAGGACGATTCCGTATTAATACGGAACAGTTGGCAACCCTAACCAGCACCTATGTCAACTCACTGTGCTTTGCTGCAAAGTGTTACAGTTATTGGACAAAAAAAAAAAAAAGGTTAAGATTGTACATAAAATATACACTCTGACACAACACTCTTTTTACAGAATTGTCTGGTGCGTTGTGACAGTGGTGCTTTTACAGCTGTGGTTGGGGACTTTGGGCTGGCAGAGAAAATCCCTGATTATAGGTCAGTGCATACCTTATCTTACATATAACAGAAATAATACACACATGTTATGACACACATTTAACCCAAGCAAAAGTATTACACTTATATGAGAAGACTATATTCAGAATGTTATTCCAAACATAACTCAAATACGAATTGAAGACATGCATGAAATGTTTGTTTTGCTTGTCTACAGTGATGGTGTTGAAAAGCAGCCTTTGGCAGTTGTGGGCTCCCCCTACTGGATGGCTCCAGAAATGTTAAGAGGAGAGCTCTACAATGAGAAGGTATCCTGTCTTTGAAAACGAACAAATCAATGTCCAACTCTACTCATGTGATTGTGTAACTTTATTTATGTCATGTTCATACCATAGGCGGATGTCTTTTCATATGGAATAATCCTTTGTGAGATCATTGCTCGAATTGAGGCTGACCCAGATATTCTCCCACGGACAGAGGTACATCATTCAGCTGTACAACATCACATGAAACACAGAGTCAAGCATAGAATCATAAACTGGTTTATCAGATATAGATCAAGCCTAGAGATTGTGTGAAAAAGCACTTATCACTTTTGCTAAATTTAAGTTTAAAGATTTTGTTCAAAGACAAAAACTTAAATCTTGTCTGAAAGTCTATTTCTAGTCTATTAGAAAGTCTATTGTTTAGGTAATGATAACAGAAATATTGATATTCTAAAATTGTATTGAATTGTAGGCTATTGATTGTAAAATTGTATTCTGTATCTGTAAACAAAACAAACTTAATGCAGAAATAATTCGATTTATTTTGGCCTTGCGTCACTTACTCCCATGGTTTTTTATAAACATGACGCATGTGCATATCAGGGGGGCAGCGTTTCATATTATGTTGAAGCTTCCCCGGGCGCCGCCATTGGCTATCAGACCATCACCTGCTGTTAGCATCCCATTGACTCCCATTCATTTTGGCGTCACTTTGACAGCGAATAACTTTACATCTGAGGCGTTTAAAGACTCCATTTGTCCATTATTTATTTCTAAAGAAACACGAAAATGTATAAAAGGCTCCATTACCTTGTATCTTACGTTATGGCCCCGTAGAAGCAGTTTTTGTAAAAATAGGCTAACGATTGCGTCATACCAACGCGACTCTCTGTCGCACAGTAGAGAGATTACCGTATGGACAGGAGGAGAAGCTCGCGCACAATCAGGGGGACGTGGAGGCAAAATGACAAAATAATTAATCAGAATACCTAGCAAAAGTTTCTCCTGCTCCAAGATCATGGGCAGCTCCTACTCACGCTCTCCGTCTCTGCACGTTTCGGAAGGGAATGATTCAGATTTCGCTTGGCACAGCTACTAGAAGACAGACGGGTTGCTCACGTCACATCTACGTTGTCAAGCTCAGTGTGAGTCTGCGCAGTACACTCGACCATCAGGAAGTTAGTGCTTCTAATTGACTTCACATGCCTCCGTTGAATCCAATGGGGTCGCTGTGTCCAGTTTATATACTGTCTATGGTGCATATGAATAACTATATTTAATCTAAATCTGACGTTAAATTGAGCACGACCACTAGTGCGCTGCCTCCCTCTGCTGGTCAAGCATCATGTTGCATATTTCAACAAAGTAGTTCATTTTATTTTAGAAAGCAACACGTTGTTCATTATTGAAGTTAAATATGTATCTCAAGTTTGTCTATGTGTGTATTTGTATTCTGTCTGAAGATGCCTGATTAGTGTAATACATATGAAATAAAATGTTCTTTTTGACTGTAGGATTTTGGACTGGATGTGGAAGCCTTTGGGCATATGGTGGGAGACTGTCCACCTCCATTCCTTCGCCTGGCTGTCAATTGTTGCAATGTAAGCTACGTACCCAAACTTAAAATAAAACTGTAAATTCAAAAACACATAGGACTGTAGATCTGTATAAAACTGTTCATGTTTTTCACTGAGATTGTCATTTATGTGTTATTCTTTGTCTATGGTAGATGAGTGCAGACAGTCGCCCTGCCTTCTCTGAAATAGTAGTGACACTTGAGAGGAACGAGAGAGAAAGAGTGAAGAGTGAAGTTCCAGTCATCCTAGGTAAGCATGTTACAAATAACATGGGCAAACAACATGGCCAGGAAATCAGTGCGCTAAATCAGTGTAATGAATTATTATTTATAATCATTGATTAAATAAATAAATAATTGATTTTAAGCCCACGTGCATATATATTGTGTGTGGGGTCAGTTTAAATTTTTAAAGAAATTAATACTTTTATTAATCAAGGATGCATTAAATTGTGATGGTAAAGGCATTTATAATATAACAAAAGATTTCTATTTCAAATAAATGCAGTTTTGAAAAAAATATATAAATCAAAAATATTAAGTTGTACTTTTTTTAACATTCAAAATCAGAAATGTGTCTTACGCCCCAAATAATACAAAGATTTCTAAAGGATTATGTGACACTGAAGACTGGTCATTTTAAATTGTAATAATATTTCACAAGATTACTGTGTTTGCTGTATTTTTGAACAAATAAAGCTCTTGCCAACCCCAGAATTCTGAATGAAAATGTAAATTTACTGGTTTAAACTTGAACTCTTTTTACAACACTTTCTTTACCACTCTTAAAGAAATAATGTCATTGTTGTGGTTTCCTCAGAACCCATTGCCATTGACGTCAGCCCGTATAGGAGAAGAAGCTCACCATGCTATCCCGGTGACCAGCGCCTGTCACGTAGTCAGTCAGACGTATTGCCCCCTGCCACATCACCATGTTTAGGCACTCCTGCACGGGTCAACCCATTCTCTCTTCGCCAAGACCTCAACGGCGGTCGCATCAAGCTGTTCGACACCCCTAGCAAATCTGTCATCTCTCTTACCTTTACCCTTCCACCACCTCCAGACCCTTGTGCCTCCCCACCACTAAACGGGAGCCCGGGGCTCCGAGGACCCCCTCGAAGGTGTCGGTCCCTGCCGTGCACCCCTGATCTGGGTCGACAGCTACCCTTCCGGGACCAAGAGGGCCGGGAAGAGGATGAGAGAAATGAAGAACTGGGTGATGGAATGAAAGAGGAAGAGGCGGAAGGACGGCAAGATGTGGTGGAGGACACAGGCCTGGTTCTGGACTTAGATATGGTGTCTTTAGAACGGGTAGAAGAGGAGGAGGAAGAGGTGGAAAAGGAGGGCCTGAACCTCACAGAGCCCATGGACTGTAGTAGTTCGCCCGACACAGCAGAAGGAAACGTGTCAGGAAAGCGGCTTATTAGCGGTTCTTATTCCCCGTCCTTAAAATCCAATGGTTGGGCTGCGCCCATCTCAAACGGACCAACGTTATTACCTCCCCTTCCCCGTTTGGACAACAACAATGGACTGCTGAGGCCTGGGCGGCCGTTTGCATGGGCTAGACTCAAAGGATACCGAGGCCCTGCCCCGGAGCCTTTACCGCCCACTAATGAACAAGACGATGTCATGTCATGTCCGGCCTGCTGTCTGGCTGGGTTCAGCTTCCCTTCCTTGTGCCTGCGTGGACCACCTCCCTCGCACCGTGGACCTCCACGACGACCTTACAGGAACTTTAACAGAAGGGAAGCGTCTGCAGCCACAGCAAAGGGACTGCTCTGTCGGGGAGCAACGGGTCTGGCTCTATCCACTGCAACCTGTGAGCCAGGGTTACCTCTGCCAGAGGCCCAGACCTAAAGATGACCACTGCAACATCTCAGAAACTGCTCAATATTTACAACGCAACGCATCCCTGATGTTAGTATGGTTATCTTACTGGATGCAGTGTGGGATGAAACATTGAAATAGAGGTATGGTTCACCCAAAAATGAAAACTGTCATCATTTACCTGTACGACTTTCTGTATTCTGTGGAACACAAAAGATGATGTTCAGACAGTGAAAGTCAGTCATGTCCAATGTTATTTAAAACATTCTTCAAAATACAGTTTTACAGAATAAAGAAAGTCTTTTGACGTGGGTGAGTAAATCATTTTCTAGGGCTACACAGTATATCGAAATAAATTCAATTTTGCGAGATGGCTTAGTGTGATTGTCAAATTGTGCTGGCTGCAATTTATTTAAATAAATATATGCACTACCATTTTTAGCGGATTGCATTTAAATGAATACAGTGCCATGCTTTACTCTGAAAACAGGCAGTGCATATATTTATTTGCTGGCAACTTGCAAAAACAAAAGCTTGATGGCTAAGATGCAAATATTAGTATAACAATTTGATGGTTTTACAATAAAATACAATTATTTGGTAAGTATTTTTATTTTATTTTACAGTACAATAGTATTATTACCATATGTTATTTAATAATAATCACAGCAGCACAAAAACAGTGGGAATGTGGCCTATGAAAACTTAAGTGGAAAGAGATAAGGTCACTTTATAGGTGCCCGCTGTCTGATATAGGTTTGAGTAAGATATTGAAAACACCCACATTTTTTAGGTTTTCCCAAATTGTTCAGCCCTTAAAAGAATGGTTCACACTCAAAAAAGTTAATCTTTTTAAATTATTTTTTTATTTTCTATGCAGGAGCACTCCCTTATAAAATCACCCCATTCATTCTAAAATATATATATATATTTCTTTTTTTTTTTAAATATAGTTATATGTCATCAGCAAAATTTCAAATTACAAAATGTTGTGCTGTCCTAGAATTTTCGTTTTTGAGTGAACTATACCTTCAAATGTGTGCATTAGAAACACATAAGTTAAAAGTGAGAAATGAAAGGCATGCTGGTACCATAGTGCCAGTTCTTTGTCATGGTGTTTTTTTTTTTTTTTTGTACTGTAATTCAGAATAACTTAATATCATCGCTTTACAATACTGTCTGCTTTTTATCGTGTGCTCTTTTTGTGCTCCATAAATGTTTGACTGACTCAAAGCCACTGTTAAAAAAAAAATTTAATAATAATATTTAAGGGTGACCTATGTGAAAATAGTGGCATGTCAAACATTTTATGTGTATTATCTCATGTATTTATTTATTAGATAAGCATTCCTCTGAAGGACTGAGTTCTCTTCACTTTGCTGTGAGAGTGGATTAGGGTGTGTGACACTGAGTACTGATGTCAGACATTTGTTGATACAATTTTGTGATACACTTGTATGTTTAGATGCAATGTATGCAGTAATTCTGTAAACTGTACTGTTTAATAGGCATTTTTTTAAATGAAAAGTTCCACGTTTTGAGTTTTACACAAATGAAGATGTGTAGGAGTGCCTGTAAAGGATGGCAGGATACTTTTTTTTTTTTATCTCCCCCTAGTGGTCAGGAGGACACACTCTTGTTAGATCACTGCTGCTGTTATTTAAAAAAAAAAAAAGAAAAAAAAAAAGATTCCTCTTACATGACTGATGTTTGATTTACCTTCATGTTTGATCTAGTTTCTAGATCTTTTTTTTTTTTTTTTATGTTCAAGGTATGGAATCGTGTTTAAAAAAGTAAAATAGCATCTTGCACAAAGTGTTTCCTGATGTCACTGACATTTACTCATGACAGTTATGTGACACACCCCAACACATATGATCTACACATCTGGTTTCTGTTTCATATTCAGTCTTTACTTTATGCAGAATCTTAGACGGTCTGTAATGCTGAAGTGCAGATTAAACCTCAAAAATACGTTCACTGAATTTCCTTATGCTTGTGAACGTACATCTGCTTATGTTATAAGATGAGCATAGGAAGTATCTGCATGCTGAGTACTGTACAAAACAGTGATCTGTACATATTAATGCATGACAATAGGCATAAAGCTGTCTAGCGCATTGAAACTTCCCTTCATACTGGCATCAGAAGTGAAGTTGTCTCAAGGCGTTTTGTCTTATTCGGATCTGAATTCAGATGAGATATGGATGCAATAAGTGCTCTTGCTTTAAGCAGAAAGTTATATTTCTTATAGTTTGATGAGTAAAATGGTAAAAAGAATGAACTTGTTAGGTTCTTGTAAAGTACATTTTTTAATACTAATCTGTGAAGTAACATTGGGCTGTAAATCTCAGAGAGCTGATAATGAAATATCTGATTAGTTTTTACTTTTCCATGCACGCAAGAGAACTGATCGTGTGTAATATATCTAGCACAGACATTCAGAACTTGCCTTCTTTGTGTCAGTGATGAAGTGATGTTATTGCAGATAGGGGATGGATGGATTCGTAAGGTCCGTGTTACTGTATAAAATTTGTTTCTTTCTAAGAGAGATCCTCTTTCTCTGAAAACAAAGCACTTATCACTATGATTACTGTTACTAGTTCTGGGGAACCGCAGCTTTAATAAATGTCAATGAGTTGTTATTTATGAAAATGTCATGAAATAAAAAACATTGAATGTAGAAACTGTCTTTTTCTTTTTTTCTTCTTTTTTTTTTTAAACATTAAAACTGAGTTGAAATGTTGACAGAAATGGTTAGCTGAATCTTAAAAACTGACAAGCATTGTGAAGAGCCATAAACGCAGGTTCCAGTCTGGCCTGCATATATTCCCACTCTCCTGTCAGCAAAATGATCAGATAGGAACAAGACTGACATTGGCACAGATGTTTAACTGTAAAAAGATTTTAATAGATACATTTTTGCTGTAGGCCTATATTCAAATGTAACAAAACAACCCAAAATATAACAGCCTATAAAAGTCTGAAAAAAGTAATATAGGCAATACCACTGTTAAAATAGAACCTTTAAACAAAATTGTTATCAAACATCTGTTCTTCTAATGTTCTGCTATTATGTGAGTAAACAGCATGTTGGGATAATAAAACAAAGTAGGCTTTAACAATTCTTTTAAAAACCAAATTGAAATTTTAATACCCCTCTTTGAACAGCCACCTTAACGTGGTGGAGGGGTTTGAGTACCCGAATGACCTTAGGAGCTATGTTGCCCGGGGCTATATGCCCCTGGTAGGGTCTCCCAAGGCAAACAGGTCCTAGGCGACGGGTCAGACTAAGAGTGGTTCAAAATACCCTTTATGAGACAAATTAAATCAAGAACCGTGACGTCTCCCGGTATGGCGCAGCCGGGGCCCCACCCTGGAGCCAGGCCTGGGGTTGGGGCTCGTATGCGAGCGCCTGGTGGCCGGGCCTCCCCCCACGGGGTCCGGCCGGGCTCAGCCCGAAGGAGTGACGTGGGGCCGCCTTCCCGTGGGCTCACCACCTGCAGGAGGGACCGTAAGGGGCCGGTGCTGAGAGGATCGGGCGGCAGTCGAAGGCGGGGGCCTCGACAACCCGATCCCTGGACACGGAAACCAGAGAATCCCGATCCAGAGACTGAGCTTCACATCACTTCTGCCGATCCAGAGACTGAGCTTCACGTCACTTCTGCCGATCCAGAGACTGAGCTTCACGTCACGTCCGGCCGTCAAGAGTCTCGTCCCGCCGAGACTGAATCTGTTCCTGAGCCTGAATCTGTTCCTCTTCCTGCGCCTGTGTCTTCGGACAAGATGGCCGACTCCACGCCTGTGTCTTCGGACAAGATGGCCGAAACCACGCCTGTGTCTCCGGACAAGATGGCCATCGCCAAGCCAGTGTCTCAGGACAAGATGGTCTCCGTCGAGCCAGTGTCTTCGGACAAGATGGCCGCCGCGGAACCGGTGTCTGTTCCAGTTCCTGATCCGGAACCGGTGTCTGTTCCAGTTCCTGAGCCGGAACCGGTGTCTGTTCCAGTTCCTGAGCCGGAACCGGTGTCTGTCCCAGTTCCTGAGCCGGAACCGGTGTCTGTTCCAGTTCCTGAGCCGGTGTCTATTCCTGTGCCGTGGCCGCCCGAGGGGTCGTCTCCGCCGTGGCCATTCAAAGGGTTATCTCCTCCCTGGCCTCCTGAACGAACTGCTCCGCCCTGGTCGCCTGCACAGCCTGATCCGCCCTGGTCGCCTGCACAGCCTGATCCACCCTGGACATCCGTTCTGCTGCAATCTACAGGTCCTTTTCTGCCCCACGGACCTGGCCCTCCATCCCGCCCCCGGATCCGCCTCTGCTCCACCTCCCTCCTGGACTGTTTTTGGAGCGTCTGGAAGCCGCTCTTTGGGGAGGGGCTATGTAACGATCACCAGCTGGAGTGCCTCTGAGAGTCACCAGAGGGCACTCCACACCAGACTGATCACATCACAAACTCAACTTCCCATCATGCCGCTTACCTGGGACTGATTGCACATACACCTGCAGCTCATCCACACTCATCTCATACACCTGCAGCTCATTCACATACACCCATATAAACCTGTCACTCTTCAGTTCACTGCGAAGTATTGCATTGCCCCGGTGTACAATTTCTGAGCGTTTTCCCTGTGTTTGCTGAACTGTTACTGACCTTGGATTGTTTATACCGACTTCTGATTCTTCTGCTGCCTGTCTTGACCCGGATTGTTCATTGGACTGTGATTCCTGCCGCCTGCCTCGACCCTTGCCTGTTTTCTGTTTCTGCTCTGAGATTATCTCCATTGTTCTGTCTGCCCCTGATTTACCCTGCCTGTTTATTCTAATAAAGCTGCAATTGGATCTTACTGCATCCTCCACATCATTACACTGTCATTGTAGTCCTGTGACATAGTAGAGTCATATGCTCTATACATATGTTTCTTTGTTTTGTTTTTTCCCTGAAAAGGATTTATATTGTTGCTGTGTTCATGTTCAGCTGCTGAAATTGAAAGTAAAGTGACACAAGATTTCAGCATAAAGACAGGTACTGCGTAACAGGAATAACAAGTTTTGCTGTCTGATAAAAGCAAAAATACTTTTCAGAAAGACTGCTGGTGATTTATGGTCTGAGGCACACCCTTACGATATATGAATGATCAATATACACTCACCTAAAGGATTATTAGGAACACCATACTAATACTGTGTTTGACCCCCTTTCGCCTTCAGAACTGCCTTAATTCTATGTGGCATTGATTCAACAAGGTGCTGAAAGCATTCTTTAGAAATGTTGGCCCATATTGATAGGATAGCATCTTGCAGTTGATGGAGATTTGTGGGATGCAAATCCAGGGCACGAAGCTCCCGTTCCACCACATCCCAAAGATGCTCTATTGGGTTGAGATCTGGTGACTGTGGGGGCCATTTTAGTACAGTGAACTCATTGTCATGTTCAAGAAACCAATTTGAAATGATTCGAGCTTTGTGACATGGTGCATTATCCTGCTGGATGTAGCCATCAGAGGATGGGTACATGGTGGTCATAAAGGGATCGACATGGTCAGAAACAATGCTCAGGTAGGCCGTGGCATTTAAACGATGCCCAATTGGCACTAAGGGGCCTAAAGTGTGCCAAGAAAACATCCCCCACACCATTACACCACCACCACCAGCCTGCACAGTGGTAACAAGGCATGATGGATCCATGTTCTCATTCTGTTTACGCCAAATTCTGACTCTACCATCTGAATTCTCAACAGAAATCGAGACTCATCAGACCAGGCAACATTTTTCCAGTCTTCAACTGTCCAATTTTGGTGAGCTCGTGCAAATTGTAGCCTCTTTTTCCTATTTGTAGTGGAGATGAGTGGTACCCGGTGGGGTCTTCTGCTGTTGTAGCCCATCATTCAGTTTGGACTTAAGGAGATTGTCTTGACCAGGACCATTGTCTTGACCAACTGCCATGTGATTGGTTGATTAGATAATTGCATTAATGAGAAATTGAACAGGTGTTCCTAATAATCCTTTAGGTGAGTGTATTAAATGATGAATAATATATTGTGTAAATGTATTACAATATATTGAATAATACATAAGGAATTGTATTATTTTTCATGTATTGAAAAATATGTGGCAATATATTTACTTACATATCATAATGTTATGTATTTTTATATTTAGTAATGCACATCATAACCTATAGATGTACATGTATGTGAATAAATAATATTGAACATATATTTACTTGCAGTACAAACATAGAAATATATAATGTAATATATTCCTTATATTTTATAATTATTTACATTAGATATGTTTCATAATTTCATATAGTTAGTTTACTATAGCACAACCACACCTGCATGTACTAAATCATTTAGCAAGGAGACTATCACTGTGCTGAAGAGCACACAACCATTTTTTATAATAAATAAATCAACATATAATCTATAGGACATTAGGCCAATCGTCAACCTAACCACAAGCTCTACTCTTTAGCACAATGGTGACCCCAAAAACTAGGACATACCAGAAACCCTTTTAAATTCCAAAATAATATAAACACTAACAGATCTCCCACTATATTAATATTGAGCAAAACACATGAAATAACACTTAATTTTAACATTTGACTCTCCTTTAACAGTCAGAAGAAAAGCATTCTGGGAACTAGAAATCTGCTGTAACTCATTCTGTGAATGTGTGTGTATATACATTCACATTTATATGGGAACATGTATGTGCAATATACACAATAAAGGATAAATATGAATATTAGGCATGTAATGCTATTTTTATATAAATATATTGCCATACATGAAAAAAGCATATTTCAGTATATTGAAAAATATAAGCAGAAGTTTCAGAAATGTACAGCAAGAGTCAAAACAGTGATGCGGTAAAGTAATATTGTGTTTATTTATATGAATAATACACTTTACAATTGGGTCAACTGTACAAGTGTATTTCTTGTCAGTAGTATTAAGATTCAGCTTGTGTCAAAAATGATTGATGGCTTTTTAATTAATGATGATTGATGGGGTTGACCTTTTGACCTTGCCCCTCCCCCTGCCCTTGGGTTGACCTTGACCTGCCCTTGCCCTAGCGGTGACCTTGTGTGTAATTGAATAATAGGATAATTGAATAATAGGATAATTGGATAATATGTCTATAACCTTGTGAGTAGGGCTCACCTGCGATAATTAATGCGATATGGCTCAGCTTGTCAGTGAACTACGGCTCTGTGTTGTAAATGCCGCTCCATCTGAAAGCAGATGATGGCGATTTACTACTAATCAAGGAACCGGCTTTACTGACAAGATGCGCAAAACAATGTCATGCGATATATCGCCCAGCCCAACTTGTGAGTATAAGTGGATTCATTGTTTAATATTTGAACTTTTATATAATGGAAGTTATAAGGGTTATAGATATCAGGATGTGTGTCGCATACAGGCAGTGGCATCCTTAAGTTGTATCTGTGAGAAAATGACCACATAGGCCTATCTTCAGAGAGAGAGAGAGAGAGAGAGAGAGAGCGAGCAACAATGAAAACATTTAGAAACTATGAACCCTCAGGCTGTCCCCACTGATAGGCTGCTTAAGGTCCTTCCGATCAGCGCTGCGTCTTCTGAGCAAGAAGTTACTTGACAATCATTAATGATAGCTTCAGGATATAGGCTGATAATGATTTTTGTACTGTAACTGCATATTATATCCCGTACACCTAAACACGACCATCACAGAAAACGGCATTTTTACATTTAAAAAATAAATAAATAAATAAATAAATAAATAATTTAATTTAATTTCTAAGCTGTTTTTTCACACACTCACACACACACACACACACGGTTCTAAAAAATAAACTAATCTCTATTTTTAAATTAAATTATAATAAATAAAATATATAACCAATGAATAATAACATATGTTACTAAAATGTATTTAAAAAATGTAAACATAGTTTTAGCTAAATGAATATATAAATAAAAAGTATATATATGAACACCTTCCATTTTCAGAGCACTGAAGAAGTAGTTGTTTATGCAATGATAAAAAACAAATTAACAAATCAACTTAACAGTTTAAGTTGTCATAAACAAAACAATCCCAGACCCTCCCATTGATAAACCACAGTGTGAAAGGAATGTTCCTCACAGAGAGGAGAGGAGTTACAGACCAGATGAGCCTCGGGGGACAATGTCACAGTAAAGCTAGCCTGCGTTCCAGAGCATTCTACATCCAGAGTTCTATTCATACTAAATTCATTTAAAAGCATAACCTTAAAAGTTTAAATTAGATATTTTAAAATTAAAAGACTGTTTAAATCAAATCTTTAAAGTTTTATTAAAGTCATATTTTCTATATATCTTCTTAGAAGATTACTGTAATGATTTTGTTTAACAGTGACCTAAAGTATAATTGTTATTAAACAATGTCTGTTCAAAAACTTTAAGATTGTTGAAAAACTGTAGGCCTACTTAGTCGTCTTAAATCTCATTTATATGAAAAGATTCAATCAGCATTTTTTTTTTTTTTTTCATCCATGTGGGGTTTCCATTTTTATGGTGGGGGCTTTCCATAGCCATAATGATTTTTGTACTGTAACTGCTATCCCGTACATCTAAACACGACCATCACACATTTTCAAAAATTAAATAAATAAATAAATAATTTAATATAATTTCTAAGCTGTTTTTTCACACACACACACACACACACACACACACACACACACACACACACACACACACACACACACACACACAGCCATGTTTATGTGATTTGTGATGACATTCCATAGGCGTAATGGTTTTTATACTGTACAAACTGTATATTCTATCCCCTTACACTAACCCTACCCCTAAACCTACCCATCACAGGAAATTCTGCATTTTTACATTTTTAAAAAAACACTGCTTAGTATGTTTTTAAAGCCATTTGAAAAATGAGGACCCCCAAAATGTTCTCATAAATCACGTATTTTCCTGAGTGTCCTCATTTGCTGGTGTGTTATCATAAAAATGTCCTCAGTTGTCATGAAAACAAGTACACACACACACACACACACACACACACACACACACACACACACGCACAGTCGGTTCTTAAAAATAAACTAATCTTTATTTTTAAATTAAATTATTATAAATAAAATATATAACCAATGAATAATAACATATGTTACTAAAATGTATTTAAAAAATGTAAAAATAGTTTTAGCTAAATGAATATATAAATAAAAAGTATATGTAACCAGGGCAAAAATATCCTGTAGCCTACTCATGCTAACCCGCCTCTGGAGGGCACCCTGGTGCACATGGGTAGTGCAGTAACGGATAGAAAAGGAGAAGTTGTTTTTTGCCGATATCAGAGCCCGTCTACGGAGAGCCTGCCCACTCCCTATTAAGCCCTATTGTACCGAATTTTGGTTGTAGTACCACCAGAGTTCCACTGGGGGCGCTCGCCATGAGTGCAGAATGAATGGGAGTCAATGGGGCTAGACGGCTAAATTTGTCTCTTTCACCCGATTGCCGTTGAGAAATCTCAGATCTGATTGTAGATTTTGCAAGTTCAACATGGGTTTTAGGTCGAAAGTTGAATGAACGAGTACTTATGTCGTTTTGATTTCTTACAGGTTGAGTTGTTGTTGCCCATAACACGCTAGCATTCTGCTAATGACGTCAGCATTCTGACGTCATTGACATTTTGAAAGACTTTTTTAAAGCAAATAAGTGACTCTAAAAAATCTAACACCCAGCAATGTGTAATTTCTTTGCATCTTCTTTCGAATACAACATTCAAATTACTAGACAAAAAATTATATCCTGAGAAAAGTGGATTTTGAGGGGTATACCGCCATTGACCTCCATTCATTCTGCACTCGTCCTGTGAGCGCCCTCATATGGAATCGGAGTGGAACTGCAACCAGTTCAGAAGCCGGAAGTGTAGTGAGAGTGAAACTTCTCGCCATATTAGACATTCTCTGCCGATATATAGGCTGTGTCCAAATTCAGGGTCTGCATCCTCCTTAGGATCCTTCCTACCCGGTTGAAGGAGGAGGGGTCCTCCGACGACCGCAAAGCCCGGAAGTCGGTGTTTGTGAATTTGGACAGCCTACCCTTCTTTCACATATTTTCAGAGGAGAAAGGCCGCGAAATTTAAAAATACTACTGTTACTGTGTCACGAAATGTAGTTTTAAGAGTTTTTCAGTCGACAATGTAGTTGTTTAAAGCTCAAATCTGTGGTTTATTTATAAAGAGAGCGCCATTTTAAAAAATGTTATCTGACGGTTTCGGAGTTGTGAGATCCAGGGATCACCGGGCGCTCAGCGCTCATGTACCCCGCCGAGAACAGCCTTGCCTCGGCTACGTTCTGACGTTCGCCGCTGTCAGTCTAGTGAGAATAATTCGTCTTGTGTTTATCTAACAGGCGATCTTTGGTTTCGTAATCTATAATTTGTTCCTTGGCAGATTGTTGTGGCTGAGGGCAAAGTGAAGTTTCATAACTTTATATATTTAGGCTTATTTAACTTTAACGGTGTAGCCTGCTGTATGTTTGACTGAATAATCGTTTACTTTATTTCTTGACTTGTAGCTTCTTATACCTTTTAAAAACTGAAATTTAACAAAAAGAGACAGGGTTGCGTCATTTTATTTTATATAGCCTATGTAATAATATGTTAAAATGTATAAATTTACATTATTTATTATTGTTATTA
Organism: Rutilus rutilus; assembly: GCF_951802725.1. Classification (NCBI taxonomy): domain Eukaryota; kingdom Metazoa; phylum Chordata; class Actinopteri; order Cypriniformes; family Leuciscidae; genus Rutilus; species Rutilus rutilus. The sequence continues at coordinate 33,808,013 of NC_140210.1, read as the reverse complement.
TAATAATATACCACTTGCAATTATCAATCTGTTATAGTTATGCTGTTAAATTATTTTACTCTTCATAGTAACTATTTAACTTATTATTTTTTATTGTCTATATTCTGTAATTGATATTTCATATTCTATTGCTATTATTATAGTATTATACATAAACTATATGCTATTATCAATATATTATTATTATTATTAATTATTATTATTATTATTATTATTATTATTATATTAGTACTTATGATATTATATAATTATACTTTTCATTACTATTTTATTTGCTGTATACTGTTTGTTTATTTTATTGACTAAACTGTTTACTATTAGCCTACCTCTCACTTTATCTTATATTTACTATTTGCATTGCACTGTAGTTGTACCATATCATATGTATTACCATAAAGGATCCATCAGTTATCTTTGTTATTGCTAAAATCGGGTCAATGACAGAATATGCTTTTCCCACAATAAGAAAACTTTATTTAATTTAATGTGAAAATTAAATTATATCTCAGTATGGGGGTGTTCACAATTCTTATCCAAGAATGAAAAGCCAAATACATGACAAGCCTGAGCTTTGCCCATTCCTTATTAAAAAAAAAAAAAAAAAAAAATTTCAACCACTGAAAAAATATTTTTTTTTGAAAAGCCAGTTTTTAAAAAACTTGCATCGAAAAGCATACTCCTCTCCCACTCCGCTACCGCTCGCTTCGTCCGCCATTACGCTCTGCCGAAAAGAATTATGGGATAGGTAGGACGGGAAAGGATCCACCACACCCATCCTTCCAATTCGGGGAAAAGGAGGACGTATTTGTGGGCCGCATTTGAAGGATCCTACGAATTTGGACAGCCTTCGTCGCGGCGCTGTGACGTAACATCCTTCAAATGAGTACTCCGAAGGATGTAGACCCTGAATTTGGACACAGCCATAGACATTTCAGAGCACACGTGAGCTGAAGCGCGTTGGAAACTAACACCAACTTGTTCGAAAGAAAAAGGGGAAACCCCAAATTTGGTGTTTTGTTTGTTGAGCGGTTGGAGCAGTGATTGATCGCACGGATTCCGTATTTCTCCCGAGTGCCAGAGATTTCTGTGTGGAACGATCATACATTCCACAGTGACGGTGATTGAGCAGGGGAGAACGAAGAGTCGTGAGTTCACATGAGATGACCGCTGCGTGAGCTTTCTAGTGCGGTGCAGCGCCTTACGGAAAAGCATAATAAGCCACTACCGTTGTTTATTTGGGGTATAAGTGCTCACATAAACAGTTTGGGGTATTCTGTTTTATTTTTGAGAAAGTTACAATTATTTGCATAAAGCTGAAAATGGAAAATTAACACAAATTGAGTATTGTGAAAGAGAACTTAGGCCTACTGAGGGGAAGATACGGAAGTGTGACTGACTATTATCTTTTATTTTGGTTTGTTTCTTTGTACATTTGTGGAACATTGTGATTCACAGCGTACGTGGCGAACTCTGTTTGAAAGTGTTCCCTTTTGTTCTTTTCCTGTTGTTACTGTATAAATTAATATACCTGCCCACAAACGGAAACCCGTTTTTTAGATGTTTGGTTGTGTTTGAGTTTTGTATAGTGAACACATTTTCAATGCCACATATATAACACCTTCCATTTTCAGAGGACTGAAGAAGTAGTTGTTTATGCAATGATAAAAAACAAATTAACAAATCAACTTAACAGTTTAAGTTGTCATAAACAAAACAATCCCAGACCCTCCCATTGATAAACCACAGTGTGAAAGGAATGTTCCTCACAGAGAGGAGAGGAGTTACAGACCAGATGAGCCTCGGGGGACAATGTCACAGTAAAGCTAGCCTGCGTTCCAGAGCATTCTACATCCAGAGTTCTATTCATACTAAATTCATTTAAAAGGATAACCTTAAAAGTTTAAATTAGATATTTTAAAATTAAAAAAACTGTTTAAATCAAATCTTTAAAGTTTTCTTAAAATCATATCTTCTATTTATCTTCTTAGAAGACTTCTGTATAATATAAATGATTTCACTTAAATTTAACCTAAGGTATTATTTTTAACATTATCATTATTAATTATTAACAGTGTCTGTTCAAAAACTTTAGATTTAAAAAAAATAAAGCAAAATCTATGCTTAGGCGTCTTAGATCTTATTTATACAAAAATATTTCAAACAGTATTTTTGTCCATACAACATGGACCATGTTGTCAAAGTTTGTCACAATGTTTTGTTGTTGTTGTTGTTTTTTGTTTTGTTTTTAAGAAATCCGAGGACTCCACATTGCTCTTATTTAGACTAAGTTGTATAATTTGGAAAATCACCACACATTTTCAGAGACGCTATGTGCCTCTGTGGTCCGTGACACGGCATAAGTAAAGTTTGTCTAGAGCGAATATTTAATTTTACTCATCTTAATTCAAAGCATGATCTTACTTTTTCTTCGGTAGCTATGATCTATTGCACATATAAGATGTATAAGATCATTTTTACTTTTCTTGTATCTCCCGAACTATCCTTAATCCGTGTGGAAACACACTGGGTGAAACCCTTTACTGAGAATATACTATCGGTTATCTACTCAAAATATTTTTTTAAAAGTTTAAAATGTTAGCATTTGTTGATGCGACAGGCTGTCTATCTGTTGGCCGCATGAACAGACTTTGGGGAGAGCTGATGATACTATAGCAGGAAGCATGCCCTTTGACCTCCTCGATTTTGGAGGCTTTTTTGTTAAAGACCCCACAAGTTAGTCCTTAAAGGTGTTTAAATTACAAAATACCATTTTTCAACCGAGTGAATCTACACATGAGAGGCCTTCAGAAGTCGTAACTTCAAGGGTCAACGGCTTAGGTCAATTAGCGAAAACACTGCATGTGTAAGGTAGTTCCCTTTCGAGAACGGTCACTTCGTATTGCATAATTCAGTGGGGAAACTTTTTTTGGTTTCTGAGTTGGGTGTGTACGTCAGGTGTATTACCTTAATTACCTACGGTGTATTACCTTAATCACTGTCTTGTTTGCTAAAACATAGCACCATTTTGAAACATATCAGCAACTCCGCTAGGCTTAAGGCCTACATTAATCCGGATACATTTGAAAACGGCGTTTTCGTTTATAAACGCTCTCCGTCCACACTAGCGTTTTCAAGCGTTTTCGGACGTTTCAGTGTGGATGAGAAACTTTTGAAAAACGCCTGAAAACACGAAATTCACCTTTATTGCGCATGTGTAAAACCCCACAAACGCTCACTGATATGATTCAGATGGAAAAATAAATAATAAAGTTATCGCGCAATTCTTCTGACAGGATAATTTTATTTAGTAAAATATCTCACCATTCACTGATGCGTCCAGGTCGCACGCAGACACCATATGTTTGGTCTAAAACGCGACTGTTCTCATGTATTACCGCAGGACAGCAAATGTGAGTAAATTCTGTCATCTTTGCAGGACTGTGATATGAAGAGTGTGCAATGTAGAATATTTTTAGCAATAGTGTGAAAGTGAATAGCACATAACAGGCACAATACTGGTATAAACGTGAATACCTATTGGTACAATATGCGTCACATGACTAAAATTACGTCATCGTTTTTAAATCTCTCCGGTTTCACAGTCCACACTACAACGCAAAAACGGCATTTTCAAATGTATACGCTTTGGAGTGCGTTTTCAAAAAGCTTCGTTTTCCTTAATAAAAACGCCGTCTCAGTGTGGACGGAAGGCCAAAACGGAGAGAAAAAGATGCGTTTTCAAACGAAAACGTATTAGTGTGGACATGGCCTAAGATATTTTTTACACAGTGGGGTTAGTTGTAGCACAGTGTTACCACTAAGCCGCCAAGTGTACAACAATAATGTAATGAAAACAGGGAGCCACACACCTTTTCATGTTTATTTATTTATTATTAGTTATTTTTTTATATATTTATTTTGCCACATTTAACTTTTTTGGACTTTGTTGGAATTTAAATGTCAAAGATCACTTGTTTTTTATTAAAAACTCTGTTTTTCATGCAATAAACCCTTTAAAATGTGATTTTTAGCTCATTTTTATTATTATTACTGTTATTAATAATAATAAAAAAAAAAATGATCACCAAAATGATTTGATATGACAAAAAAAAAAAACATTATAGTTCCAACTTATTTGTTTAAAACATTTTAATTTAATTTAAAAACAAAAATAAATTATAAAACTGGAATTCATTTTTTAAATGTGGTGGGCATATCGTGGGCTGCATTTGCATTCTTGACGGGCTGCAGGTTGAGAACCACTGCTCTAGAGCAAGTGTCCAGGCATGTTGTTGTCTTCACGGATGCCTCCACCACCGGCTGTGGTGCCACGTACAACTGGGCATGCAGTTTTGGGTATTTGGATGGGCCCCCAACTGCATGGGCCCACCATCTCTTCCTATGGAGTCAGAAGCATCTGAGGTCGCCTCTTGCCATTCACATTCCCAGACCTGCTCAGTCATGTAGCTGACGAACTCTCACAACAGTCTGCACTTCCGGGAGAGTGGAGACTCCATCCCCAGGCAGTCCAGTTGATCTGGAGATGCTTCAGAGCCACACAGGAGACCTGTTTGCCTCTCCGGACACGTCCCTCTGCCAGTTGTTTTATTCCCTGGCCGAGGGGACCCTCTGGGACACAGCTGTGCAAACACAGACACTGTGCAAACTCAGGAAGGACAAGGAGCAGGTCTTGCTAGTTGCCCATATTGACCCAACCGGACCTGGTTCCCAGAACTCCCAGAGCTCCTCGAGACAGCCCCTCCCTGGCGCATTCCTCTGAGGAAGGACCTGCTTTCTCAGAGACGGGGCACCCTATGGCGCGGAGTACTTAGGTGGTCATCATCCCTTCGGCGAGAGCCCCTCTACGAGTCGCGCTTACGCCCTGAAGTGGAACCTGTTCGTTGAGTGGTGTTCCTCTCACCGGGAAGACCCCCGAAAATGCCCAATCAGAGCTGTGCTGTCCTTCCTGATGGAGCGTAGGTTGTTTCCCTCCACCCTGAAAGTGTACGTTGCTGTGATTGCCATACGTCACAATCCAGTATATGGCAAATCTCTAGGGAAGCATGACCTGATCATCATTGAACTTAAAATCTTGTCAGCAAAGACAGTGCTCCTGTCTGCGCTGGCTTCCTCCAAGAGGGGGGACCTGCAAACATTTTGGTCAACGAATCATGCCTGGAATTCAAGCCGGCCAACTCTCACTGTTTCCTGAGACCCCAGCCCAGATACGTGCTTAAGGTTCCCACCACTCCTTTCAGCGACCAGGTGGTGAACCTGCAAGCGCTGCCCCTGGAGGAGGCAGACCTAGCCCTAGCTTTGCTCTGTCCTGTCCGCGCTTTGCGCCTGTACGTGGACTGAACGCAGAGCTTCAGGACCACAGACAAGCTAACGTGACGTCGAACGTGAACGAATAAAAAGGGAATGTCTCGGTTACGTATGTAACCCTCATTTCCTGAAGGAGTATTTTTTAGTTTTTAGTTTTAAAACAGCATTTTAAAATTAAAATGATCCTCGTCTACACTGGCGTTTCCACTACGTTTTATAGAAACGATCTGTCTACACTACATGACCGTGTAGTGTAAACAGGCCCTTAGTGACATAGACTAAGCCCACAAAGGCATGAAATGATCTAAACACTTCTCAGAAATATTAAACAAAAAAAGGTTAACAGGAACTATTATTTGTATGAGTCATTTGTGAAACTAGTTTAACCAGCAGTTAAAAAAAACAAAAAAAAACAGCCCCTTTTTGAAAACTACTTTCAGTTTTGTACAGGGATTATGTGATTTTTTTCCTCATTTAACCTTTTGTGAAGTTCATTGTTATATTTACAAAGGTTGTTTTCAAAGGTGAATATTTACCTTAAAAGGCTCTGTAAAAGGCATCTTCATTCAATGGTTCTGGCTGCATGTTGATATACAGTGGGTACGGAAAGTATTCAGACCCCCTTAAATTTTTCACTCTTTGTTATATTGCAGCCATTTGCTAAAATCCATGTTCATTTTTTTTCCTCATTATTGTACACACAGCACCCCACATTGACAGAAAAACACAGAATTGTTGACATTTTTGCACATTTATTAAAAAAGAAAAACTGAAATATCACATGGTCCTAAGTATTCAGACCCTTTGCTGTGACACTCATATATTTAACTCAGGTGCTGTCCATTTCTTCTGATCATCCTTGAGATGGTTCTACACCTTCATTTGAGTCCAGCTGTGCTTGATTATACTGATTGGACTTGATTAGGAAAGCCACACACCTGTCTATATAAGACCTTACAGCTCACAGTGCATGTCAGAGCAAATGAGAATCATGAGGTCAAAGGAACTGCCTGAAGAGCTCAGAGACAGAATTGTGGCAAGGCACAGATCTGGCCAAGGTTACAAAAAAAATTCTGCTGCACTTAAGGTTCCTAAGAGCACAGTGGCCTCCATAATCCTTAAATGGAAGATGTTTGGGACGACCAGAACCCTTCCTTGAGCTGGCCGTCCGGCCAAACTGAGCTATCGGGGGAGAAGAGCCTTGGTGAGAGAGGTAAAGAAGAACCCAAAGATCACTGTGGCTGAGCTCCAGAGATGCAGTCGGGAGATGGGAGAAAGTTGTAGTAAGTCAAACATCACTGCAGCCATCCACCAGTCGGGGCTTTATGGCAGATTGGCCCGACGGAAGCCTCTCCTCAGTGCAAGACACATGAAAGCACACCTGAAGGACTCCAAGATGGTGATAAATAAGATTCTCTGGTCTGATGAGACCAAGATAGAACTTTTTGGCCTTAATTCTAAGTGGTATGTGTGGAGAAAACCAGGCACTGCTCATCACCTGTCCAATACAGTCTCAACAGTGAAGCATGGTGGTGGCAGCATCATGCTGTGGGGGTGTTTTTCAGCTGCAGGGACAGGACGACTGGTTGCAATCGAGGGAAAGATGAATGCGGCCAAGTACAGGGATATCCTGGAAGAAAACCTTCTCCAGAGTGCTCTGGACCTCAGACTGGGCCGAAGGTTCACCTTCCAACAAGACAATGACCCTAAGCACACAGCTAAAATAACGAAGGAGTGGCTTCACAACAACTCCGTGACTGTTCTTGAATGGCCCAGCCAGAGCCCTGACTTAAACCCAATTGAGCATCTCTGGAGAGACCTGAAAATGGCTGTCCACCAACGTTTACCATCCAACCTGACAGAACTGGAGAGGATCTGCAAGGAGGAATGGCAGAGGATACCCAAATCCAGGTGTGAAAAACTTGTTGCATCTTTCCCAAAAAGACTCATGGCTGTATTAGATCAAAAGGGTGCTTCTACTAAATACTGAGCAAAGGGTCTGAATACTTAGGACCATGTGATATTTCAGTTTTTCTTTTTTAATAAATGTGCAAAAATGTCAACAATTCTGTGTTTTTCTGTCAATATGGGGTGCTGTGTGTAGCCTGACTACATCAGACTTCTTACTTCCGCTCAATTTCATTTTCGCTTCTGTACTCAGTCTGAGACAGCGTAATAGCTTTCCATTTTCCTCCGGCCTGAAAACAGCCGGCCAATCAACGAACAGAGGGCGGGCTGAGAGCCGTGACGTAGACACTGATTGTACCGTGGATGCGTAGATTTACTTCACATAATCTGCAAAAGTCGTTCACAGCCATGTTCACTCTGGTATTTCACTCGATGGTTTTGTTTTCGCATCATACTACATGTGTTTACAGTGGAAGTTAGATGCGGCTGAGCATGCGCATAACACACGCCATAACCAAACGTTATGTGATTGGCTTACGGGAACCAATGATTTTAAACTTCAGACAAGCGCCCCCCCCCGCGCGAGAAAGAAAACGCTTTTCAATTATGATATGCCAGACTCTGTCTACGAAGCAAAGTGAAGTAGCAGAGTTTGGCATTACCAGGCTATGCTGTGTGTACAATAATGAGGGAAAAAAATGAACTTAAATGATTTTAGCAAATGGCTGCAATATAACAGAGTGAAAAATTTAAGGGGGTCTGAATACTTTCTGTACCCACTGTATATTTTTTAATCCTTTACATAAGTTATGGTTAAAATTTATATGAAAGTTAATATCAAACTGAAGATCTAGAGAATTTTTGTAATTATAAAAGGCAATAAAACAGTACAAGTTACAAAACATTACATGAATAATAGCTCATAAACCCTGAAAGCTCCGGAGTCATTTTAAAGATTCCAGCCACAATGCTGGAAAGAATTCTGAAAGAATTGTTTTCTTATAGATTTAATTTATTAAGTTGTTTTCTGTTTATAAAATGTTTTGGATAAAGCATTTGCTAAACAAATAAGTTTTGATTTATGATTTAATTAAAGCTCTCTCTCTCTCTCTCTCTCTCTCTCTCTCTCTCTCTCTCTCTCTGAAACATTTTTACTTGTAAATGAAAAGATTCTAAAAAGATTCAGTGTCTTTCTGTATCAGTATGTCTTCGACTCAGTTATATAAATTAGGGAGGGACACTGGTGAAGCATGCTTGATATGGGAGGGCTTAAAGAGGTAGAATATAAAGAGGCAGAAATTTTTATTTTGTCACAGGACAGGAAATCTTAAGCAAAAAAACTAAAACGAAAAACCTTCAACAAACATACCCACACCTATCTACTACTTCAAAATTAGCACCATGGAAACCAAAAAAGGTAATTCATTATTTTGTCAACACAAATCTGTAGTTTTTTTTAAAAAACTCATTTTTAATAGTTTAAAAGATAAAACATTTTAAACTTTTGGGTTTCACTTTATTTTGAAGGTCCCTTTAACACATTCTGCTGACTATAAGTAACGTTGCACTTACAAGTCTACTACTGTAAGTCTGTCTACTGCACTGTCAATAGAGTGTTGGGGTATTAGTAGACTGGTAGGGTTAGGTTTAGAATAAGTTGACATACTTGCAAAGTTACTTATAGTCAGTATAATGTCTGTTGGATGACCATCACAATAAAGAGTTAGCAGATATTCAGCAGACAGTCGACTAATACTCTAATGAGAGTTGGTTGATGTATAGTTGAAAAGTTACTTCTAGTCAACAGAATGTTCAAAAGGGACCATCAAAATAAAGTGTAACCAAATTTTGATTTGAATTTTCCTGCTAAGTTGGCATATAGTCATTTATTGTTTGTTTATTGATTTTTATATTAAATAAATAGTGTTCTGTGCTCTCTGTGCAGCCAACGACAGAGCAGTTTGCATGCTTTGCTCGAACTTTTGCCGTTGCGTTAGCACTGGTTACACTGTTGCGAAAACCAAATGGCGGCGACGTGGGAGGAAGCGTGCAGATTAAGGAGCGGTAAAATTATAATAAGATTCCCTTCCTACGTCAGAAGGGGAGCGAAATCTGATCAGCTTATTTTTAGACATAATTGTAGAGAAAGGCTTTACCAAAACAAAGGTACTGGGTTATCACTTTTCACATTTTCTGGGTTGGTAGATGCACCGGGGACCCGATTATAGCACTTAGACAAAAGACAGTTTTTCATGATATGTCTTCTTTAAATAATACTAGCATGTTAGAGCTGCAACAATCGAAGAAGAGTGAGCAAATTATATAGCAGAGCTTTTTATGTTTCAGTTTAACACTTCATATTCAAAGCAAAATAAAATAATACATAGGCTAATTATCCAGAAACACTGTTCTATTTTTTTTCAGGTATTTTCTTATACATAATGGTGGTGGTTGTTTCCATTCTGAAACTGAATATTCCAAAAAAGTCAGGCTGAAATAATGTGCAATAACATGAAATAATAAAAGACCCCTGTGGTGAAAATCAAGCTTTTAATGTTGTTTATATGTCTATGTGGTGTTTTTAATATGCTTTAAGACAAACCATGTGCAAATTCATGCCAACACCATAGTATTTTCTCCTTAAAACTGCAGTAAACTAAAGACAGTCTCAAAAACGCGGTTTGAAATCGCTGGTGTTCCTGACATCACAAATTACCATGTAAACAATCACGCCAATGTGTGATCATCAGTGAGTGGATCTCTGAGCTGGTGTGAGTGGAGGTGGGGCTAATTTGCATATTCATAGAACCACTTATATTAAATGAGGCAAGGGTGTAGAGTTACATTCAAGCTATTTTAAGACATGAAGAATTTTTTTAAGGAAAAAACTTTAAATATGTAATTGATCAAAGTGATCAAAGATGAGTTTTAAGGGATAAAATGATTGACTACAGCCAGGGAGACTATAAGAACTCTGTGTGCACTCCTTTCAGCTGAGAACATTTTATCCATCCCACAATAATTGTGAATATAGATGTAATTATATCCTTGTCCTTTAACAGTGCAGAGGAATCTGACGAGCAGTGATGAAATAAGAATTGTGCTGACTGGAAAGACTGGAGTAGGAAAGAGTGCAGCAGCCAATGCCATCCTGGGAGAGAACAAGTTTAAATCAGAACTGTCCTCCTCCTCTGTGACCACAGACTGTGATAAGGCCAAAGGAAATGTCAATGGGCAAAGTGTTGCCATTATTGACACTCCAGGCTTGTTTGACACAAAAGAGGATTATGCTGTCACTGAGGCAAAGATTAAACTGTGCATATCCCTCTCTGCTCCAGGCCCTCATGTTTTTCTCGTGGTTGTGCAGCTTGGGAGATTTACGGCAGAGGAAAAAAATTCTGTGGAGCAAATTCAGAAAATCTTTGGAGAACATGCATCAAAATACACCATGGTGCTGTTCACTCATGGAGACATGTTAACGGGAGGACAGAAAAGCATCCATGAGTTTGTTGACGAAAGTCCTGATTTGCTGAAGTTTGTCAAAACTACAAGTGGACGATATCATGTTTTTGACAATGAATCAAAAGATCCAAACCAGGTCAACATGCTGTTTGAACAGATAGAGCAGCTTATGACTGTAAATGGTAAAGAGTTTTACACAAATGAAATGCTTCAGGCAGCTGAGAGGGCAATAGAAGAAGAAAAAGAAAGACTTATGCTGGAACTAAAAATGAGTGAACAGGCAGCAAGAGACAGAGCAGAAAGAAACAATACGTTTTTAAAAGCTGGTTTGGCAGCAGGAGGTGTTGCTGCTGCTACTGTTGCTGTAAGAGCCTGCCCTCTTCAATGAGAAAAGCTCTCTGATTGGTTCATAACTGCCCTTACGAAAAAGAAGTATACTTCAAGTTAATTTTATGAAGTATACTTAAGTAATGTTCAAGTATATTTTTATGGAGTAAGTATACTAATGTCAATATGTACTAGTAGTAAACTTGTAAGTGCACTATTTTAATACCGCTTGGGACTAAATTGGCCCACCTTTAGTATATAAAAGTATATGTTTAAATGTACTGTAAGTGTAACAGTAGTACATTTTAAGTGCACAACTAGTTCATAATTATGTTTACTATTTTAATACTTAGGCTATAGCAACTTTGAAGTATACTCTCAGTAAACTACTAGTTTAGTAGTTTTATACTATAAGTTTTCTTTAAGTGAACTTAACATTATACTTATAGTTTACTATTTATATATATTCTTTGCACTTGCAGTAGGCCTATGTTCAAATGTAATTTTTTTATACTTGAAAAATGCCTTTAACTGTACTTTACTTTTAAAAACATTTTATTAGCTTCATGCATCCTTTTTTATCAACACTTGAATGTTGGTAAGTTTCATAAATAAAGGTAACATTTTAAACAAAAAAGATGAGAAAATCTAATTTTTGTCAAAGACTACGCCTTGATCAGATTCAGAACGATGATCAAAACACAGATGGAGTAGATCGAGTCCAACAGTCGTTTTCTCTTCATGGGTTACGCTTCATTTCATTTGGAAACATTAAGCAGTTTTGATTTACAAGCTGTTTAATGTTTGATGATCACATTATTTTACATTTGAGTGAGCAATCTCCTATCACTTGTTTCAGCTTCTTCTTCTCCTGCGTTTTGATCCGGAGATTCTGTAGTCGAAGATGTGTCATAGCACCCTCTACCCAGAGCTATAATGCAATGCCTAATTGTAATGTACATCTAAAAATAAAAATAATTGAGTAAAAAATGTTGTTGTTTTTTTAAAAAACATATTCTTACTAACAACAAATTCTGTGTAACATCATTGCGTTTTTGGTAATGTACAGACAACTAGTTATGAATGCCAACCTTAGGTTTTGAGTTTATTTTCTTTTTGAACAAATGAAGTTCCATTTTTCCAGGAGTGAAGGAGCCCCTTCGACTGGTTCTGGTCGGCCTTCAGGGAGTTGGGAAGAGTGCAGCAGGAAACACCATTCTGGGCCGAGAAGAGTTTCGCTCGGACATCAGTGCCACTCCTCTCACATCAGCGAGTGAAGGCAGGAATGCTGATGTCTGTGGGAGGAAAGTGACTGTTGTGGACACTCCTGGCTTATTAAACAGTGACACATCTAATACAAATGTAGAGCAGGAGCTGGAGAGAGCCTTGACCCTGTGTGAACCCGGACCCCATGCTTTTCTCCTCGTTATTCAGCTGGGTCGCTTCACTGAGCAAGAAAGACAGGTGATGGACACTCTCCAGAAGATGTTGTGCTCAAATGTGAATTCGTTCACAATCGTACTGTTTACATATGGAGACAAACTTAAGAGTAAAAGTTTAGACCAGTTTGTAAGTGAGGATAAAAACTTGCAGAAACTCACCCAAAAGTGCGGATCACAATATCATGTGTTCAATAATACTGACAGGGAAAACACACGTCAGGTCAGCGAGCTCTTTGAGAAAGTGGACTCTCAGGTGAGAAGGAGAAAGATAACATATTATGTTAGGACAGATATGGAGCAGAGAAAGTTCTGGAATACATGGCACTTCTACATTGCTGCTGCTGCTGCTGCTGCTCTGTTAATGTATGCAACAATTTCCAAGACACCAACACTGAGTGAACTTCCAAATTCACTGACTGCTCCAAGTGTTCAGATAGTAACAAAGGTGGAACCAGAAGTGACTCAAAGTGAAACATTTTGTGAAATGCTGCTTGCTCTTTTCAACAAGGACAACAAAGAGAAACTGTATTTAGCTGGTTTAGGCCTATCACTGCTTTATTTTGCGGGGAAACTAATGAAAAAGTAATTACTAAATTATAGCAATATAGCAGTTACTCTAATTATTTCAATGAGACTTACATCTATGTAGAACACTTTGAAATGTAGATACACAAACATAACTTTGAACTGTTGCCTGTTTGGAAGAAATGTATGTATATTCACTGTTTTGAATTGATAAGAATTATATGCAGTCAATGGTAAAGGTTTAACTACTACAAAATATATAAATCTTTCTGTCTGTTTGAAAATGCAGCTTCTGGTTGATGGAAAATTATGTCAAATTTTACTTATGAATGATACTGTTTGTAAACACTTACATATTTGTGTTATTATTAAAAAGATGTAAAGATGTAAACATAAAGTTTGTCTTTTATAAACTTTATATATCATAAACATTGTTTTATTAATGATATGATGAATGTTTATAAACCTATTTCAGCTGTGCCTGAAACTTGTGAAATTAAAGGCAGTTATTCTCATTAGTTTTTTTCTAAAGCTAAAGGTGTTTCATAGGTTATTCATAGGTTGATTCCCTCAGTATAGATTGTAACTCTGTGGCACAATAATTGCATTTACAATTCCGTTTAGTGACACTAGGGCACAAACGCACACTTTAGCTTTAGGATAAAAATAAAATAAAAAAATAAACATTGACATTTATTAAAACAAAATTAAAGGACAGTGTACATTGTGGTCTTGTCTTTCTTGCGCATATTTAACCATTTATAGCTGTGCAGTGGCTGTGTTTATTCTTGTGTGCTGCACAATGGTAAAGCAGGTATTTTCAGCAGAAAATGCTTTGCTATCAAGAAACACAAATATAACTATCTTGGGAAGAAGAAAAAAGAAAAAACATATTCAACAGATATTCATTTCAGTGTCACATTTAATATCGATGTAACATTGAGCAGTAATACATTTGTTCATTGCTTTTAAACAGTGCCAGAGCAGCAGAATCCACGTGACGAGATCAGGATTGTTCTGTTGGGGAAGACTGGAGTTGGAAAAAGTGCCACTGGAAACACCATTCTTGGTGAAAGGTTCTTTAAAGTGAATTTGTCATCATCATCTGTCACAAAGGTTTGCTGGAAAGCTACAAAGAATGTTAACAGCACAAAGATTGCTGTTATCGACACACCAGGCCTATTTGACCCTAGCTTTACCGTAGAGGAGATGGTCAACAGAATTAAGCTGAGTATTCCCCTTTCTACTCCCGGTCCACACGTCTTCTTGCTGGTTCTTCAACCTGGTCGGTTCACAAAAGAGGACAGAGACACAGTGGACATTTTTCTCAATATCTTTGGAGAAGATGCAAGTAAGCACGCCATGATTTTGTTTACACATGGAGAAAAGATTGAGGATAGAAATATTCAAGAGTTTGTCGCTGGCAATCCTGATTTGAAGATGCTCTTTGAGAAATGCCAGAAGAGATATCATGTTCTTAATAATGAGGCTAAGAATACCATCCAGGTTGATCAACTTCTTGGAAAAATACACAAGATGATTTCTATGAACGGAGAACGCTGTTATACCAATGAAATGCTTGAAAAGGCAGAGATTGCAATTCAAGAGGAGAAACAGCGAATCTTAATGGCAAACAAAGAGCAGAGGTGCAGAGAACTGGAAGCTCTGAAAATCAAATATGAAGCAGAGGCTCTGAAAGAGGCCATAAAAGAGCTGTGTGAAAGACAAGAGAGGGAGGCAAGAGAGAAAGCTGAGAAAAGCAACAAATTTCTCAACATAATTGTAGAGCTTCTGTCTGCTACTCTTGAAAAGTTCCTTATGAAAAAATGAATGATATAGCCTATATACTTTGACTTGTTGAACACTTTTTAGAGATCAAGCCTAAATCTAACCTTAACCTCTGAATATGTTACACCAACCTATAGTATATTGTGTGTGTGTGTGTGTGTGTGTGTGTGTGTGTGTGTGTGTGTGTGTGTGTGTGTTGCCCCAAAAGACATTTAGAGACTTACACCTGTATTTAGCAGGGACCACTTCTGATTGATTGTTAAAAAATAAAAAAATCCTTACTTTACCTTGGCCAGCAGGCCAAGATGGCACCACGGAAAGTAATCTTTTGGGAGACAGTTTTCTTTTGTGCAAAATTTAGCTTTCGGCTGCTCAAAATACACTCGTAGGTGCTGAATAGTTTTGTTATAGATTTCTTGCTAAATTTAGACAAAAAAAGGATAAATATCATCGACCCTCCTAGTGATTGTGTGACTATATCTATGAAAAGTTTATGCTTATTGCACGCAGACGTTGATGAGCTACTTTCTCAGAAAGAACAATGAAGGCAATACCAATGAATGATGAAGGTGAAACCCATACCAATGGAAACAGACGGGGAACGGGTCAAACGGATCCATGACTATGCGAAACAAACCACAGTCAAGCCTGGAGAACAGTCAAATCCAGAGACACCTATTAACAGCCCAGCAAAAAAAGCAATAAGAATGGAAACACTTGAGATGGTCTCTAACAACACCCTGCTTGCTGCAATCAACAAGATTGGTGAAACACAACAGTAATTTCATGAGAATTTAATGTCTGTTGAGAAGGCTGAGAGAAATTAAAGAGCAAGTAAGTGGCATAAACGGCAGATTGGATATGACGGAAGAGAAATTACCAGTGATAACTGCGGATAATAAAATTCTGCGAAACAGGGTGAATGAACTTGAGTCCTTTCAAAGATGCTGGAATCTGAAAATATCTGGAATCCCGGAGCATGGATTCAAACTTTCCCGTTGTGAAAACACGCTTTTTTTTTTTTTTTTTTTACTTTACTAAAGGACATAAACAGTTTGTTACCTGAATAATGTTGAAGCAGAGTTACTAATCTCACAATTTGTATCACTGAAGTTGTTACTATTCGTGTTGTTCACTAAACATAAGGGATAAAACATAAATAAGGAGGGGGAAGAATAATAATGGTATATTTATGCACCATAGAACTAATCTGATATCAATGAGTACCATTTATGTTAAGATTTTTCATTTTCATTTAGATCGATCTATTCTTTTAATTAGTAGTTATATTAATGTTATCATTGTTCTCATGGTTTTGAATTAATGTACGGGGGATTCGAGATATTACTAAAAGAAAAGTTATTTCTTTAAAAAAGGACATTTACTTTCTTCAATAAAAGAAACTTTAAAGGGAATATTCTTGAGTCTCATTTCTCCTCAGAGGGCAGATGGATTAACTGTGATTAACTTTATGATTTTTTACTACCAAATTTTTATGGCTTCAATAATTCTGGTGCAAATACTGTCTACTACAAGAACTTACAAGAACTCACAAGAACTCACTATTGCGATATGGTTTAGTGTGTCAAATTTTGCAGGATGCAATTTATTTAAAACATAAATGCACTAGCCTACTGGTTTCAGATTAAGAGCATGTGTAGATGAACACAGTGCCTCAGTTCACTCTGAAGCCTACAGTGCATTATTTCCTGGCAACTTGCCAAAATAAAATTTAGGTGATTTGATGTTTGAAAATAAAGAAACTAAGATGCAATTATTAGTATAATTAACGAGTTTGTTTGCCCATAAAATCTTTAAGATATTAGGTTAAACTCATTTGGCTTGCTGTCCACTGAAGAGGGGCTCGATGAAGCAGCTTCAACTCGAGCTCTGATATACCCAAGGCACAGAAGACATTAATCTTTTAAGTGATAGTGAAGCTAAGTCAGTGATAGTCAGTAATCAAAAGGTCCCAGATGAGGTGCCACATGCTCCTTTCATCGGGTCTTCAGTTTGAGCTATCCTGGACATAGATTTGCGGAAACACCAGACTCCACTTAATCTACTGTCATAATGATTTCAAAAGAATACAGAATAAATCAAATACAAAATTTTATTTGTCAGGTAAAAATGTATGCCAAATACAAAATAAAACAATTATAAGCCAATTCAGAAATAATAAATACATCACATCAATTGCTCGAAGAATGAATCTAAGAGTAAGAAATGCATACCTGACAGCAGGACACACAGTGGTGTGTGTGTGTTTATAAAACACGGACACAGCACTGCATGGGGGTTTTCTGTCTGCCAGTTTCCCTTAAATACTCAGACCAGAACAAAAGAGTTATATTTTTATTTTTATTTATATATATATATATTGGACCTACTTTCGTGCCCCAAAGGGTCACAGCTGGTTCTGGGGGAAAGAAGCAATGATCATCAGATATCTTGAAGAGACACCACCCACAACAGGAGAACAGAATTCTCATAAGTTTTCAATCTTTTTCATAATACAAGTGACCACTGCATGTGACATTAAAACCATTTTATCAATTGCACTGAAACATTTAAAATGATACCAAACATGAAAGGAAAAAAGCAATAGATTCATATGATACATCATAGGTATTATGTAGACATTGTTTGGTGAACTTTCAGTGATTTTAGTCAGTGTGGAAGGAGGGGAGTATGGAGAGGGGGGCTCGTAGATGGGTGGGAAGATAAGTTCTGGCAAGAGGTGTTCATACTCTTTCTTGCAAAATCTTCTATCCAGATTAGTGAGTTTTATCAAAGTCCTTTTAGGCAAGTCGTGCCACTCGGCCGCCATCTTGGCAACGCCTCCGGGCAGCTATTTCGGACTAACAAGACCAGGCTCCTATCTAAATGAATGGGCAGAGAGTCAGAACTGAGGTGGTGACCATAGACCTGCATTATATGACTGACAGACAAGAACGGTTTGACCTAAAAATATAAAAATTGAAACTACAGCGGAAACAAAGACACCTACATCTTGGATGCCCTTGAGGTAAGCTAAAACATACCAAAATTTCATTTCAAAGTGAACTATCCCTTTAATGCACTTTAGTTATCCGGAAATAGTGCTGAGGTCTAACTAAAGATATACTGAAGTATATTTGATTGTACTAAAGTGGAACTTTTGCAAGTATGCTTTAAATATCTTGCATTTAAAGACACTAAAGACACTATACAGAATATCCTTAGTGATTTTAAACCCATTTTAAGGCTTAATGTTAAGAAATGTGCATTGTGCAATAAATTGTGCATTGTGCAATAAAGTTTAATTATAATATTTATATCAGTAAGTCTCAAGCGATATGTCAGTAAATATGTTAATAGTAGTATACTTAATATGAAATAAATGTATTTTAAATGCATTTTGGTATAGGTTTTTTTCACTAGGGTACCACTATGATTATTCTTAGTTCTGGTGAACAACAGCATTAATAATTGACAGTGAGTTCATGAAAATGTCATAAATTAAAAAAGACAATGTAAAAACTCTGTCATTTTTACTTTGAAACTGATTTGAAATGTCCGTGGAAGTGATAATCGCTACCACAGAACTGACAGCTAAACAAAATTGCTTCAAAACATATTTTTTTCTGAAGTTCTGAGATACAGTATATGTTAGTGAGGGATAATGAAACAAAACTAAATGTTTATTTTGAAAACCAAAATGTGATGATGTCCTGAAGCAATTTAAATGGATGCCAAAGGATGAAATAATTGTTGTTCTCAGTTTGAACCCTTGCCTGTTTCTCCTGGATCTCAGCTAACTGCTTTTTCATTTTCTCTAGTTGCTTTTCTTGTTCTTTGTTTTTAATGTTTAGATGCATTTTCTCCTCTAGAGCCTCCATCGCTCTCTTTCGTTGTTCTTGATTCTCTTTCAGGATTCGTTGTTTCTCCTTCTCAATTGCTCTCTCTGCCTCTTGAAACATTTCATTAGTGTAGTATTCACTGCAGTTATCACTAACCATTTTTGTCCATCACTAACAATATTGTCCAGCAGCTGCATAACCTGTGGTGAATCCTGCTTCTTATTGTCAATCATGAAATAACGTCCCATACAGTTCCTGACAAATGCTCGTAATATGGAATTACTGCAGATAAATGTCTTAATGTCTATGAGTTGATCTCCATGAGTAAACAGTGCCATAGTATAATCCCTTGCCTCTTCACTAAATATTATCTCAATTAATTGTATTGTTTTTGCATTTTCTTTTGTGAATCTGCCTGGTTTAAAAACAACTAGAAAGGCATGTGGACCTGGAGCAGAATAAGATATACACAACTTAATCTCTTTCTCTACCTCTTCTTCGCTCATACTTGTATCAAAAAGACCAGGTGTGTCAATAATTGAAATTTGTCTTCCATTAATAATCCCAAATTCCTTTTTACATCCTTTAGTAACAGATGAAGATGAACCACTTGATTCAAAGACTTTTTCTCTCAAGATGGTGTTTCCTGTTGCACTTTTCCCATTCCCTGTCTTTCCAAGCAGGACAATCCGGAGCTCACCTTTTTGTTCTGTTAAAGAACATGAATCATCACATCCAAGACTTATTTTACTGTTATCTATCATGTCATAATCTATATAAAAATAAAATAATATAATAATAATAATAAGGAAATAAATAATGATAATGATAATTTTCAAAACTATTTCAGTTAACAAGGCTATAGACCTTATGTAGCTCCGCCCCTTTTCAGCGCTGCGCTCATTGGCCCTCATTTATCATTCTTGCGTAGAAACGGGCGTATATATTGGCGTAAGATTATGCTTACACTCCTCTCATCGCCTGATTTATGAAGCTGTGCGTACCTTTGAAATCCAGGTGTACGCAATACCTCCCCTTGATAAATGCCGCGGCTGAAAACGATCGTCATTAGAATAACACGCCCCTATATATTCAAGTCTCCGCTCCCCCCACGCCCTCATTTTACGCCATGGACACACGGAAGACGGCAAAGAAGAGAAACTTCTTTGAGAAAGAGAAAGCGAAACCAGGGAAGTGGAAAGAAACAAAATTGATTTCTAGATTTTTATTATTAATGACGCTTATTGTTATTTAGAAGAAGAATGTCGTTATTATTATTGTTTGTATTATTATTATTATTATTATTATTATTATTATTTAAAAGAAGAAGAATGTCATTTTTATTATTTTGTCAGTCTGAATTATTTTTTTGGTCATTGAAAGCCTTTCATTACTAAACCCAGTCCGTGCACCTGCCGGGCCTAACCCTGGCCTAACCATCGTTTTAAAGAATATACAACGGAGCGCGTCGAGTATAAACGCCTCGTCCGTTTGGGGAGGTGCGCGCGCGCAGTCTGCGGAGACTCGCGCTGCGGAGCCAGGCGAAAGTATAAACAAGGCTTGAAACGTCAGGTAAAGCGCACAGGCTCGCAACTTAAGGAATACATATGCCTACAATTCAAATGCTTTGGTAAAGTCACACAATTTAAACATTGAAGTCCATGTTGCACAAAAATAAACACTTAAGTTTATAATTACTATGTTGTTGTTTTTTTACAGTGGGTCATAATATATCATATCTTTTAGTTTGTCAGTGCGTTTTGTGGTGTTAGGAATTGTTTTTCTGCGCATTCCCGCACTCAAAACGTGCGTACACCACCTCCTGAGCTGGCGTAGGATTTGAGCGTGCCGTACGCCAACGTCCATATTGATAAATCTCAAAGTCACCGTGGTTTTGGGTGTACGCCAGGTGTACGCTGGAAATTTGGTGTACGCACTTTTGATAAATGAGGGCCATTGTCTTTTGACTTCCGGTCTGTATTTTCACAGCGTTTTGCGTGTTTATTAATGAACGGCTCGTTTTAAAATCTTACCGGTCGATTTACATTTGTTAAGTCATCTGCTTTAAACATTACAGTCCTCATGATAACTTTCGTTAACTTTACATTAAGTAAATCCACTTAAAAAGCTAATTACTCCTGGACAGAAATGCCATATAGGGTAGAGTGGGGGAAAACGCCCCCCTGGGGTAAAACGCCCCCCACCTGTTTTTCCCAAAATAATCACTAAAAGTAGTCAAGATACATTTTTACTGTTGCTATGCACTACGTTGATAACGGGGATATACAAATCTCTACGGAGAAGCTGACACCAGCGACACATTTGAAGAGAAGAGGATTACATGGTAAATGCTATAATTTTCAGATATTAGTAAATAAGTGTTTAAGAGAATATTGTTCTGCAGGATATCGCAGTGATGTATGATAAATGAATAGTGAAGTCTGTAGTTTGAGATCATATATTATTTATAAGGAATATAATTATATTTTAAAAATTAAACATTTTTTAAAAAACTCATAGCTTGTGGGGTAAAACGCCCCCTACGCTGAGGGGTAAAACGCCCCCCCTGGGGGCATAGTTTCTCTATCATAATTACTATAATAAAATATTTCTGTCTATCAAATCCTTTGTTTTACACTTAATGCAGTATAACTAGGTGGTAAAATCTAAATTTTTGAACAAAACATGAAAAAATTACCTCAAGTGAGCATTAACTAGCTAGCTTGCTAGCAAAGTTAGCTCACTGATGGAAGGTAGTTAAATTTGGCTATTTTGGACATTGCTGAAATAAATATTAATATATATACATGTTGATACATTACTTGCCTTTTACCTTTAGAGATTAAAAACTATTGTCTGTTAATTTTGCTGTTGATCTATGAAGCAAACTGGTTGGTAAGAAAGGGGGCATTTTACCCCACCTTGGAGGGCGTTTTACCCCACCGCTGGGGCAAAACGCCCCCTTTGTACAAAAATATTTTCAGTGAAAATACTAATTAATTATGAAGGCTGAGCAATTTTAATATTTGGTGAATAACTCCTGCCATAGTCACTCAAAACCGGGATGGCAATTCTAGTCACATTTATGTTTTGTTTCACTGTAATGTCACATTTTCCTTAAGGGGGGCGTTTTCCCCCACTCTACCCTAAATATACAGAGCGACCGCAAAACGGAAGTTAAAAGACAATTTTCCAAAGATGGCGGCGCCCTTGTTTCTCTGGTGCATAAGGTCTATAGGTTACATATCACAAACACATCTACAGTTGTAAAAGGACCACCAATCTAAGATACTGACAATTTTACCAGTCTCTGTTTCTTCCAGATCACCATTGAATGAAGTGTTGGTCTCAAGTGTCCTCAGCTGCAAATAAGAGTATAAATTATAGTATGATAGTATGATAGATCTAGTATGTACTTAATCCTGGAAGCAGCTTTGGGGTAACAATGGATACAACGTAATCTACTAAAGTTATAATTTTAGAGTTAAGTCAGAATAAATCCAAATGTAACAATTTATTAATAGTCATCTAAATGTATCATGACAATTACATAATCAGTTCAAAGATAATAAATACAAAACATCAAATGATCTGGAATAAAGAGAAAAGATGCATACCTGACATTAGAAAAATACGCTGTGTTGAAATTTGCACTCACCTTTTGTGAACAGTAAGCCCTGCCTTGTTTGATTTGATTGGCCATTAGCACTTTTTCCCACCCTTATATATATACAGTGGGTACGGAAAGTATTCAGACCCCCTTACATTTTTTTTTTGTTATATTGCAGCCATTTGTTAAAATCATTTAAGTTCATTTTTTTTCCTCATTATTGTACACACAGCTCCTCATTTTGACAGAAAAACACAGAATTGTTGACATTTTTGCACATTTATTAAAAAAGAAAAACTGAAATATCACATGGTCCTAAGGATTCAGACCCTTTGCTCAGTATTTAGTAGAAGCACCCTTTTGATCTAATACAGCCATGAGTCTTTTTGGGAAAGATGCAACAAGTTTTTCACACCTGGATTTGGGTATCCTCTGCCATTCCTCCTTGCAGATCCTCTCCAGTTCTGTCAGGTTGGATGGTAAACGTGGGTGGACAGCCATTTTCAGGTCTCTCCAGAGATGCTCAATTGGGTTTAAGTCAGGGCTCTGGCTGGGCCATTCAAGAACAGTCACGGAGTTGTTGTGAAGCCACTCCTTCGTTATTTTATCTGTGTGCTTAGGGTCATTGTCTTGTTGGAAGGTGAACCTTCGGCCCAGTCTGAGGTCCAGAGCACTCTGGAGAAGGTTTTCGTCCAGGATATCCCTGTACTTGGCCGCATTCATCTTTCCCTCGATTGCAACCAGTCGTCCTGTCCCTGCAGCTGAAAAACACCCCCACCACCATGCTTCACTGTTGAGACTGTATTGGACAGGTGATGAGCAGTGCCTGGTTTTCTCCACACATACCGCTTAGAATTAAGGCCAAAATGTTCTATCTTGGTCTCATAGACCAGAGAATCTTATAACCATCTTGGAGTCCTTCAGGTGTGCTTTCATGTGTCTTGCACTGAGGAGAGGCTTCCGTCGGGCCACTCTGCCATAAAGCCCCGACTGTTGGATGGCTGCAGTGATGGTTGACTTACTTCAACTTTCTCCCATCTCCCGACTGCATCTCTGCAGCTCAGCCACAGTGATCTTTGGGTTCTTCTTTACCTCTCTCACCAAGGCTCTTCTCCCCCGATAGCTCAGTTTGGCCGGACGGCCAGCTCTAGGAAGGGTTCTGGTCGTCCAAAACGTCTTCCATTTAAGGATTATGGAGGCCACTGTGCTCTTAGGAACCTTAAGTGCAGCAGAATGTTTTTGTAACCTTGGCCAGATCTGTGCCTTGCCACAATTCTGTCTCTGAGCTCTTCAGGCAGTTCCTTTGACCTCATGATTCTCATTTGCTCTGACATGCACTGTGAGCTGTAAAGTCTTATATAGACAGGTGTGTGGCTTTCCTAATCAAGTCCAATCAGTATAATCAAACACAACTGGACTCAAATGAAGGTGTAGAACTATCTCAAGGATTAAATATATGAGTGTCACAGTAAAGGGTCTGAATACTTAGGACCATGTGATATTTCAGTTTTTCTTTTTTAATAAATGTGTTTTTCTGTCAATGTGGGGTGCTGTGTGTACAATAATGAGTAAAAAAATGAACTTAAATGATTTTAGCAAATGGCTGCAATATAACAAAGAGTGAAAAATTTAAGGGGGTCTGAATACTTTCCGTACCCACTGTATATATATAAGGGTGGGAAAAAGTGCTAATGGCCAATCAAATCAAACAAGGCAGGGCTTACTGTTCACAAAAGGTGAGTGCACATTTCAACACAGCGTATTTTTCTAATGTCAGGTATGCATCTTTTCTCTTTATTCCAGATCATTTGATGTTTTGTATTTATTATCTTTGAACTGATTATGTAATTGTCATGATACATTTAGATGACTATTAATAAATTGTTACATTTGGATTTATTCTGACTTACTCTAAAATTATAACTTTAGTAGATTACGTTGTATCCATTGTTACCCCAAAGCTGCTTCCAGGATTAAGTACATACTAGATCTCAGGTTAGATGGAGCATGGGGAACATCTGGCGAGATTCTAGATTACTGACTAACTGCTTGACTTTAAGTTGTTATGCAGTCACATTTACTATAGGGGGCTAGATAAGAATACTATTGAGGTAATAGCAAGCATTGGGGTGGAATTATCTTAATGTACTATCCATAACCTCTGATTATTGTTCCAGCCTTATTCAAATTGTTATATAGTTAAATTATTAATTATAGGGTGGTAGATAAAAATACTATTGAGATAATTATTACATTATCTTAATTTAGGCTACTAACCATACACTGATTATTGTTTGGGCTTTAACAAAGTTGTTATACATAGGCGACTGTAGGGGGCTAAATGGGTACCTGGCATTGTTAAATTGCTTTAGCCATAACTGAGTTACCGATCAAACTGGCGAGTTTGTGATCGTGGGCCTTTGTGAATGGCCGGTGCGAGAACCCTGTGCGTCTTTGGCATCCGAATGAACGAGTACAATTAGAGTAAAGAGTTTAAATAATCAATGTGTAGCTAAACTATTATATAAATGAACTTAAAGGGATAGTTCACTTTGAAATTAATTTTTGATATGTTTTAGCTTACCTCAAGGGCATCCAAGATGTAGATGTCTTTGTTTCCGCAGTAGTTTCAATTTTGATATTTTTAGGTCAAACCGTTCTTGTCTGTCAGTCATATAATGCAGGTCTATGGTCACTGGCTCAAAACACAAGCACAGAGTCCAAATTAAAACAATTCCCCACGTCCAAATGAAACAATTCCCCATCATAAGTACACATTGATGGCCTAAGACACGAAACGAGCGGTTTGTGTGAGAAAACGAACAGTATTTATATCGTTGTTATCTCTTGAAAACAGCACACGTCCAAATGATCTGACGGCGCGGGCGGGTATAGATGTATACACTAGATGTCGCCTTCGCTACTGCAGTTCATTGGAACGAAACCGTAGCCAAGGCGACATCTATGTATATATCTATACCCGCCCGCGGTATTAATTTCAAATTAAATTCGCCCGCGAAATTAATTTCAAAGTGAACTATCCCTTTAACTTAAAAACCTTAAATTCAAGGTCGTGATAAAATTGAGTCAGGCCTAATTGGAATTAAATTACTTTGCCACGCTGAAAAGACAGTAACACGCAGTAAATCTTCACTCCCTTATCGGAAACTGACGATGGACCGATTGGGCTGGCCTTCTATGGCTTAAACAAGAACATGAAATTTAATATGTGTCTTAAAATATTAGGATTATACAATAAAAATATTATTTCTAAAATACCTGTACAGATAGAATACAAAAAATATAGATACAATTGGAGAATTGAGATGTTCTTCAAATGACTTTGATTGGTTTCTGGGTCACAGGCTAGTGGCTAGTGGACAGAGGAGCGAGTAATCAAAAGCATCAATTTGAGTATTGAGAAACACCCTGTGACTCCTAAGGTCAAACTTAACTGGATAAACTGGGTTTCTGTTTCGTTTTTATTTTAAAGCTTGCTAGGCTTTCATTGAAAGGGTTACCAGGTGTAGACTACCATCTACAGGAGATAAAGCGCCACTGCATAAAACTGTTTCTTTATCAGTCTAGCAGATTCCTCCTGTTTAAATGTTTTCAGTCCTGTAAGTAGACTAAGCTATACCACGCTAAATTCGGAACGAAATTCTAGCGGTTGAAGCATACAGTAAAACTGATTTTACAGGAACATTGTTTGCGTTTTACACAGATAAACATTGTGTGTGAATGTAAACATTGTGCACTATATGTGCATGTAAAACAGATCAATGCATGTTTTGTACAGTTGTCAATTATGGTCTGAAGATTAAGAAAACTTTACGCAAAACAGACAAAAATTGATGTAACTACTGATATTCATTTTTATTACTCACATTTCAGTTTGATTTTTATTTTTTTATTTTTTTGTGAATTAATACTTCAGATGACATTGATTAATTTCAAGAGAGAGCAAGAGATATTATCAAAAATAAATTACAAAGTTAAAATATATAATATGTTTTAATCTTTCACTGTTTTTCCATTATATCATTACTGTCTTAAATGTAGAAATAAACAATCAAAAACAATGCTTGTCCCCACGACGCTATTTGTATGTCAACTGGCCTATATACTCACACTCAACCCAGTTTGGTCAACCACCTTCACCAGAAAGACCATGATGGTAATCCAGGTTCACCAGCTCCATTTTTGCTTGAGAACAATGTCTAAGCTGGTCCACCACCTACACCGGCATAAATCAGCTGTCACTCTCGGTTGCAGCAAAAAGACGATGAAGAGGAAGATCAGGTTTAAAGTCTTTAATAACATACACTCAGAAGGTAAATCCAAATAATACAGGCATATAAACTCAACCAATGCATTAACTTGAACGGACAAATTAACACTGAAAAGACTGCAACTTAAATACAAAGCAAATGAGGGAAATAATGATAAACACCTGTGATGATTAATAAATCTCCAAAGTAACTAATAAGTGGCAGGAAACTAAAGGATGACAGGAACTAATGAAAGCAAACTAGGAGTTCCTGAAAATGAAACTAAGAGCAAGATAACAAAGTCAGTGACACAAGCCTGGACCAGCATGGAACTCATGCTGGACTGTGTTGGATTTTTCAGCAGGGTAGGCTGTTAACTCATTTAGTGGGCTCACTCACAGGTGCAATTACCCATCTGTCCACAATCTGATGTGTGCTTGACAGTAAAATGATTAGGTCAATTAGGGGTTTAAGGAGAGTAGCAAAAACAATTGTGAATAATATATAAAATTATATATGTCTTGAAATACACTCACCTAAAGGATTATTAGGAACACCATACTAATACTGTGTTTGACCCCCTTTCGCCTTCAGAATTGCCTTAATTCTACGTGGCATTGATTCAACAAGGTGCTGAAAGCATTCTTTAGAAATGTTGGCCCATATTGATAGGATAGCATCTTGCAGTTGATGGAGATTTGTGGGATGCACATCCAGGGCACGAAGCTCCTGTTCCACCACATCCCAAAGATGCTCTATTGGGTTGAGATCTGGTGACTGTGGGGTTCATTTTAGTACAGTGAACTCATTGTCATGTTCAAGAAACCAATTTGAAATGATTCGAGCTTTGTGACATGGTGCATTATCCTGCTGGAAGTAGCCATCAGAGGATGGGTACATGGTGGTCATAAAGGGATGGATATGGTCAGAAACAATGCTCAGGTAGGCCGTGGCATTTAAACAATGCCCAATTGGCACTAAGGGGCCTAAAGTGTGCCAAGAAAACATCCCCCACACCATTACACCACCTTTTCACGGATTCACTTCACTGTTGGAACAGGGAATCCGTGTGTGGACCACGGATGCTGCCCGTTATTGACTTACATAGGCGTCACTTCCGTGGGCACATCACGGAATTTGCGGCGATTCCGTGAAACTGCCACAGATTTTGAGTTAAGGGGCCGTGTTCATTTCACAGAATTCTGTGCGACCAGGTTGGAGCAGACCATCTACGGGTCTGTGTTTCTATAATGTACATGCTCTTCTCCTTCTTCTCCCACCTTCGCCGCCATGAAGTGTGCCATTTGGGACAGGGCCATGGTCTTCAGCTACCTGTCTACATAAAACCCAAAATCCCAATTCATGTATTAATTTCTTATTGTTTTGCTTAAAAATTTTAGGATTCTTTTCTGGTAAATAATTAATGGTGTTTGCACCAGAACGAATAAAAAGGCATTTTGATTTCCTTTTCTTCTTGTCTAATGTAGTGTAAAAAAGTTTCTTCTCAGTTAATTTATACTTTGGGACAACATCAATCTCAATAACACACTTGTCCTTGTTATCTGGACATTTTACCTTAACGAACTTGGGGGGCCTAATGCATGCAATTGCAATTTTAATATTTTCTTTGAAGTGCTCCTTTAGACCCTTATAAAATTCATTTATATATTTGTTCTTATATGGCACTTCTAGTCCAATAATTTGTCCATGTTTGTACAGAGGCTCATCTCCAACACCAAAATGGATAGTTCCATTTGTTCGAGAATTCATACATCCTGCAGAAAACCAACATGTATCATTTCTGAATTTTTCGAATACATCCTTTTCCAAAGCATTCTCTGTGTTTACCATGAGCTTGTACTCATGCAGAGGGTCAATAAGATTGCTTGGACCAGTCTCAGGTGGAAGTATATAATTTTGTACGTATTCAAATGTTGTGCTGCTTTCATCAAAGGGCCGAGGCTTACAAAATACAGAGCTTTTTGACATGTCCACTGAGTGCTTTATAAAGTTACTCAGGTGTTCTTTGGTCTCATTCCCAACATTATTTGTTTGTTTTGTGCAGTGTGTCAAAGGTAAAGCCAGGGATTGTGCACCATTTGACCCATCTCCTTTTGTGTACATGCCATCATCCCATTCCTCCAATAGTAGATCCTTCTTTTCATTGCTTGTATATTTGGGTATGTCTTCTGACCATGTCTGCACACTTGATTTACCACCCATATTTTCTTCAATGCTGTAGTGTGCTGATGTCTCCATTTCAGCAGATCCAATGGTAGGACTTTCAGCTGGTGCTTTTTTTTGCTGAAAATGTTGAGTTGCAGATGTCCTTCCTGATCCATCTGTGTCCTTGGGTATGGCACTGTGCTCAAAATTTTCTGAGGATGTTTTGAACAGGGCCACGGTTTTAACGATTTGAACTGCAGGTCCATGCGTTAAACCAACATCTAGGAAGTCTTGTTTATCAAATAAAATGAGAGCGGCTCCTGAAACATCTTCATTGTAAAGCATATTAGCATACTTCTTAGGGACTTTCAACTTCATGAGCCATTGACGGACATCCTCTTTTGTCCAGTCATCCATTTTATTCAGCTTTTTCCATGTTTCTGAGGTTCTGTTTTGAGGGGGACATTCTGCATGCTGAAAAGATAATAACAATTATGTAAAATTGATGTTGAGAAAATTAGACACAAGTTTCTGGGCCGGCAAGTTTCAATTACATAGAAGCCTATAGAATGAGACAGCTCTCAGATTGAATCAAAAATATCTTAATTTGTGTTCCGAATATGAACGAAAATCTCACTGGGTTGGAACAACATGAGGGTGAGTAATTACTGACAGAATTTTCATTTTTGGGTGAACTACCCCTTTAAAGTGTCCTGACTGCAGTGGCGATGACTGGTGTGCATGATTAGAACTCAGGTGAGTGAGATCGCTGCTTGTGTGTGGACGGAGAACCTGGTGGGGAGGGACAATTTCACTTTATCTTTTTTAATGGACCCTACAACTGCATACAGGAAAATGCAATGTCCAAACCGATGGGATTTGCCACATAAATGCATTTACATGCAGTCATGTCAGATGAGCTGCTCCACTTCACCATCGTCTTCTGACATTTCCTAACTTAATAATATTATAGTATTTATGAAAATAGTGAGCACTAAACCGCTGGATTTCAATTGGAAGATTATTATTATTATTATTATTATTATTATTATTATTATTGCATTACGACAAAGCTTATGAAACAATGCATGTTTTAGGGATGACCCCGCAAACCAAAGAATAAAAAAAAAAATAGCGATACCTTTTCTGAAACTGATGGTTCTCTTTGCTCCATCACTGTTTATTCAATGATTCTTTTCCACCCAAGTCAGCTGAAAAAAGCACAAGCAATAATGCAGATATGGGTTATTCCAGCATTATGGACATGGCATTTGCAGTCAAATAACTTCACAGAAATGTGCATCTGGTAAATGACACAGTTCTAGAATTTTTATTTATTCTAAAGTCCAGACAGCAGGAAAAAGCCATTGTAGACTTAGCCTATTGTTTTGTTTTGTTTTGTTTTTAGATCGATAAACACATTGATGACTTAAATGGACATATGTGAAAACAGAACGACAATGGGGAACTGACAGGATTTCATATTTATTGCATCATGTAAAGTTCATCAAGGTCAACATCTTCCTTGTTCAGTCAGGGTATGATCAGAGAGTTCGCCATTATAGGGGTTGCCACAATCGCAAAATCATTCCAGTGCACTGAAACCTTTGCTCCCTAAAAAGTCCCACAATGCACCATGAAAACCAGGGAGCATTAAGCCTCTGTTATACGCGAGGGTCCGCGAGGGTCCGTGTGACGTAAAAATCGTCATCGAGGGTGCGCGCGGATCGAGGCTCCTTGCGGACAGCCGCGTGCCTCCCATTTTTTGTGACCACGCGGTCAAAAGGGCGCGCTTTCATTAGGTTAAAACCGCGAAAGAGATGGAAATTCATGGACGCCGAATTGGAAAAAAAACGGAAAACGCATGCTTGAAATAGAACCAATGCCTATGCAAGCGTGTTGGAAGTGTTTCCAGGCAAAATAGAATAGGAAAAGATGTTTATATGTCATTTTGACACGAATACATGTTAATAAATGTCATTTTGATGTTTGAAAGTGTCTAAGTTTTGACATAAATGCAAATATAAACTATAAATATAAAAAATATTATCGATTATACTGTCCCGACCGATCTACTGCGCATACGTTGAACGCGTTCACCGAGCGGACCTAAGCAGAAAGTATTTACAAGTAGTCCGCGTCCGAGCTGTGCGCAGCTGTCGTGTACGCGTCCAAACTGGAGTATAACAGAGGCTTTAGTAGTCGACTATGTTCCCTAACTGAAATTCTGACTGAGACACATAATCACACCAGCCAACTCAATAGGCTACACATAATTTCTAAAGAATAAAAAATAAACATTAGCCTACTCAATTATATTTCAGCATAAACATTCAGATGGCGAACATAAGCTACCATTTAATTACTTAACAGCTAAAATGGTTTATGTTACAAAGTATTTATCATGAAATACTGTAAATAGCATTACAAATCATTTTTTTGTTGAACTCTGTTGTTATACTGATCCACGACCTAGGGAGCTGATGGGCTGATTGAGACCCACCTTTTGATTCTGTCAGACTGTCTATCAAGCTCTGGTTAACACATCCTAATAATCAAGAAACAGCAGCACTTTAAATTCTGGGTACAACTGGAGAATAAGTAAATGTTAGCTACAATTACAAGACGATTATAGAATTTATAAGCTTAAAAGGTAGACTTACTAGTTTGCACTGTTATTCAAACAAATGTTCTTCGAAATATCCTTTGGATCGTTAGGACAGGTTCTCTTCTAGGCGATCGTCATCTGGGGACTTGCTTGTACGCACGCGAATAATTTTAACTGACTTCCCAAAAAGTCTTAGATGGCTACAGTTGCATGCATAATCCACGGAGCAGAGAATAAAAACGTGTGTCCCGTTATTTATAAATACCATTGGACCTCAGTGATTTCGTGTTGTCTGTTCCAGAGTATCTGAACACAGTTTAAGGAAGTTAAGTTAGCCACGCGCGAGAAACCACGCCCAAAGGATGTATGATTATTATGTAAGAGCATTTATCATAGGCAGATATGTCTGTAGTATAACGTATTTCAAATGCCAATATATCTCAGTTTAGTTAAAATTAGCTAAAGCAAACATGGATTGCCTTTCTTTTTAAATAAGTCTTTCATTTATCTGTATTTTATTGTTGTTCAAGTTTCTTTCTTTTTTTTATGGTTAATTTGAGATAAAACAAACTCAAATCTATATGTTTTTTTTTTAAGTGATTTTAATCTGCTGATTTTATTATCTGAGATCTCTTGCTTGTACAAGCAGCTGAAACCGATCTGACTGTATGCTGTATCATCTGTTCTGGTTTGTTCCTGGACATAAAGCAAATCTATAGATGTTCAACTTAATTTTCATGTTCATGAAACTACTCAGTCACAAGTCTTGCTGTATATTGGTGCATTATGTCATATATTTACTAGCGAAACAAATACGATGATGGATAGTCTTAGATTGATGATTTTATTTGCTGATTAACCAAATGCTCAGTTCGATGTATTATCAGTTGAGTTCGCTCTTGTATACTGCGCACACACTTGAAGGTGCGCTCCCTTTTTATCTGTTGCTCTCACAGCCAATTACAAAAAAATATTAAAAGTCAACTCAAATGAAAGTTAACAGTATTCAAATACAAATGTTAATACACAACACATTATCATGCTGATACACGGCACCCCCTTCAGGGTAGGCTATAATGTTTGAACCATTAGTCGCACGGTCCTCCAGAATATTTCGGTAGTCCTTGACGCATCCATCAAGCACAGTAGGGAATGGAATGATATTCCAGTCCAAACCTTCACTGATCCACCTTAGTGCTGTACTCTGGGCAGCAACAGTCTGGCTGTTAAGCCTCTTTGGGGCTTCTCCACACAGTAACTCCTACAGATGAGTGAAGGTGGACTCATCAGAGAACAATACATTTTTCACATTGTCCACAGCCCAAGAATTGCACTGACACCATTGAAACTGACATTTGGCATTGGTACAAGTGATCAAAGGTTTGGCTATAGCAGCCCGACCATGAATACTGACTCTGTGGAGGGTAACGTTTGATCAGGCACCAGTCCATCAGAGGAAGCCATCACCTGAATATTGAACTCTGTTACTTCCTGTTCCTGCCACATAATTTCCTGTCTTGTCATTTCCTGTCACCCTGTATTTAAGCCATGTGCTATCACTGCCTTATTGCGAAGTATTGCCAGTTCTCTGCCTTACTAAGTGTTCTACCATTCTCTTTTGAGGCCTCCTGTTATGACCATTTGACTCATGCTTTTGGATTGCTGTTTTTTGGATTTGTATGCTATTGGATTGTTTTACCTGTGCTTCGACCAAGGCCTGTGACCTGACTACGAGTTGTGACTATTGTTTGGATTTTATGCTCAGATCCTTTAATAAAGACCCGCTTATGGATTCCACTCAGCCTACATCTTCATGGAGATCCTGATGAACTGCATTGGTGGAAACAGGAGAGTCGAGGTGCGCATCAAGTTGGGCAGCTGTGGTTTAATGTTTTTTGGATATAATATGGGTTAGTACCTGGACATCCCTTTCAGACAGCTTCCTATTGCATCGGCAGTTACTCCCTTTGGATGTGTTTTGTCCTACGCGGTGATATGCCAACATTACCCTGCATAGCTCTCCATACACCACAAAGACTAGCTGTCCTGGTCACAGATGAGCCAGTGAGACGCACACCAACAATTTGTCCTCTTTTGAAATTTGTTATGTCTTCCATTATATTGTGTATGTTGCTCAGTTGATTCAACCTTTCACACTCTCCTCTTACTGATGGAATGCAAAATCAGTGAAGATTGACCACCAGGCTCTGCATCTAGGCGTGAAAAACTTTCAACACTATAGTGGCCAGTGTTTCAGTTTCATTGTCCAACCCCTGCAGTGTACTCACTAATACATGCACAGTTAGCATTTGCAACTGATTTAAGAAAATAAATATTTTTTGATTCTGCTCTGTGGAGATTTTTTTTTATCCTTTTGTTTTTGTTCCAGCTTAATGAAGCAAATATTTTGGGTGGGTCCTGGGTGGTTTGGTTTCACTCCCCATGAATTCACATTTGGGAGGATTTCTTATTGGCCTTATGCTCCAAACATAGATTAATCACTGACAGCAGATGGCGCTTATGGTTCATTAGAAATGCAGCCATTACATTGGTAACCCACAGTTTCTGAACAGTATTTTGTTTCAAACAGCCATAGGTGTAAATCTGAAGGTTGAAGTGAATTTTTTTTTTTACAAAAACAAGATTTTCTCAGCCTTTTGCTCAAAATGTTGCTTTTTTTTTTAAACTTACCCACATTCAAGTGTTGATAAAAAAAAAAGAATGCATGAAGCTAGAATAAAACAGAGTCTGTTCTGATATATTGAAAGAGTTATACTGTCAGGGATCACAGAGGATGCAGACAAGATGGTAAGGTTAACGCTTTTATTGCAGATAGTGCGGAGATGCAGATAGAAGGTGAGTAACAGCAACTCAGAATAACAGTGAATGGTTAGCTGGTTGGTAATGTCTTTCTTTCTCTTTCTCTCTCTCTCATAGATGATTGCGGGTCGATGGCTGAAGAGGAAGGCAGGCAGGATGGAACGGAGAGGATCCGAAGCAGGTAAGTATCCAGGTAAGTGTGAGGGAGTCTGTGGGTCATGTAATGACGAGACCAGACAATGACTGAGGGGTGACTGTGGATTATAAGGAGTGCTGGTGATGGGACACAGGTGACAATGATCAGTAATCAGGGGATAGTGAACGGGTGACTGGATGAGAGGGCGGAGAGAGAGAATGAGTGGGCGGAGGTGAAGATGAGCGTGGTGGTGGAGATGGAATCCTGACAGTACCCCCCCCTCCCAAGGCGGCTCCTGACGCCTGAGAAGGGCGCTGCCGGCGGCGAGGTCTACCCCGACCTCTGGGTGCTGGACGGTCTGGATGGTCTTCATGGAACTGGGATAACAGGGCTGGATCCAGGATGTCATCACGTAGAACCCAAGAATGTTCCTCTGGCCCGTAGTCCTCCCAGTCCACCAGGTATTCCAGACGGGGACCTCGCCGCCAGGAGTCCAGGATGGTGTGGACGCGGTAGACTCGTTCCTCTTCTACAGGAACGGGAGGAGGAGGTACGTCCGAGGAAGTGCCATCTGTGGGAACAGGAATGACTGGGTCAGTGAAAGGTTTGAGTAGGGAAACATGAAATGAAGGGGAAATCCTGTACTGAGGAGGAAGGTTGAGCCTGTAAGTAACTTCGTTCAACTGCCTCTGGATGGTGAATGGTCCAATGAATCGAGGACTCAGCTTACGGCAAGGCAGTCGGAGGCGGATGTCTCGAGTTGATAGCCATACCTTCTGTCCTGGCCGATACTGAGGTGCATCAAGACGACGACGGTCCGCATGTTCCTTGTGCCTCCGAACAGCCTGTTGGAGGTGCACGTGAGCTGAGTCCCATACCCTCTCGCTCTGATGGAACCAGAAGTCGACAGCTGGAACCTCCGAGGGCTCACCCGACCAGGGAAAGAGTGGAGGTTGATATCCGAGAATACATTGGAAGGGGGTGAGCCCGGTGGTGTTCTGCCGAAGGGAGTTCTGAGCGTACTCCGCCCAGGGGAGGTAGCGGCTCCAGCTGTCCTGGTACTGATGGCAGTATGTACGCAGGTAACGTCCTATCTCCTGGATCTTCCGCTCAGTCTGACCATTCGTCTGAGGGTGGTAACCAGAAGAGAGGCTGACAGTGACCCCGAGGAGCTTAAAGAAGGCGTGCCATACCCGGGAGATGAACTGGGGTCCCCTGTCCAAGACGATGTCCTCAGGGATGCCGAAATTCCTGAAGACATTATTGAAGAGAGCTTCTGCGGCTTCAAAAGCTGTGGGAAGACCAGGTAGAGGAATTAGTTTACAGCCCTTGGAGAACCGGTCCACAATGACGAATACGCAGGTAAAGTCTTCAGAATTGGGAAGATCAGTCATGAAATCTATGCTGATATGGGACCAAGGTCGCAGAGGAAGAGGTAGTGGCACTAGCTTGCCTTCTGGGAGCCTCCTCGGGGTGTTGGTTATGGCACAGACTGAGCATCCGCGGACGAATCTGGATACATCCTGGGAGATGGACGGCCACCAGTACCGTTGACTGAGGAGCGAGAGGGTACGCTTGCTACCCGGATGTCCAGAGCCCGGAACGGTGTGAGCTGAGTCCAGAAGGGGTGTCCGAAGATGTGGGGGTACGTAGATGCGCCCTTCTGGACCTCCCGGTGGAGCGGGTTGGCATGCTACTTCCTGGTTGATCTGTTGGTCGATATCCCAGAGGATGGGACTGAGGATCATGGCTGGAGGATAGGCTCAGGGTGAGGGTCGGCTAGAGAGGTGTGATGAAGCCGGGAGAGTGCGTCCGCCTTACAGTTCTTACTCCCTGGTCGATATGATACTACAAAATCGAACCGGGTAAAGAAGAGAGGCCAGCGGGCCTGACGAGAGTTCAGTCTCTTGGCCTTTCTGAGGTACTCGAGGTTGCGATGGTCCGTAATTACCTCAAACTGATGGTTAGCTCCCTCCAGCCAGTGTCTCCACTCCTCTAGGGCCAGTTTGATGGCCAGCAGCTCCCGGTTACCGATGTCATAGTTCCGCTCCGCCGGGGACAGCTTTTTGGAGAAGAAGGCACGTGGAAGGAGTTTACGTGACTCACCCTGCCGCTGAGAAAGAACAGCTCCTACTCCTGTGGAAGAGGCGTCCACCTCCACCACAAATGGAAGATCCGGATCAGGATGGACGAGGATAGGAGCTGTGGTGAAGGCTTCTTTCAGGTGCTGGAATGCTTGAATGGCGCTGGGGGATAAGGACAGAGACTTGGGCCGGCCTTTGAGAGCAGATGTGAGAGGAGCACTGATCTGACTGTATGTTTTGTCTGACTGTATGTCATCTTTTGG
Source organism: Rutilus rutilus (assembly GCF_951802725.1). NCBI lineage: Eukaryota > Metazoa > Chordata > Actinopteri > Cypriniformes > Leuciscidae > Rutilus > Rutilus rutilus. The sequence goes on along the minus strand of NC_140210.1, from coordinate 33,771,436 downwards.
ATGAAGCGTCTATAGAAGTTCGCGAAGCCCAGGAATCTTTGAAGATCTTTTACTGAAGAGGGTTGTGGCCAGTTCTGAATGGTTTCCACCTTCCTCTGGTCCATTTGAATGCCGTGTTGATTGATGATGTAACCCAGGAATTGTACGGTGGAGATATGGAATTCACACTTCTCCAACTTCAAGTATAATTGGTGCTCTCTCAGTTTCTCAAGGACTTGGATGACATGTTGACGGTGCTCTGACATGGAAGAAGAGTAGATGAGTCTGTCGTCTATGTAGACCACTACGAATCGGTTGAGGAACTCACGAAGGACTTCATTCATATAACCCTGGAATACTGCAGGAGCGTTGGACAATCCGAAGGGCATAACCCGGTATTCGTAGTGGCCTGAGGGGGTCACGAAGGCGGTCTTCCATTCGTCCCCTTGTCGAATTCGAATCAAGTTGTATGCACTTCGGAGATCCAGTTTTGAGAAGATGCGAGCACCTCGAAGCTGTTCCAGGGCGGCTGGGACCAGAGGAAGGGGATAACGGAGCTTTACAGTCTGGGAGTTCAGTTGACAATAGTCGATGCACGGCCGCAAGCCTCCGTCCTTCTTGGCCACGAAGAAGAAACTCGAAGCGGCAGGGAAGGTAGATGGTCGAATGAACTGCTGCTCCATGGCTTCCTTAACGTACTCCTCCATGGCCTTCTGTTCCGGGATGGACAGAGGATAAATGCGGCCCTTGGGAAGGATGGCTCCGGGTAGCAAGTCGATTGCGCAGTCCCATGGCCGGTGAGGTGGTAACTTCGTTGCCAGGACCTTACTGAATACATCCTGGAACGCCCGGTACTCCACTGGGATCTCGACTTGGACCTGAGTCTCTGGGCTTTCCACCAAGGTTGAACAGACAGGAAAACTGAACTCACCCATAGATGACTTGGAACGAACTGAAGGTCGAGTTTTCTTGATAGAACTAAGACAGGATATGTGACAATCCTCACCCCAACGAAGAATCTCTCCGGATTCCCAGTGGAGTGTTGGCTGATGTTGCACTAACCATGGGCGTCCCAGGATGATATCCGCGGTGGACTCCTCCAGCACCATAAACGAGATCTCCTCAGAATGCAAACAGTCGATACGGAGAATTAAAGTGGGAGTGAAGTGACGAACACGACCTCGTCCCAGTGGCTTCCAGCCGCTGGATGCGGCTAGAGTTCTGAACTGCAAGGCAAATGAACTCACCGATGAACTTCCCTGACGAAGATTATACAGTTGATCGTGAACAGACAGTTCAGAAACAGTTTGCCCAAAAACCTCTTTGAAATGACGAGTGAATTCAGTTATGGATTTTACCACTGGAGATTCGGAATTCCGCAAAGACTGAGCCCACTGAAGTGCTTGACCAGTAAGGAGGGAAATCATGAAAGCGACTCGGGCTGCATCGTTGCGAAACTGATGTTCGTTCATGGTGAAATAGAGAGATGTTTGGAGAAGAAACCCACTGCAGTTCTCCGCCTCATCGGAGTAGGTCGCTGGCCGGGCCATGGGACTCGCTGAGGCAGTGAACGAAGCAGCGGGTGAATGCGGAAGTGGACGTGTTGTTATGGTAGGAATGGAAGTAACGGATTCGGCTGGAGAATCCGTGTACCAGTCCGCTGAAGACTCCGCTTTCTGCATGTTGGGTCTGGTCTTCTGTCAGGGATCACAGAGGATGCAGACAAGATGGTAAGGTTAACGCATTTATTGCAGATAGTGCGGAGATGCAGATAGAAGGTGAGTAACAGCAACTCAGAATAACAGTGAATGCTTAGCTGGTTGGTAATGTCTTTCTTTCTCTTTCTCTCTCTCTCATAGATGATTGCGGGTCGATGGCTGAAGAGGAAGGCAGGCAGGATGGAACGGAGAGGATCCGAAGCAGGTAAGTATCCAGGTAAGTGTGAGGGAGTCTGTGGGTCATGTAATGACGAGACCAGACAATGACTGAGGGGTGACTGTGGATTATAATGAGTGATGGTGATGGGACACAGGTGACAGTGATCAGTAATCAGGGGATAGTGAACGGGTGACTGGATGAGAGGGCGGAGAGAGAGAATGAGTGGGCGGAGGTGAAGATGAGCGTGGTGGTGGAGATGGAATCCTGACATATACAGATGATGCTGAGTCATTAATAAATTAGTCATGACAAAAATGTATTTTTCCATGAGTCTGCTATGCTTTATTGTTCGGTAACACTTTACAATTCATTAACATTAGTTACTTCATTAATTAACATAAACTGACAATAAGCAATACTTCTAAAGCATGTATTAATCTTAGGTGGTTAATGTGAACATTAATAACACATTATTAAAATCAAAAGTTGTAACTGTATTATTTAATGGACCTGAGATAACATGATCTAACGATCAGTTGTTTTTTTAACTAACGTTTACAAAGAATAACTTCTGTAACAAATGCTATTTCTCATTGTTAATGTTATAGTTGATGTATAACTAATGAGAGCTCATTGTAAAGTTTTACTGTCACACTGTTTGGTTCAGACACTCACTGGAAGCAGGAATCAAAATCCAAGGAAGTTTAATTTAAGTTCACGAACAGAAGACTAGGGAATCGGAGGAGAAACAACTGAACAGCTGAAACTAAATAGCAAATACACAGCTAATACCAGAACAAAGGGCAAACCAAAACTGAGGGTAAAAATAGGGTGAGCAAACCAGGGTAGCTAAAGGAGGAGCACCTGAACTAAATGAATCAAACAATGAGTATCCATGGAGACAAACAGGCAGGGAATGAAAGATGAACAGAACTATTTAACAAACTAACCATAAAACTCAGGCGTGAACAGAACAGAAAAAAAAAAAACAGATAAAAAAAAAACCTCAAAATGTGACAGTTACCTATTGTTCTTTTTTAATGATTTGCACTTTAATCTTTTTAAAACATTTGTTTACTTTGAACATTTCAATACAATAAAGCAATACACAAAAAAAGTGCATAAGAGTTATTTTGTTTTGAGAAAGAAATGATTAAACCTGTTAAAGTATGACAACACTTTTTTTGCAACTTTCAATATCGCGATACTGTATATCATGATAAAAGCTTAAGCAATTATCAAAACATAAAAAATGTATACAGTCACATGCCTAATCATGACCCACCAAAAACATCTGCTTTACCCTGTGTGCTTGTCTGCTACACCACTGCCAGTCAGTGGCCAGTCTTTCAGGCCAGCTGTGTTCCCAACAGTAGTTCTGGGTAACATGTCATGAGGAGCTGAGCATTCAAAGCCAACCCCTTTTTCCCTCGCCTTTTTTAGTTCACAGTTTCAGTAATTGGAGTTATTCATGTCATATGGCATATTTACTTTACAAGGTGTAATTTATGGCTCATCAAATTAACATTTAATGAATTCTTTAACTAGTCAAAATGTTGCATGCTGCATAGGATTATGGATAAAGTGAACACTAGACTTTATTTGCTGTGGAGTGATAGCTTAAACTGTAAAGTGGTAGTGAGGCCGTGATCATATGATCAAATATCTTTAATGTAATGTGTATGTGTTACGGTGTATGCAGGCAGGCAAATGAAGACACAGAAGACTAAGGTTCCAACACAAAGTTTACTTATAAACCAAACAGGTAGCGATCCAAACAGGTAGTAGAATAACACACACACATAACGCGACCGGACATTCACTGACGGTAAAGGAGAAACTTAAAAAGTGAATACAAACGAGGTAATTTAGGATATACAGCTGATAAACATGAACTCATAATGACAGAAACCATGGTGACCAAGGATTGGCGGGAACATGAACAAAGGGAGACAGAAATTAGTGAATGCAAACAAAAAGTCCATTATAACTAAACATATAATGGTGACAATATGAATGATGGAACATGCTGTTGCTATACCTATGGCAGATGCATAAGTACAATACCATAATCTTCCCTACATAATTGAAAAGGATGATTATTATAAAATAGTCAATTACATCACATTATAAGTTTATAATCAGAGTTATAAAGCTACTCAATTTAAAATGAGTAAAATGACATACCCATCACTGTACTTGGTCCAAATTGGTTGGTTGGTCCTCCTTGTACCAAAGGAGAAAAATGCATATGCTGCTGCTTATTGCCAAGGCTTTATTAGGTAAATTGCCAACTTATATTTATAATCTCTTATCATAATACACCACAGTAATTATAGGACTAGGCCTTCTTCTAAATTACTTTTTATTGTTCCTAGAGCATTTAGTGAGTTTGGCAAAATTTCCCTTTTATGCTCCTATAGGTACGGTGGCTGAGAGAGCTCAACGCGCTGCAACTGAAGAAAACACATGCAAATAGAAAAACACCCGCAAATTAAGAAAACATCTTCGTCAGCTTCACAACACATGCTTCACAACACATTGAGTAGGCCTATGCTCCAAATTCTCAACACAACCAAATACAGAAATGCGCTGTAAATAGCAGAGACCACAACGGAAATGTTTCCAGGGGACCCCAATAAGTGACGAACCCGGCTGGGATGTGCTTATTGCTCGTGAGCATCCCTATGCCCTACTTCCTTCGAAGAGCAGATGGCAGAGCCCTTGAAGTGGGCACTTTGGAGTGAGCAGGGCACTTGTGGGCCATTATGTAACATTAGCTGTTTTAAACGCACTTAATGAAGGGAGCAATGAAAGACAATGTAATTTCCTCATTATTTACAGCTGGGATGTCCATCAGCTGAATAGCTGTTATTACCAGAAATGTCTTATTGTTGCTTTTAGCATAACTGTTGCAAATAAATATACATTTTATGCAAGAAAAGTTTTTAAAATATGCGTTATATATCTGTGTGTGAGTGTCTCATCTTTGGACCCTGCATTACCTAACATTTATTATAATTGTTTTTTAAACATAACGACAAAATTTGTACAATGTAACTGATGTATAGATTAATATCTTTCCCTCGTGTTCTTTTTCTCTATTTTTTATTTATTTATTTTAGTTTTCAGATCATTGTTCCTTTCTTATTAGTATTCTGATGACATTGAACATATTGTTAATACATTTTGTATATTGTATGCATGTGTTTTCTTCAGTTGCGGCGCGTTGAGCTCTCTCGGCCACCATACCTAGTCACAGACACTGGAGAGTTTATTTATAGATTCTGCACATTATATGTTCGGTTTCACATATAATTAAATTTTCCGTATTAAAATATATATATTAATTTATTAAGTTTTTAGTTTAGTGAAATGTTTTATTTGGTTTATTTAATTTTGCTCTTTTCAAGATTCAGGTTTCTTTTGGAAAAAAAAAGTTCTTACATGATTAAGAAAAGAGAACCCACCATTTCGCATACGAACATTTTTCTCAGCTTGCCATTGTGCCTGCTGTTCAAATTCATTGTCCAGGTTTTCTTTAGCTTTTTCAAAAGCTTCACCCTCAAGTTTAGCCCTCAGAGCTTCTGTTTCATTCTTTCTCTGCTCCTCATTCTCTTTCAGGATGTGATATTTTTCCGCCTCAATCGCTTTCTCTATTTCAAGCATCTCACTGGTGTAATGTTGCCCATAATTCCCAGTAACTATTTTGTCAATCTGTTCAAACAACTGAACAACCTGTTCAGGATTTTGTTCTTTATTGTTGAACACATGGAATCTTCCACTGCAAGTTTTGATAAAACTTAGCAGTTTTGGACTGTCCCGCACAAATGTGTGAATGTTCTTGTCCTCCAATCGATCTCCATGAGTGAACAGTGCCATGGTGTATGTAGAGGCTTCCTCACCAAAAACTGCTTGAATGATTTTAACAGCTTCTGCCTCTTCATCTGTGAATCTGCCCAGCTGAATCACAACTAAGAAGACATGTGGACCAGGAGCAGAGAGTAAAATGCAATGCTTAATTCTGTTGACCACCTCAGCTGTAGTTAAGCTGGTGTCAAACAGACCCGGGGTGTCAATAACTAATATATTTCTTCCATTAACTGTTGCATTATTTTTTTCACATTGCTTAGTCAAAGAGGATGATGATATCTCGGATTTAAAAACCTTCTTTCCCAGGATGGTGTTGCCTGTTGCACTTCTTCCTGCCCCTGTCATTCCAATCAAAAGAATTCGGAGCGGTTCACCTGGTTGATTAGTAAGAATTACTTTTAATTTAGCCCTCATATACTGTCTTATTCATCATAAAGGTATAAAATAAAAGTATGTATTATATCAATCAATATTTTAAGACCTGTATTTGAAATAAAAAAAGTACCTAAATCCCTTGAATTGGGGTTTTGTTGATTTTGTTTGGTGTCATATATCTGAAAGTTAAGAACATAATATTATACATCATTTCATATATCACATATTAGTTTGTGGGATCTGTCAAAGTTAACTTCACTTGAGAAAATGTGATCATTTGGAACACCTTGCAACAAGCACAGATGAAACTCACATAACTTTCAGTTATAATGGCATAGTATATGTATAGTATAATATGGTCACACATTAGATTAGGGTCCAATTCTAACTAATATTCTATTATCACTCTCAGTCTTTTTTTATTTCTGTCTTTAGCCGTTTCTCAATATGCGTTCTTGTCTGTACTTGTGTTCTTGTGGACTTGTGAATCGTCATCAGTCGCTGCCCAAGTACTGTTCCAATTCAAAGTTCACATCTAGTCAAGTCCAGTTCAAATCCCCGGATGTGTTCTTGATCCGCCCCTTTTACCGAGGATGCATCGAGAGGTGACTTGTGCGGACTTGAGACAGCCAGGTATCTCAGAATGCATCTCACACCAACCAAACCCCGCGTAATTTAAAAATACTGCTGTAATTGTGTCACAAAATGTAGTTTTAAGAGTATTTCAGGTGAGAATGTAGTTGTTTAAAGCTCAAATCTTTGGTTTATTTATAAAGATAGCGCCTATTTGAAAATTTGATCTGATGTTTTCGGAGTTGTGAGATCCAGGCAATCGGACGCTCGGGGCTCATGTACCCCGCCGAGAACAGCCTTTCCTCGGTTAGTGCTTCTGACGTTTGCCGCTGGCTCGGATGTCTCTAGTTTAGTGATTTAACATGAGATATAAATCGTCTTGTGTATATCTAACGCACGATTTTTTTTGTTTTAGTTTTTTTGTTGTTGTTGTCTCATATTAATCTATAATTTGTTCCCTGGCAAAACGTTAAGCTGAGGGCATAGTGAAGTTTCATAGCTTTATTTAGTCTATTTAACTTTAACGTTGTAGCCTAGAGAGCTGACTTATGTTTGACTGAATCGTTTGCTTTATTATTGTATAGCTTCTTATACCTTTTAGGCTACTTATACTTTTATAATGGCTATTATTGATCATTAAAACTGACATTTAACAAAAAAAGGTTATGTCATTTTATTTTATATATTTAAAACATATAAAATATTTTATTATACATGTTGCCTACATTCTCTTCACTGTATGTACATATGTAATAAAATAAAACGACACAACCCTGTCTCTTTTTGCTAAATGTTAGTTTTAATGACCAATATTATGTTTTTTATTTATCATATTTTTAAAATGAAAAAAAGAGCAGGGTTGCGTTTTATATTTCGTGTTGTTATACATATATGCAGTGAAGATAATCAATTGCGTTGCCTGAACCACATTTGTGTGGCCATTATGTTTTAAGATTTTTTTAAATGAAAATGAAAAGAGGCAGAGTGGTGGTTTATAACATATTTTGTTTTATTGTAGCCTAAATATACGAGATAACCGGAGTAGCCAGAGCGAGCTGAGTGACGCTATCAAGTACGCCGCTGTTCCATTTCAGAATTATCGGATTTGCGTCCTCCCGTCCTCGGGACTTGTCAAGTCCGAACTACTAAGGACTCCACTCCGAACTTAGCTTACTTGGTATTGAGAAACGGCTTTTGTCTGTGTTCTGTCTATTAGTTCAGTTTAGTCTTCCTCCGCCCCTGCCTGTTTGTTTCCATAGTTACTTATTGATTAGTTAGTTCAGTTCAGGTGTGTCTTGTTAATTTGTCTCTTTAGTTCTGTCTATTTATACCCTGTGTTCTGTCTTGTTCTTTGTCAGTTATTTTATGTTGCAAGTGTAGGTTGTTCTGGTTTTCGTTCTGAGTTTATTTTGTTTATTTTGAGACTGTTTATTAAATATTACTGCTGCACTTAGATCCTGCTTCTGCCTCTGCTTCAACCGAAATTTTAACAATTAACTACGACTTTTGCCTCAGTAAACTCATAATTACTGCTTATTATGGTCATGCAGAATAAGGCATTAATATGTGCTGTATAAATATTAATTAACAACCAATATCCTAGTCATATGCATAGTAACTAGTTAATAGTGATAATTGGACCCTAAATTAAAGTGTTACCTATAATATTAATCAAATATAAATGTGTATAACATTAATCAAATGTATAAACATATAATACACCCATGTGTATTTATGCAAAATATATATTAGATTTAATTACATTTATAAATTGCTTTATATAAAACCACATCTAAGCTTCATTAAACTCTTCAATGATACCAGAGACCCAAATACATCTAATTTATTTTAGATAAACTTCCTGTAATATTGAGGTGGTGGTTTGCAATGACTACTAAGCAAATGTTCCTCTCTACTTCCAGTGAAGTGATCAAACATTGTTTCTTTGTTCGGTGCTCTTTGGACTGAACTTATATGCTCCGTCATTTGGAATCTCATAAAAAAATGGCGAAGTGGTGTATCAAGGAAATGGAGCATACCCATAATTATATGGTTTCTGGCTGTATTAAATGCCATACATACCTGGTTTATCCATACTCCAACAAGGATTATAACAAATGCAATGAAAAAGTAGTGCAAAAAAGTCGAGCCCCTTGACATTTTTGATTTTTGTCCATTAGAAGTCTCGTTGTCCATATCTGTTGGGAACGTTAAGTGAAAACAGTTGTTCTTGTTTTTAAATATGAAAAAGAGTAAAAAAGCAGGCGTTTGATGAATATTTTATATCAAAAGCAATAATTTTAAAGTGGATTACAAAGCTTTCAAATTATTTCAATGATTAGTATTTCACTTATAGTTCACTTATAGTCTGTTTCAATTTCTTTAGATATAGGCAAGCACTCACCCTTTTTGTTCATACCTATTCCTTGTTTATATTGTATTACAATGTTGTGCCCCTGTTAGTTAGCTTGCACAATCTTTAAATCATTGAATATGTGTAGCCTACATGCTCTTTCTCTCACCTCTCATTTTGGAAGCAAATAATCCAGGTCCAGGTTCCAGTTAAAGAGTTTCCATTTTCTCTGTCCCTACATTGAAGGACCATAAACCTGCTAGACTTGTTTTTATTCATGATTCACGTCACATCCCACTCCACCCAGCTCTCCGACTCCATGAACACTGCTCATTCTCCCCAGACTAATTACTCCCTTACACCTGCTCCTCATCTACCAGCAATCTTCTGAGGCAGCGTTACGGTTTTATGATCTATAGAGTGAACTTTGGTAATAACTAAGTGAATATTTAACTACTTTAATATAATTTCTCACTAGAAATTTCTTTAAAAGTGGAAAACATTGGTCAAAAACGTATGTTTACACAGAAACTGACCACCAACCTAACTATCAGATACCATATTTATTTTTTAGCTTAGCTGTTAAGCATTGGAAAGCACAGGATTGTGGGATATCAAAGGATACATCTATGCTGTCTTCAAAAATCAGTCTGTTGAACATATCTCAAGAGACAGGAAGCAAAACTAACATTGGATTCGGACGTGCCTTGATGTCTTTCTTTGTTGTCTGTCTCTTCATTGTATCATTGTAAGGACCCCGGTGTACTCGTGGATTACTCACCTGTGTTTTACTCTGTGGATTTTCTGTTGTTTCCTCATTCCTCTGTTGCCTGTTGTTATTTCCTTGTGTGATTCCTCTGACATTCTCCTGACTGTTATTTTTCAAATCAGTTCTACTCACCTGTTACCACGGTTTTCACCTACTGTACCTCCAATAAGCTTGGACTTGAGTTCATCTTCTCTGAGTCTCTTAATCTGTGATGACTGCCATCCTTACAGGAAACAAAGCAGCACTGCATGCTGAGGCAGTTGAGATGTTTTATTTTTTATTTGTTTTCATGAACTCTAAACAGTCATTTTTATCCAAGTATATGAATGGACTTTGATAAAGTAAATACTTTAATTTAGTTTTTTGAAACTGTGCCTTGATTTTGATCACCTGAGATAAAATTCCACATAAACGTTTAATACTAAATCTATTGAGTCAGTAGGTATAGTGCTGCTAATTGCCATTATGGTATAACATTCTCAGATTGATGTCTTTATGAAATGTGTAGTGTCTAACTTTTGTTGTCACATGTACATTAAAGACCTTTCATTTCAACTGGGCCGGATGATTACGACATATCTGTCCATTCACAGAGCAGCTGTTCTATCTGCCTCCATCAGCCCTGGAGACAGGAAGTGCAGTCTGCTACACAAGTTAGAGCATGATTGCTTCCCTATAGAGGTTTGTGCATTACAAGCGAACAAACCTTTGCAATTTGTAAAATAATTTTGCAGATGCATTTCTACTGAAATGTATTAAATTTAAATTAAATGAATACAAAAATTAAACATATATATATATATATACACACATACATACATACATACATACATACACACACATATATATATATATATATATATATATAGTAATCTAGGAAATTATATGTTTTTCAATCACAAATCTATGAAATCAATACAGTAACAACTGGGCCTCTAAACTAAGCTCTACTTGCACAGCTTCAACCTTTCTTGGCCTTTAGACATTCCTTCAGCTGGTACGACCATCAAATCTGTTCCTCCTGCTGTCTGCAGCTGAAAATTGAGAACAGAAGCAACCACTATCAATGCACTTGTGTCTACCAAGCAACAACACATAAAGTAATGAAAAAAAAAGCTGAAACCTCCAAAACTGATGAATGTAGGGACAATAAGATTATAAAAAGGTGTGATAGAGAAATGTTTTTCCAAAATCAAAAGGCTATTTGGTGAAGTACAGAAAAGAAAAAAAGATATCTCATAAATGTATCAGAAGCTAAAAGGCAAAAGGATAAATCCAGGGATTATCATAGTGCTTGAAGGGGTCATAAACTGCATTTTTTGTTTTATTTTTATATAGTTTCCTGAGGTGCGCTTATGTGAGTATGATTTTTACATAAAACATTTTCATAATTTAGAAATACCCTGATTTGAACGTTCTGTTTTAACCCTCAAGCATCCTTTGTGTAGCAACCCTTAATTCATCCTTTGTGGACAAATGTGGGCACGAAGGTCTCAGGTGTTCAATAAACACCATATCACCATCTTCGATAAAATAAAATCTATCAACTTATGCAATTTTGTGATTTTTGAGGTATTTTTGAATTTATTTACCTCTAAATGTACCATTTTTTAATGTAAAATATGCTTATTTTTATGTAATATATAATATTTATTTTACTTCAGTAAAAAAAAAAAACTAAAAAAACATTCCATTAGGTTCAGACAGCCAAAACCTAAAAAATTGGTGACTTTAAGGACATCCGGTGACATATGTTGGTATAAAAATAACAAAAAAAGGAAAAATATCAATAGCCAGATGGCTGTAGTACTCAATGGCTGCATATAGGATGAAATCTATAAATCATTGTTGTAATGAACTTAACCTCTCAAGTTTGAAATTTTATCACAAGTTAAAATTGTAAAATGTTACATTTAAAAATGTAAAATTGTAAAACCATTTGTGTTGGGTGAGACAAAGATGCAAAAATATGCTTACAGACAAATATGACCTATAAGGAAAAGACAAAGTATGAGACAAAGCAATCATTTATTTCTAACAAAAACATAAAATTTCAATAACTCAAAAAATACCAAACAGGTAAGAATAAACCTATCAATAACAAAAAAAGTAAATGGTAACAAACAGGTACAAATAAAAAACGTGTGTGTGTGTGTGTGTGTGTGTGTGTGTGTTTTGAATGAATGAATGAATGAAAACTTTATTGAACAACATCAATCAACACGAAGTGTTCAAAAGGATAAAAACACAAAAAAGCCCAAAGGCTTGTTTCCATTGTGGTCCTTATGATGGAAAATGAATAACAGTACATGGACTAACAACATTGGGAACAATAAAAAAAGGGAGCAAAAAAAAAAAAAAAAAAAAAAAAAAAAAAAAAAAAAAAAAAAAAAAAAAACAAATAAAATAAAGCTAATAAAAACACAATAAAACAAAAGAAACAATGACTAAATTCCCAAATAGACAAACAGACAATACAGTATTCCTACTACTTCAAGGATTTCTATTTCCTTTCTTTTTTTCTTTATAAGTTTAATAACCAATTTTTTACTGAAGATTTAAAATTATAATATGAAGAGCTCAACAGTTTAAGGTTTAAAGGTAAACTATTCCACAAGACAGCTGCAGAGTATAGGAAAGAGTACTTTCCCACACAGCTCCTAAAGCGACAGGGCCTATAATCTGTGAAACTCCCCCTGGTACAGTAATTGTGCGTATCACTAATTTTTGAAAAGTAATCACATAAATACTTGGGTGCCAGATTATTTCTTATTTTATAAACCAAACACAGTTTAAGTTGAGAAACCCTCTCCTCCACTCTGAGCCACCCAAGACTGGAGAAATGGTGAGAAAGAAGATGAGTTCTAGGATTTAATTTAAGAATCACTCTGATTAGTTTGTTTTGACAGATCTGTAGCTTGTCTTTAAGACCTTTAGTAATGCCTGTATACCAAGATGTACAGGCATAGTCAAGATGACATTGAACAAGCGCATCAGCCAGGATTTTTAAAGTTTTACTATCTAAGAGGCTGGATATTCTTGCTAGGAACTTAGTCCTTTGGCTTACCTTTAAAATAATTTTTCGGGCCATAAGCTCACCTGATAATTTGTTATCTAGTATACAGCCCAAGTAAGTAACTGCTTCCTTGGCTGTAATTTCAACATTACCTACGACTACCCTAAACCCCATAGCCTTTTTCAGTTTATCTCTAGACCCAAAAAGAATTGACTCTGTTTTGCCAAGGTGGAGAGACAGCTTGTTGTCTGTTAGCCAAACACTGAGGTTAAGGAGTTCTGAACTAAGCAGCCTTTCCACCTCTGATTTGTCTTTATGAGAGACTAGAATAGCTGAGTCATCTGCAAATAAAAACAAATTACAATCTATAGCTAACGACATATCATTGACATATAATAAAAAAAAGAGAGGACCCAAAATACTCCCCTGGGGAACTCCACAAGTTAATTTAAGTGGTGAGGACAAGGTCCCTTCCACATCTACCACCTGTTCTCTGCCCACCAGGTATGACCTCACCCACTGAAGAGATGCTGGAGAAAATCCTAGGGCTTTTAGTTTGTTCAAAAGGACATCATACTGAACCGTATCAAAGGCCTTTTGAAGGTCTATTAACACCATGCCACAATAATTCCCCTTTTCTACCTCTTTCCTAATAAAGTCTGTAAGATAAAGCAGACAGGTATCAGTGGAATGGGCTTTTCTAAAGCCTGATTGGAAGTCAAATAAAAGGTTATGTTCTGCTAAATAACTGTCTATTTGCTCATAAATGATCCTTTCCACAATTTTTGATATTGAACACAAGATAGATACAGGGCGAAAATTTCCAGGATCAGATTTGGGCCCCTTTTTAAATAGAGGTATCACTCTTGCCACCTTAAATTTACTGGGGAAATGTTTTTTTTCAATAGATAAATTAATAAGATAAGTTATGACAGGAGTGATTATTTCAGCAGCATCCTTAAGAAATCTGGCAGAGATGTTATCAAAACCGGTAGCCTTGGAAGGATTTAGGCCTTTAAGTTTTTTTAATACCAGCTCCTCTGTTACTTGCTTAAAATAAAAAGTGTTTGGCTGAACTCCCTTTTCTTCATAAAACGTATGCACCCTCTGTGGATCACTAAAAACACCTGACGCAGATGAAAGCTTCTGCACCAGATTTCTTGCAATTGTTGTGAAGAAACTATTGAAAGTATCTGCCACCACTTTTTTATCATACAATATGGACCCATTAATATCTAGGCCTATTTTACCTTGTTTTTGCTTAGGGTTCTCTTTTGTCCCCAAAGGCCTAAGAGTTGCCCACAATTTCTTGGGATCCTTTTTATGCTCCTCAATTTTAGACATAAAAAAATCCTTTTTCGCCTCATCCACCATTCGCTGAACCTTATTTCTGAGTACTTTATATTCTTTAAAAAGAACAGGCAGCTTGGTTCTTTTAAACTCACTTAAAATTTTATCCCTCAAGTAAATGGTGTCCAAGATATCATTATTTATCCAAGGCTGTGATCTTTGTTTAATCCTGGTCTCTTTTAATGGGGCTATCTTGTCAAGTATTTCCAAGAAAATAGATTGAAAGCAATCCCATGCTGTATCAACATCACATATGTTGGTAATTTCCATCCAGTTGATATTATTAAGTATGTCCTGAAAATTTTTAACATTATACCCTTTTAAACTTCTGCTTTTCACAGATTTGTGACATTTAATCTGAGCCCTCTTAACTTTCCTGATACAGTAGGTTAAAAAATGGTCACTAATTCCATACACAATGACACCACTTTGTAGAATTTTGCTTGTGTCAGATACAATAATGTGGTCAATGGCAGTTTGGCTATGCTCAGTTATTCTGGTTGGAACACTAATTAATTGGGTTAGACCATGCATTTTCAGAAAGTCACAAAAGCCATTGTATAGTGGCCCTTCTGTATTCAAAACATCAATATTATTATCTGCCATTAAAATGACTTCCTGGTTTAAAAAATCATGACAGCCTGCACTAACGCATTCCAAGGTTTGGATGAAGTCATTTTGATTTGGAGGTCTATAGACAACACCACACAAAATTGGTTTGCTTTTTGGAAGCAAAATATCAATCCACACAGCTTCAAGGTTAACATTGTCCAGGTCCCGTCTTAGATTGAAATCAATATCAGACCTCACAAATATGCAAACCCCACCCCCTTGTCTATTCCGGTCTTTGCGAACGATAACAAAGTTTTCAATTTCAACTTCGGAGTCAGTAATATAAGAATCTAACCATGTTTCTGAAAAACATAAAACACTTGCCTTGATTTTCCTGGCAAGCTCACGTACCTCCGTGATCTTTGGCAGTAAGCTGCGAATGTTTAAATGAAAACAATGCAAACCCTTCGATGCAAAAACGGATATTTGTTCCTCAGTGAAGACCAAGTTTTTACTTCTCACGGTAGTGGCCTTCGGCATCGATCTTGTAGCCGACACCACAGGTGTCTCCAAACAAACAAAGTGCGTGTCCGCCTCCTCACCTCCCCCGGATAGCAGTCCCGTCAGTGTTGCATGTCCTCCAGTTACCAGAGACTCCGCCGACCGCAGCCGTCCCGTCCTCGTCCCCTCCAGCGCCCGGTGTCCACCAGCGCCTGGCATTGCAGCCCCAGCAGCACACTGCAGCCGCACACTCGTCCGCCTCGGCACCCGGCATCCGCCTGCTCCCGAGTCCACCGCCGCGTTCGCACCAGGCATCTCCCGCTGCGTCTGCTGCAGCTGCCAATGTCCGCTAGCCGCATCGCTAATCACATTGGATGGCACAACATCCAGCAGACCTAAGGACAGCCCGTTCACCAAGTCCACTCTCTCGACAGCAGCAAGTTGCAGGTGACTGATCGCTTCCTCTATTTGTGCCTTCGTTGGCGGATTTCCTCTGAGTGCAGTCTCTGGACCAGGGCATTGATGTATATCGCCAGATAGCAATAAGTAGAGCGAGATTATCAAACCGTTGTTATTTTGGCGTCTGCTCACGGCCCAGGTTTTACGCTTTTGCCCAGTGCACAGAGACTTTGCCCAAACGCAAGTATGAATTACACCCCTTCCAAAGCCGAAATGTTTGTAGCCTGTGCCTGTTGTTTTTAAACTTATACTGATATGGATTTCAACTCCTTGGCATTGGGAGGAAATATTTTTCCTGTTCAGATTAACTCCAGTGCTATCAGTTGGATTTCCATAAAGGCTTAACAATAAAGCATACAATAGAAGAGCTACAAGCACACCTGTCTCACCCACCGCCATATTGGAGCCAAAGTGTGTTTTGCACAGTGGCTGATTGGCACTTTTTTTTTTAAATTGCTCAGTTATTAGCTCATTCAATTCCTTTGTTTGTGTATATGTGAGTGACTTTTTATTTGACTAAATAAAAAAATGCTCTGTTCAATGCTTTCAATGCAATGCTTTTGTGGATGTGTGTGTTTTTGTGTGCGCGAGTGTGAGTGTTTGACACGATGAGAATGTTGTATAGGCTCACCCCTTCATTTATGTGAGTGTATGATCTGCATTGTGTTGGATTTATTTATTTTTATTGGACAAATAAAAAAAAGAATTGCTCTGAATTATAGTATTTCCCATTCATTTCCTATGGGTGGCCACTTTTTTCTTTTTTTAACCGCTGAACATTGTAGAATTGAGTCAAAAGAAATTTGAGCATTCAGGTGGCAAACAAAAAAAAGTCTTGGACCGCTCAGATTAACAATACATTTTTTAAAAATCTAAACAAAAATCATAGTCTGCTGTGAGACTTCAATATAAACACCCACTGCTATGATTGGCTAACATCTTTGCGTATGAAATAAATATTACATGTGTAACTTTCTCGAAAACCTTTAGTGCGTTTACCATTACATCTTTTGAGATTAACTTACCATGAAAAGTGTTGATTATTACATTATATTGGTGCTAAAATGTCATCACTGGTCCTTCCAGACAACGGTACTACGTTTATTTACATTTGCTATTTATGGTTTTGTGTTTCTGTTGACTATGGTGCTGTTTATTAAGTTTAAGATATAATTGTTTGATCTGGGTCATTACCCTATCAAATTAATTCATAACACAGTTTAAGATAACATGATGCGGTTTGTGTTGATTAAAGATAGGTGCACATCATTGCAACGTGTTATGTCTATAGTTTCTATAGGGTGTATTTTTCTTAACCACGCAAAGACAAGATTTAGTTATGGATTTTATTTATTATTTTTCGAATCTGCAATTAATCCAACATGGCCAACAGTCACCCACCATGCTGTCTGCTCACCATATCCTGGTTCTGTTGTTTATATTTCATTTTAGTCTGAGAATTAGGTTTTTTTGGGGTAGGTTATATTCTTTTCTCACTTTACTGTGAATATGTACACCCCCTACTACCGTACTCCACTGGCATTTAATAAATATCCTTTTTGGAGGATGAGCCTATATACCACCTCCCTTGATCTCCATGGGACACGTTATGACAGATAGAATGTATGTTGCTTGTGTCCTGTGAATTTCACATATTCACAAAGTTTGCACACAAAAACTGTATAAAACGTGATTTTAAACGATGTATAAGTTATGTCTTTTGGTCAGATCAGAATTTGCTTAATGCTTTGAAAACAAACAAACAGAAACAAAAGAAGGTCTCTTTCAGCTAGGTATCTTGCCAGCTGCTCACATTCATTGTTTAACTTCCTCAAGTGTGGCCCTCTGAGTTTCTAACTCCAAGCAACACTATAACTGCTAGATATACATGATACCTGGTTAAAGGTATAGCGGAGGATCTTTCCGAATTTTAGATAAGAACCGCCCTCTCCACTTTTTGAAAAAATGCACATGCGCAACACTCTACCTGCTCCCGAGAGGGAACGCCTATTAAACGTGTGCGAGGTTCTCCTCGTGCACGCTCTGTTTACAAGTTGCTGTCGGCATCGCTCATACAAGATTACTTTCCAAAAGAAGATTTGCACTTTTTCTCCATATAGCATGCCAAACTTTACCTGTCGAGTAGAAACTTCGCGACTGAGGCATCAGTGGGAAGCCCAACCTGTGTTTTCAGCGCACGCCATCGTGTGAAACAATCTCCCAAAAACACTCGGTGACCCGGTGAAACGGCGAGCTTCAATGAATGGCTTAGCTCTAGCTCACCACACATAAACACCTGAAAGTGCGCATGCGCAGAAAACGAAAACTAAGGGACGAGCACGTACGACGGCCTTACGTAAACATATCACCAGAATGATTGACACTTAGGTGGACCAATAGTTTACACTACCCACCCGGAAAAAGAAAATCCTCCGCTATACCTTTAACTGAGCAGTGCAATGAAAGTTGTTTTCCTTAATTATATGATAATGTTGAGTTGCAAGAGTAGGTATCATGGCCGTTACAACACAAAACATACTCGGTTTAAGTTCCTGGTTTGGTGTTATTTATTAATTTAAAAGTTTCCAGTCAGTGGAGAGATATAAAAGACTTTCTAAAACAGCTACCAGGTTAATGACAAACGTAGCACTTACAAACTACAAATATATGGGTGGAATGGGTGGATTGTTTTTTTTCATGAAACTTTTTATAAATTCACTGTCAATTGGGACTGAATTAAATAGGCCAAAATATTTTCTGAATTTTTCCTTAAAATAACTGATGATCATCTCTATATATGAAGTGCTTCTCTCAGCCTCCTCTCTTGCCTGCTGCTCATAATCCTCATTCAGCTTTTCCCTTGCTTTTTCATAGTCCTCATCCTTAAATTTAGCCCTCAGAGCTTCTATCTCCCTCCGTCTCTGCTCCTCTCTCTCCTTCAGGATACGTCGTTTCTCTTCCTCAATCGCTCTCTCTACCCTTTCAAGCATCTCACTGGTGTAATGTTGCCCACCATTTCCAGTGACCATTTTATCAATCTGGTCGAGCAACTGAATGACCTGTTCAGGATTTTGTTCTTTATTGTTGAACACGTGGTATCTTCCACTGCAAGTTCTGATGAAACCGAGCAGTTTTGGATTGTCCCGCACAAATGTGTGAATGTTCTTGTCCTCCAGTCGATCTCCATGAGTGAACAGTGCCATGGTGTATGTGGAGGATACCTCACCAAAAACTGCTTGAATGATTTTAACAGCTTCTGCCTCTTCATCTGTGAATCTGCCCAGCTGAATCACAACTAAGAAGACATGTGGACCAGGAGCAGAGAGTGGAATACAGAGTTTAATTCTGTTGACCACCTCATCTGTAGTTAAGCTGGTGTCAAACAGACCCGGAGAGTCAATGACAGATACTTTTCTGCCATTTATTAAAGCATGATACTTTTCACAATGTCCAGTCACAGAGTAGGAGGATATCTCAGATTTAAAAACTTTTTTCCCCAGGATAGTGTTGCCTGTTGCACTTTTCCCCACTCCTGTTTTTCCAACCAGAAGGATCCGGAGCGGATCTCCTATCTGATACACTTTGCATTTAAAAGAATATAAAAAAATTATTCAAATAATTTTTTATATATAAAAAAAAGAAAATCAAGTCATGATGCAACATTTACACAATATTTGGCTGTACTTTACCTGTATCATCCGAATCCTGAACTGAAACATTTTGATGATTTTGTTGCCTAAACATCTGAAATGTATAAATGCAATATCAAATATTTAATTACATTTCCTCATTTAAAATAATGTATTGTCTTTTATCACTGTTCTAATACCAGTGCACCAAGTAATATCTTTCTTGATTGTTTAATTATTTATTAAACTAAATAAATGTTAGTTCAAATTTGTATGAATTTACTGAATTCGTTACTGAATACTGAGTTGGTTGATTAAACAATTTCATTAGAAGTTGTAATAAATAAAAAAGATAGATGAAAACTGACACATTATTTATTTATTTATTTTATTCTTTTAGCCAAAACATTTTTAGAGTGTGTGACTTGAATTTTAAAATACATACCTGCAACGCTATTGCAGCAGAGACAACAATTATGCCAATGACTACAAGGTTGATGAAGGGAGATGAGACCCATGAGTTTGAGGTCTTTGTTGGCTTTGAAGGAGAATTTGCAGTGTCCTCCATAACTAGGCCAATGAGAGAGTATAAAATCCTAAGATAGGAGTAAAACCAAGCATGGGTTTTGGCACAGTGTTTGAAATAAAGAAATGCGAAATGTAACATGTTCCTAGCCCCTCCGCACTGATAGCGTCTTTTGAACACTTTACAACTTTGATATTGTATACTGGTCATTGCAAAATTGTCTTTTGCAAAGTTGCCTATTACACAAATGGTTTGTAAATGTTTCAATTACAAGAAATATGTTGTCTTATTAGTTCACCCAAAAATGATTAATTATCCACCCTCATGTCGGTCCAAACCCATAAGACCTTCGGTCATTTTCAGAACACAAATTAAGATTTTTTTGATGAAATATGAGAGCTTTCTGATTTTTTTGCACACAAAATGTATTCTCGTCACTTCATAACATTAAGGTTGAACCATTTTAGTCACAGGGACTTTAACAATGTCTTTACTACCTTTTGGGTCTTGAAAGTTGCAATGACGTTTGCGGTCTATGGAGTAGTGTTGGGTCCGAGTCCACCTTTGTCGAGTCTGAGTCGAGTCCAAGTCCTTACCAATCAAGAGTCCAGGTCCGAGTCCAAAAGGTGCTGAGTTGGACTTGAGTCCGAGTCCTTAACATACGAGTCGAGTCCGGCCCAGGGTTATTATAGTTTTGCATTTTTCATTAGTTTTTATTTTTATTTCGTTTTGACTTTTTGTTTTCAAATTCAGTTTAGTTTTAATTAGTTTTTAAAGTGGGTTTGCTAGTTTAGTTTAGTTTTTATTTTTTGAAAATGCTTAGTTTTAGTTTAGTTTTTATTAGTTTTAGTGTTAGTTTTAGTCTTTTTTTGTAATTTGGGTTATTTGTCAGGGGCAAGATTCAAAAAGGTCGGAAAAAGTATTGTGTAATAATAACTCAATAAAAACATCATACAATTTTAGAAAAAAAATTCACACCCCATTGAAATTCTTTTACCTCTTACAAAATCCATAGCCTGACTACGTCAGACTTCTTACTTCCGCTCAATTTCATTTCGCTTCTGTACTCAGTCTGAGACAGCGTAATAGCTTTCCGTTTTCCTCCGGCCTGAAAACAGCCGGCCAATCAACGAACAGAGGGTGGGCTGAGAGCCGTGACGTAGACGATGATTGTACCGTGGATGTGTAGATTTACTTCACATAATCTGCAAAAGTCGTTCACAGCCATGTTCACTCCGGTATTTCGCTCGATGGTTTTGTTTTCGCATCATACATGTGTTTACAGTGGAAGTTAGATGCAGCTGAGCATGCTCATAACACGCCATAACCAAACGTTATGTGATTGGCTTACGGGTAACCAATGATTTTAAACTTCAGACAAGCGCCTCCCCGCGAGAAAGAAAACACTTTTCAATTATGCCATGCCAGAGTTTGGTATTACCAGGCTACAAAATCCACACGCCATACCAAAAATCTACACATCTTCTATACAGAATTCACACCCTATACAAATACCACAGCTGTACAATTTTCACACCCTATACAAAATTTACCCTATACAGCCAATAGCCTAGTCATCTGGATTGAAGCAGCAAACATTCAGTGTAAAAGTAAAAAAATGACATAACATTATTTAAAGGTATAGCGGAGGATCTTTCCGAATTTTAGATAAGAACCGCCCTCTCCACTTTTTGAAAAAATGCACATGCGCAACACTCTACCTGCTCCCGAGAGGGAACGCCTATTAAACGTGTGCGAGGTTCTCCTCGTGCACGCTCTGTTTACAAGTTGCTGTCGGCATCACTCATACAAGATTACTTTCCAAAAGAAGATTTGCACTTTTTCTCCAAATAGCATGCCAAACTTTACCTGTCGAGTAGAAACTTCGAAACTGAGGCATCAGTGGGAAGCCCAACCTGTGTTTTCGGCGCACGCCATCGTGTGAAACAATCTCCCAAAAACACTCTGATCTTGTTTCTCTCTTCTGAGGCCTTTCTCTTCTTCTCATACAGTTCGTACAAACTTTTTCTCTTGCGACTCTCAGACATTTTCAAAGGACCCGGTGAAACGGCGAGCTTCAATGAATGGCCTAAACCGTAGCTCTAGCTCACCACACATAAACACCTGAAAGTGCGCATGCGCAGAAAACGAAAACTAAGGGACGAGCACGTACGACGGCCTTACGTAAACATATCACCAGAATGATTGACACTTAGGTGGACCAATAGTTTACATTACCCACCCGGAAAAAGAAAATCCTCCGCTATACCTTTAATATTTGAATCACAGCTTATATAGTGTTTTGACATATTTTAGTTAGTTTTGCCAAACACACATTACAGTTTTAGTTAGTTATCGTTTTTTTGTAATGCCTCGTTTTTATTTTTATTTCAGTTAACGACAATGTTTTTTTCCCACCTAGTTTTCATTTTTTCGTTCGTTTTCGTTAACGATTATAACCTTGGTCCGGCCGAGTCCACAAAGATTTAAATGATTTAAAATTGACCAAGACCAAGAATAAAATTCACAAAGATCCACCCCTCTTAGTTACTGTTTTTACGTCTGGCAAGCCATTTCGCTCTGAATCCACACATCATGTTCTCACAGTGAAAAAAATATTGCGGAGCAAAGAGGACACTGACAATGCGCCAACAGACAAGACAGAGCAGGCTACTTTTGGTATGAAATTCAAACAATAAATACCCTTTTGTGGAGCTTTAATGTATAGCACCTCGGTTCAGGTAACACGTGAACTGATCATCTCTTAGTTATAGCACAAATTAAACATGAATGAACATCAGAACTGTTTTTCAAGTTCAAGTCCACTGACTTTAATCTACTAACTGGTTTGGTTTGTTTGTCGGACAAAAATGGCAGATA
Organism: Rutilus rutilus; assembly: GCF_951802725.1. Classification (NCBI taxonomy): domain Eukaryota; kingdom Metazoa; phylum Chordata; class Actinopteri; order Cypriniformes; family Leuciscidae; genus Rutilus; species Rutilus rutilus. Next base: position 33,748,723 of record NC_140210.1, on the reverse strand, counting down.
TCTGCATTATGATTGGTCAGATCACCTGTCAATCAAACTCCTGTGAAAGGTCTCAACACTGAGCTCTTAAATTAATATTTTAACCTTTACAAAAGGATTGCAATGTATACGTTTACCTACAGTCATAAGTTATACTTTTATCTACTTTACATCTTTCAGAATCTACAAGGTCAAGCTCAAGAATGTTAAGAGCCAGGGGTAAACTTGATGGTGATGTGTACATTTTTCTTATTTTCTTTTACATGTTAATATCTTATTTAGCCTCTAAAGGCCAGTACTAAATTAATTAATTAATTTTTAAACAAAATAAGAACAATTCACACCAATCATCCTGCTCAAAAGTTTACACCCTCCGGTGTTATATTAATGGATGTTTCCTTCTTGAGCATCACTGAATGTTTGCAGCGTTTGTAATAGTTGTGTATGAGTCCCTCAGTTGTCACCAGTATGAAAAGATAGATCTCACAATCATAGTCAATGCTAGTAAGGAGTCAAATATTCAGAAGATTGTGCAGGAGCAGGAGGATTTTTCTGAAGGCCATTGGGCAGTTCAACTGTTCTCATGGGACTCATGCACAACCATTACAAAAAACAAAAAAACAAGTTGTGGATTATCCAGGTAATGACACACAATATTAAAAATCAAGTATGTCTTGTGGACTAGGCTATAGGCCTACTTAAATATCTGTTATGTGAAAAAGCTTTTTCTAATTTATGGAGATTCTGCAAGGTGTATGTAAACTTATGACTAAAGTGTAAATGTAACAAAAATCATAACATTATTGGACGCCAAAATGTTTCGTTAGTTATCACGTTCTCATGTTCCTGTTGTAACTATGTCAATCATTGCAATTTCATGACTCACACAGGACTATAATTATCACTCCTTATACTTTACAGTGTGAACGTATCCACTGGTCCTCTAGAAGCATGAAAAACAAAACTATTATCTAGATTGTCAATAGGGCTCCCTTCAAGCCATCACTTACTGTGTTCTGCACTCTTATTTGTGGGATAATCTATGTAGTGGAACTAACATGTACTACATACCAATGTTACATGGTTTAGATCCTGAGTACTGTTTCAGCCCAGAAGGGGGCATTGTTGAGTAGTTCAATAAATGCGAGGCTTGGAAGAGGCCACAGATGTGTGTGTGCTTTTTACTCACGCAATAAACTAGAGAATACGACATAATTCTGAACATTCATTTTGAGCGAATTCTCCGCATGGTGACAAGTTACACAATGCAAGTAGTTTTGTTTTGTTTTGGAATGATACTATATTGTGTCCTCCATTGCCCGGATTCGATTGTACTCAGAACATTTTCAGAGTCTAAAATGTCAGAGTCCATGTCAAGTCCGAGTACAAACTGACCCGAGTGCGTGACAAGTCCGAGTTCATTCAAAATTGGACTCGAGACCGAGTAGGCTCCCTCCACTCTACTATGGAGGGATCAGAAAGCTCTCGAATTTCAGCAAAAATATCTTATTTTGTGTTTTTAAGATGACTTGGTTTATCAAACTGTATCTACACACTAAATCCAATATTAAATCATTTACTCTATGTGCATGTTCTATCCATGCCAGTGTTTCCCATACACTGACATGGATAGATACACTTCCTGACATGGAATGGATAGATACACTTGGATAGATACGACATGGATAGATACACTTGACTGTCTGTTTGCACTGCGCTGCGCAAAGAAAAGTATAACATGCTCTCACACGCTCTCTCTATTTATTTTAGCATTGTTGGGAGGTGTAAAATTTACATATGCGTTTTTTTACAATTTACAAAAACCAGATGCATTTAGACGTGTTCAGTTTTGACTGGAATGCATCTCAGACAACCTCCTGAAGTGGTTTGAGTGATCAGATTTAAATCCATCTCGAATGCGTTTCAGAGGGCATTTACACCTGATCTTTTCACGATCGGATAGCTATCAGATCTGTGAAAACGCAAGTGACCAGGTGTAAACAGGCCCTATATCACAACTAAAAGTGGTTTGAGTCTTCTTTTAAGTTCAGGTAAAAGTCAATGCACAGACTTTTTCTTTGTTCAATTTGCACACTGAATATGGGGTGGCCGTGGCGCTCTTAATTTTGATTGATGCACCAGATTGATGAACTTAACTTTAAAATGTACAACATATTCTTACCCCTATGGGACCGAGGACTATGTGGCTATTATTACCTACCACCAGCTGTTATGGTTATTGTGTAGTATAATCCAAAGATGTGTGATGCAGAGATTGAACCAAGAACAAGAGACTTGAATAAACACAGAGAGTGATACACATTTAACAAACTTTAACACGGAACACAGAACCCTTGGATTCATAAACCATTACTACCATTACATACATAAATAAAGTCATTACCTAGGCCTATATGACTTCAAATAAATATTGTATATATACTATACCAACACTAAATCCAAGGTTTAGGCTACTCTCTATGCATGTTCTATCTATCTTCTTTTTTCTTTCTCCCAATCTCTGTGGTCCGATAAAAACTCGAATTACAGTTAAGTAGCTATTAATACCACCAGCAATACTTTCAGCAAATATGCCTACTTATCATTTTAAAAATACATTATTGTCATTATATGTAAAAGTGGAAGTTAAAAACTCACCTTTGATGTGGAGCTCATAAAGAGTCTGGATGCCCGTGTAGTAATGTTATCCTCGCGCCTGATGAGGGGGAAATAATTGTGTTAAATAATCACAGTACACGGGGATGCTGCTGCTTCAAATGTAATGTCTGCATAAACAGCTCAAACTGTTCAAGCTTAAATTTAATATTAATTCAACACAGACATCAGTAACAACCCATATTAATGATATTAGTTGTGAGAAACACACATTCATTAACTTATTAGCATTACCAACACGCTATTTCCGATACTGCAATGTCGTCTTCGTCTGACCGAACTTTCAAAACTCTGTTCACAAACTCCTTCACGCTATAAACAATGACATTCCCACTTCACTCTTTTCAACATGTCACCAATACATTCAACATCAGATGTATACATTTCTTACCTGATGAGGAGAAAATAATTGTGTTAAATAATCACAGAACACGGGAATGCTGCTGCTTTCTCAGAGTCTCTGTGCCCTTTGACTGCGGTTGTGCAGTTGGTTAATATTGGAACGATCAGGGAAAAAAGGGAAAAGCAATCAGGTGATCAGCTGCTCCAATAAACTGGGCCAGAAAAAAATCGATCATCATACAATTGGAAGAGTAATGCATACTATAAAGTACATTCAAGAGTAATGCATTCAAAATACACTCATTTTTTTGTCACATTAATTTAATACACTATGTTCAAGCTTATTTATGTTACACTCTACTTGGTTCAAACTTATTTCTGTACCCACCACACCTGCTAGCCTACAAAGGGTGTGAAAGCGCTCTTAGAGTAAATAGCACATAGGCTATTACTATTTGTAGCTACTTTTCATTAGGGAGAGTTTTGTTTACATAGGTTGCCAGCCCTCTTTTCAAATAATGATCCACTAACTTGGTAAATGTGTTTGCTTCTTCATCATCACCCAACTGAAGAAAAGTAATTCAATCAAAACATATTAGGAAAATAGCAGTAAATTTAATATAGATATTAAAATATCATGCGTTTTACCCTCTCTTTTTGCATTCTTAAGACTTTAGCTTTCCTTCATAGGCGTAAATCGCAGGAAAATATCATTAAAAAAACACATTGTATATTGTAAACAATATAATGATATATTTAAAAAATAATTGTCTTCGTAGTTAAATTTTACAAACGCAAATAGGGCAAAAAGTGCTTTTTAAGTTTAGAAACATTTTGAGTCCTCCCTCTCTTGCCTCACAGTGGTTTGGTCCACCGCGCACCTCACCAACACAAGTCCGATGGGAGAGAATTAAGTTCTTCAGCAGTTGTGGAACTCCAGTAAGTAGGCTGTTAAAGGCCCCTTGAAATCAAAATTTAAGTTCTATAGGTTTTAGTATGAATATGTTAGCCTTAAGGTTATGAATAAGCTGGTGTGTTCCAAAACAATGACAAAATTCGCATTTAGGAGATAAGTTATAAGCATTCAAAACCAACAGTCTCTCACTTCTGCTAAAATGATTTTTATGCTTCTGTCCAATCAAATGCTCTCTAGAATCTAAAAAATCCTGCCCCCTATGCTATAAATATCACCTGGCCAAAGCGAACTTGACACATCAGGAAGCAATATGAGTTTGAGATGAGTGTTCGGTTGCTCAAACGCTCGAGTTTTATTCTGTTTCCAACTGTACGTTGGTTAAGAATGAAACGGCTAGAATTTATTCACACCTCTACTATTGAATCCAACTTATCTTCCAAGGTGCTGTCAAGTACGAATTGCAGTCTGTGAGGTAAACTAAATGCTATTGGATATTTGAAAAGGGGGAGGGGCCATTCAATATGTCCCACCTTAGCTTCAGTGGGCCTTTAAGGCTATTTTATTCACTTTAAACAGCAGATGAATTTATTCTTTTTTCTTTAATACAGATGATGCTGAGTTATTAATAAATGAGTCATAACAAAAAAATTAATCCGATATTTTAGTGATTATTGTTTGGTAGCTTGTAACCAAACAAGTCACCCACTACAACTAACATGGTGATAAGCCTTTGTATTATTGTAGATACCGCTGTGCTGGGTTTTGCTCACTATGATGTTAAGTGGCAGTCTGGCAGATCAGTGGGGCTTGCTGCAGTTGGATATCTAAGTAATAGGCTAGGTCGATTTTCAGATAATGTGACACCCTCAGGCATTTTTGAGTAAAAGTTGGCAAACAGAATTTTCTAGCCAAGCTGTGTCTCTTATGTGAAACTCAGTAAAGCGTAAACTCCAAGATGACCTCTAAAATGTCAGGAAATTCCATATTTTAAAACTTTACATCATACGTGACATAAATTAACAAGTAGGCTATAGAAAGTTTATTTAGGTGGGAATTAAGATACTTGTATGTGACAATGATAATTGCATTATTTCTCATTGTAGTCATTAACATATCTGTTTTTATCCTTATATTTCAAAAGGACAAACAGAATATCTAAAATCCGAGAGTCATTTGTTTGGAGTCACATGTCTTTGGATCAAAATGTGTGAATTGAGTTCAGAGTTATCCAAGAGGTTTTTTATTCTACTTTCTACTTTCTGTTACTTTCTGCAGTTATTTCCACACGTCGTATTTTTTTATCAGAATTAATTTCTATATCCAAAGAGCGACATGAACCGTCACAAAATATTTCCAGTTGTGGAATTGTACCCATGAAGTTGGTCAGATTATAAGATCACCATTATTGAAGCTGTGTGTAGTTTGAAGCCTGACCGGTCAATGTCATTTGCATTATATGCCAAGAATCCAAGAAAGATAAGCTATACAATGCAACAGAACAGGGCCTTTTGACACTAAAAGCAGCTGCACAAAGTAGAGGAAAGCTTCACGATGCTCAACACAGAGAAGCAATTGACAGAGTGCTTCTTGTCCAGAACACAGAACAGCACGTGGTCTGACACCGCTTGTGCTATGCGTCTTTTACTAGTAAAAGCCACATTTCCAGGCTGCAACCAAAGTCCAGTGAAAAATCTGCAGCTGTGGATAAAGGTGCTGGTCCAAGCAATCCACCAACATTGATACATTAATTCAGCTTTCCTGTAGCTCAAACAGTAGAGCACTGGCACTTGCAATGCCAAGGTCATGGATTCGATTCCCAGGGAAAGCAAGAACTGATAAGAATGTAAATGTTTACCTTGAAATCCAATGTAAGTCGCTTTGGATAAAAGCATCTGCCAAATGCATAAAAATGTTAAATTATGTATTATTAACAAAGTTCGGGAGGAGCACATTCAGATAATTAACATAAGTGGAGAGCATTCAGCAATCAATGGTAAGAGGTATATCTACATTTAGCAGTCTCACCTCAATCCATTGACAGGTGGGCCCCAACTGGGCTACATGCACAAGACCCATCTTGGTCCCAGCTTTAGTTTTTTAGTGGGTACTACAAGGTCACTACATGGGCTGAAATACGGGCTGTAAGTGGGTTTTTCCACGGGTTCCATGTTGGCCCCAGCAACTTACTCATTTAGGTTTTATGCTTATGCAAGGCTTTAGGTGGGACCCAACTAGGAATCATATGCATGTGGCCCAACTAGGGATCATCTGGGTTCCATCTAAATGAGTAGCAACACCACACAAACAAGTTTTAAAGCATTAGAGCACACAGTGAGATTGAAATCTTTTCAAATTGATTGAAATTCATATTATGCTATATTCTGAAATATTTAAAGAAGCAGATTTATGTAAGTGTAAGACATATGTAAGTGTGAACTCGTGAAATGTTAAACATTGACTAGGAGTTCTGTTGTGACCATGAACTGGAATGCCTGCATGCTCTGCCAAGAAGTGAACTCAAAGGTTAGACTTTCCATGGTCTCAACAATGAACATGAGTGATCGAATATTGGCAGCCTCAAAATATGACCAGATCCTTTCAGTCCATCTTGCTAGCGTTAGTGACCTCATTGCAGCAGAAGGAAGGTATCATACTCCGTGCTATATGAAATTCCTCCGGAATATGGAGAAAATTCCTCATCATCAAATTTAGCCATGGAATGGCTTTTGGATGAATTGACGTGTGCAGCAAAAGACGCAAACGTCTATGAACTTTCTGAGGTTTGGAACAGATACTGTGCTTTGGCAGAAACTGGCAAGGTAACCATCCACCCATCTTACCTAAGCAGAAGGTCGACCTTCAGAGAGAAACTTGAACAACGGCTAAAGAATTCATATGACTTCATCAACCTAGAGTGGGAAATACTGCTTGTTCCAGTTGAATTTGGACATGTCCCTTTGACAACCCTGCTATCAGAACCTAAAGAACCTTCACTGATACCAAAATGCACGGCCCCTGAATGGTTCATGGAATTGATCCACGTTGCATTAAAACTGAGAAGTGACATACTTGCACAACCAGCATACAAAGGTTTTCTAGTAAGCGAAGAGGAAATGATATCATGCGTTCCAAAGAGCCTCTTCATGTTCCTTCGCTTAATGTTTGGTGGAGAGGGTCTCTTAGGAGTGGATCATGATTTTAGGCAGAGTTTACTGTGTTAATTTCCTTTATCTGTTCAGAGCTAATGTTAGTGGTGTGACACATTACCGTGATATGTGTTGGTAATTTGTTAATTTGTCTCAATTCTTAATATTTACAACCAATCTTTCTGGGAATATCTTTTGCATGAATAAGCCAAAAGAAAATTTAGTTCAGTGAAATTTCAGTCCTTAAACTTGTTTACATGGACATGTAAATGTTGAAAAGTAATAAACACTCTATTTCTAATAAACTCTAATAAACAACTATTTCTTGAAGGGAAACATTCTTTGCATAACAATATCATACAGCAATAGCTAAACATAAGTTCAAGAGGTTTATACTGTATAAATATGCAGTGGATAAACAATCTCACAATGCATCTTTCTCGCATATACGAAAACAGAAGAGAGATCTCAAGAAGCCACAATTTATATGCAACACATATGCTTCATTTATAAGCAAGTTTATAACAGAGACATATTTATCAAACATTTAACATTCAACTTCATATTTCCATCCTTTCATATTATTAAACTTTCATTTGTTCTATCACCAGAATACAAACTTTAAATGGTTATGTTTTAAATGCCTACTATTAAAGTAGCAACAGGTGGTCATTTTTCCGTGTTGGTCATTTCGAAAGGTGATCAAAAGAAGAACTTGCTTAATGCTTTAATCAAAGAAGTAACCACATTGATTATGAATGGAAGGTCTATCTCAGCTTGGTATCTTGCACGCTGCTCATATTCTCTGTTTAACTTTTTTAATGCTTTTTCATAGGCCTCGTCCTCAAGTTTAGCCCTCAGAGCTTCTATCTCCCTTCGTCTCTGCTCCTCTCTCTCCTTCAGGATACGTTGTTTCTCTTTCTCAATCGCTCTCTCTACCCTTTCAAGCATCTCACTGGTGTAATGCTGTCCACCATTTCCAGTGACCATTTTATCAATCTGGTCAAGCAACTGAATGACCTGTTCAGGATTTTGTTCTTTATTGTTGAACACGTGGTATCTTCCACTGCAAGTTTTGATGAAACCGAGCAGTTTTGTACTGTTCCGCACAAATGTGTGAATGTTCTTGCCCTCCAATCGATCTCCATGAGTGAACAGTGCCATGGTGTATGTAGAGGCTTCCTCACCAAAAACTGCTTGAATGATTTTAACAGCTTCTACCTCTTCATCTGTGAATCTGCCCAGCTGAATCACAACTAAGAAGACATGTGGACCAGGAGCAGAGAGTGGAATACAGAGTTTAATTCTGTTGACCACCTCAGCTGTAGTTAAGCTGGTGTCAAACAGACCCGGAGAGTCAATGACAGATACTTTTCTGCCATTTATAGTTGTATGATACTTTTCACAATGTCCAGTCACAGAGGAGGAGGATATCTCAGATTTAAAAAGCTTTTGTCCCAGGATAGTGTTGCCTGTTGCACTTTTCCCCACTCCTGTTTTTCCAACCAGAAGAATCCGAAGTGGTTCACCTGTCTGATACTCTGAACATTAACAAGAATGATAGCATTTTTTCAAACTCTTGCTAATATCTAAAAAAATTACAAACATTTATTTAAAAGAACATTGAAATACACCAAGGCCTATATTAAACCTTTTTAATACTATTCATCATCCTGAGAGGGCTTATGTTTAAATATATTAATGTATATCAAAAATATAATAAATACCTTACCTATATCATCAAAATCTTGTTTTTGTTGCTTGGAGGTCTAGAAGGGATGTATATAATATTATACATTTATGACATTTGGCCATTTGTACACAGTGTTGGGGAAAGTTACTACAAAAATGAATGTGTTACAATATTGCATTACTCCCTAAAAAAGATTGCGTAGAATGCAGTAGGTTACTTTTGCGTTACTTGTTCTCCCTGGGCTCCCTGGGTTTGCTTGTTTGTTTTTTTAATAACAAAAAATCAAATAAAGTTCTATTTTGGCAAATGTAAAGACACTTTCACACCATAAGTCTCAGGCAAGGAAATGCAAATTAACGCCAGTACAGTAGAGGGCGCAGCCCAAAATAACCTTGTTTCAACTCACTCCTGTTTTCTCTCAACATGGGGACAGGAGAGGTGTCAGTCAATAAATAGGAAAACAAAGTAACTTACGTTACTTATTTGAAGTAACTCAAGATATTTTATTGTAAATTTATTACTTGAAAAAAATTATCTGATTACTTAACTCATGTTACTTGTAATGCGTTACTTCCCCCAACAATGCTTATACATGTTAAAAAGATAATCAGCTAAAAAAAAAGAGACAAAATATACATTTAAGCATACCTGACTCCCTATTGCAATAGCAATAACTGCAACAATCATAGAAACCACCAGTGGTGTGGAGAAAGATGAGATCCAAGACTTTGAGGTCGTCGTTGTTGATGGTCCATGAGAAATATCCTGCACAGCTATAAAGAAAGTTGTTGTTCTTACTGTACATACAAAATGTGAAAATGATAAAAGATGAATATGATATTTTATCATTATTATATGTATGATAATCATGAACAAGGCTATTCTACGGTGACTGGGAGGGGACATGTTTGGTTCATTTAGCATTTAGTAACGTTTTTTTTTCCATCAATATTTTTCGATAAAAAACTTCAATAACAAATATGTTAAAAGCATAATTCTGTTTAAGAATGAATTATGACATGACATGCTTGTAATAAAAAAAAACATTATTCCTTATTGCTTAATAACAATTAACAATGTCGCAAAACAAAAAACAAGCACTGTGATCAACAAGTTTATGATACTTACACATTTTGTCCATCAAGATAATTTTCAAAGATGAACACATATTTTATGAATTTTGAAGCCTAAATACAGTTGCCAAATATAAAAAGCAAAAGGTAGGCTAAAAACAAACTACACCACAATCCTAAGACTTCAACGTCACCACCACTAAGCTTCCGACGGACATCTCTTTCAGAATTTCCCAGAACGTTTGAGTTAGAATAGTTTATAAGAGCGAAATTCTAAGCATAGCGAGGCTGTAAAAGCAGGCTGAGTTGACCTGTTTGGCTGATGACGTTTAATCTAGACAGACTCTGTACTAGTCCCATTTAAAGGGACAGTTCACCCAAAAATGAAAATTCTGTCATCATTTACTCACCCTCAAGTTGTTCCAAACCTGTATGAATTTCTTTCTTCTGTTGAACACAAAAGAAGATATTCTGATGAATGTCAGGAAACCAAGCAGTTGATGGACCCCATTGAAAATTTTTTTTTTCCTACTATGGAAGTCAATGGGGACCAGAAACTGTTTAGTTACCAATCTTATTCAAAATATCTTCTTTTGTGTTTAACTGAGGAAAGAAATTCATACAGGTTTGGAACAACTTGAGGGTGAGTAAATGATGACAGAATTTTCATTTTTGGGTGAACTATCCCTTGTTAGCAACCACCTTTTTCATACACGTAACAGCTTAAAAATTCACGACTGGGGTAATACTGATGTGTTTTATAAAATCTTAAAGTATCTTGAGCTTGTGTTCTCCACAGACCTTATTTCAACCATTAACCAAAACTCATTGACTTCTGGACGATGGAACCGGAAGTGCTAGAATGCTAACTAATTTCTGCATTTGGGCCAACAAATTTATGTCATACCCACCTGAACCACTCTAAAGGCCTACTGCGTTCACGCCTTGTCGTAATTACAGTTGGCGCTTGAGTTGACAACACGTGATGTTCTATTCGGAGCTGTTCACGTCCTCGGACTGAGAATAATGCGTTTCTATGGTGACAGTGACACTATCAATACCTAAATTAATCTGCAGCTATCAGGTGGTACAGCAGTCACGTGGTACAAGTAGGAGCTCTTAGAAAAGTCCCATCTTACAAGCTGTAATTACGAGCTCCACAAAGACGTGAGCGCTTTTTACAAGTTGAAACCTCGAAATTACGGTTATTTTCAACATGGCGTGAACGCACCTAGCGTGAAGTAAGGCGTGAAGGCCTACTATGATATTAGACTACACAGCCTATAATAAAAGATAATGAATTTCAAACCTGAATCAAACATATTTTTATTCAAAGATCAACAGTCTGTCATTAGTCTTTAGTCTGCCACAAAAAACAACAACATTAAAATCATGAACTCAAATGTCATTGTGAAAAAAAACAAAAAACAATGACTGTTGTAACAGTGCGTAAATCAGACCTTTCAGGCTATAGCCTAACGCTAACAAGCCTTATGCTAAAAATATTATTACAACTAAATTGTCGGTCATTAAATAAGAAAACTAAATAATTGTGTGGATGATTTGCTTTATGTAACCCGACATCACACATTAGGCCGAAGTATTTTTTGGCACACAGTGCCGCGACCAATCAATCACTCCTTAACGACTGGCTGCCTGCACATTCACTGTCCTCGCGGGCTGCTGCAACTTGCACTCTCTTATCAATGCATATAAATTCGCGCCTACGGTATCTTTGTAGAACTTCAAAAAAGGAAAAAAAGATGCTGCAGCCAATGAGCAGCCGGCGGGGGCTGGCTGTAGGACGACTCAACCTCCACGAACAGTTTTTAATGTTTTATCAGACAATAACTACTCAAGATTTTGCTTTAGTATAATTTTTGGGACAATTAGGGCCGGATTCGGGTTTCGGGACAACAGCTTAGATTTCGGGACTGTCCCGAATTTTTCGGGATGTCTGGTCACCCTAATTTTACCGCATTTAATACTTGTAGCTAAGCTGACTGCTTTTAAACAGTTGTAGTTTATTGTATTTGTAGTTTATTGTATTTGTTATCATTTTCGTTTGAGTTTTTTAATAGGCTATTTTATATTTAATAAATGTAATATTTATATTGTGTTGCACTGCGTGAGGCAAATGGTGGTCACACCAGATACTGACTGGTTTTCAGACCCCCTCGGACCCCCCCATTTTATTTATTTATTTATAAGTTTATTTGTATAGGGACAGTACAAAAAAACATGATCCCAGTCAAAACTGGAAAATATGTATTGCACATAGAGAGTATAGCAAAAGCTAATTTGCATCTCAGGTCCCTAGAAAGGCTTTTCTAAACAAAATAAAAAATCAAAACAAAAAAACAAAACTACTACTCATAGAATAAAACTACCACAATATGTTACTTATAGACATTCAAATACCTACCTAAATTATACATATTAAAACGGAGCTATCGACTCTAACATTAAAAAAGAACGTTTACATTACAGTATACTATTACATACAAAAAAAACTACATTTAAATATGCGCGCAGTTCTGGTTTATTTTAAACCACCGCTTTACCTTTAATGTAAAGGACTTCATTTCACGTATTGCCTTAAACTCATTCGGCAACAGGTTCCAGAGTTTGGAGCCCTCAACAGAAAAGGCTCTTTGCCCTTGTGTAGTTCTACGAAAATTAATCCTACAATTCCCACCTGCCGAACTCCTAGTGATTCTATTTATATCATCCTGTCTCTTTATCAAATTACATAGAACAGATGGTGCCTTATTGTGTAAACATTTAAAAATCAATTTTATATATAACAAATTTTTTAAATTTGTAAAACTTAACATATTAAATTTTTTTAAAACGTTGCAGTGATGCCATCGATTTGGCTTTTTATCAATTATTTTCAGAGCTCGATTATATAACATTTCAATTTTTTTAATTAAGGAATCACTTGTTTGAGTCCAAACTGTAATACAATATGAAATGCGGGACAAAATCATTGCATGCAAAAAAAGATGTGCTGCCTCAATTGAGATATATTGTCTAATAAGTCTGAAACAATTTAGGTTAATCCTTACCATTTTTGAGAGCTTTTTTATATGTTTATCAAATTTAAGTTGTGAGTCTAAAACAACACCTAAAAAATTAAACTCATCTACCTCCTCTATTTCTTTATTATTTACTCGAATTATTACTTTATCTTTTTGCTTTCTATTAGAAAAGCACATAAAGACAGTTTTCTTAACATTCAGAGTAAGATGATTTTCCTGGAGCCATATAGATATCCTTTCCATTTGTTCATTTAAAACTGCAGCAACCTTGGCAGATGACTTAGCCGATGTATAAATGACTGTGTCATCAGCATAAAGCTGACATTCAACATCTGGACAACAACATGGTAGATCATTTATAAACAAACTGAAAAGCAAGGGGCCTAAGATTGAGCCTTGTGGTAAGCCCATTTTGTTTCTCATAAGCATTGATTTTGTATCCTCAATTTTAACACACTGATCTCTTAGATTTAAATAAGAGGTAAACCACTCAATTGAACGTTTACTTAAATTAAATGCACTCAATTTAGATAAAAGAATAGTGTGATTAACTGTATCGAAAGCCTTTTTTAGGTCAATGAATACTGCTCCCATCACATGTCCCTGATCCAAAGAATGTCTAGCTTTTTCCAAGAAATAACATATAGCTGTTTCTGTGGAATGCAGAGCTCTAAAACCAAATTGATGTTTATGTAGGAAGTTATTACTCTCTAGATAGTGTATTAATTGTTCAGCTACAACCTTCTCCAAAACCTTTGACATAACTGGCAAGATAGATATTGGTCGATAATTTGAAATCAGGCTTGGATCCCCAGATTTAAAGAGCGGTGTAACTACAGCCTTTTTCCAAGTGTTAGGGAAAACACAATCTCTAATTGATACATTTGTCAAATGAGTTAACGGAGCTATCATCACGGAGCTATATTTTTTTATCAAATTAATATCTAAATTGTAAACATCTTTTGCTGTTGAATTTGGTAGAAGCTTTACAATTTCAGTTATTCTATGTTCTTCAATCTCCTTAATAAAAAATGAATTTGGTAGCTCATCCTCCACCTTATTATTTAATGATATTGGTTTAAAATTTTGAGCCAATTCATCTACTGAACTTATAAAATATGTATTAAACTCATATGCTAATGAACCTTTATCATCAATTACTTTTCCATCTATTTGTAGCTCTTTGATTGGTTGCTGCTTTTGAGTTTTATTTGTTAAGTTATTTAATTGTTTCCATAGTGTTGTACTTTGACCTTTGGCACTCTCTATTATTTGAGTATAATGTGATATTTTTGACTTCCGTAATTCTTGTACTACTTTGTTTCGGAGACCTTTATAGATTAAATTATCTGTATTTAATTTAGAAGATAATGCCGTTTTTAAAGCTTGGTCTCTTTTTTTCATAAGATTACGAATATCACTGTTTAACCATGGTAATGATACAATTTTCCTTGAGCATTTCATAGGGATATAATATTTGTTTACCAAATTAGTTACAATTTCAGTTAAGGAAGTGCAACACAAGTTTCCCTCATTTATCTGTAATATATTATCCCAATCAGCGTTATTGATCTCTATTTCAAATTGACCTACTTTAGATTTCGGTATCCCAAACTTAATTCTATCTGGTCTCTGGTTTTTGAATTGCTTTAATCGTTGTTTAGTTAATTTCCTTACTGTTAATATCATATTATGATCTGATAAACCTGTCAGTAGATTATAATTTTTTATAATACGCTCTTCCCTATTAGTAAAAATAAGATCTATCAAAGTCTTACTAGTTCTAGTCACTCTTGTCGGCTTTTTTATCAACTGATCATAATTAAATTTGGACATCATTATTTTTAACTTTTGTCTTCGACTTTTATCTGCCCAATTTATATTAAAATCACCATAAAATATTGTTTCAGTAGAATTATCAAACATTTCCAATAGTTCCTTCATATCATCATAAAAAGAAAGAGTGTGTGATGGAGGATTATATAAAACAACAATATTAAATTGCATTCGAGGAGAAAGTATCACTTTTAAGGCTAAACATTCAATTTCTGTATTTAGATCAACTCTTATACATTTAAACGTTTCTCTAATATAGATCAACACCCCACCACCCTTACCAGATGATCCATACAGTAAAACTGCACATTTTAGAGTGGCCTTTTATTGTGGCCAGCCTAAGGCACACCTGTGCAATAATCATGCTGTCTAATCAGCATCTTGATATGCCACACCTGTGAGGTGGATGGATTATCTCGGCAAAGGAGAAGTGCTCACTAACACAGATTTAAACAGATTTGTGAACGATATTTGAGAGAAATAGGCCTTTTGTGTACATAGAAAAAGTCTTAGATCTTTGAGTTCAGCTCATGAAAAATGGGGGCAAAAACAAAAGTGTTGCGTTTCTAATTTTGTTAAGTGTAAATATATTAATATGTGCATAATTAATATTTGTTTATATAAAAAATTTTAACAGCCCAAACATACATACAGGCCTATAGAATGGTGCGTAAAACAAAGTTAATAAGGAAAAAAAACTATACATAATTAATCAGCTCCATTGCAGATTCCAAGTGATCAAGGGCATAGTTCGTTACATTGGAACACATTTCAAGGGTTCCGCCAGTAGTGGGCACTTGTGCAATGTAAGCAATGACATACATCTGAGTGAATGAGACGGAGGGAAGTTAGTGAGGGAAGAGCATTAAAAAATTGGCCTTAACTCCACTTTTAGACATAGCCTACACTGGCAAACTTCCCTAAGCACTTCCCCTCGGGGGAATCCCCACCGCCATTTTGAAGTGAGTTCAACTTCGTCAAGTGGACAAGGGAAGTTTATTTGGACAGACCCTCGACCCCTCAATTTTAACCGAGGGAGCAAGTCTACTCAACATACACACTTCAGGCAGATCCATAGACCACAATGCACCATGATTGTGACGTCACAGCAGGTCATGCTTAATTTCCCCCCACACACGCTAGAGTATTGGTGCGTTCAAGTCACCTGGGAAGTTCATATTTACAAGTTGAGAAGTCGTGTTTACAACGTCAGGTACGTTCAAGTCACTTTCGTTGGAGCAAGATGGTGGTGTACCTTCTCTTAATTACAAGGTTTTTAAACTCTACTTCTAGTAAATGAAAAATAAAGAATGTGCATCAGGTGTTTTTTGCTTTAACGTTTTTTTATGCTTTTTTAGCCACTATAAACTTTATTGTTACACATTATATTGTTACTTTATATTACAATGTCATATTTTGTGCAGGGAATTATCTTATTTTGTTGTAATAAAAAGCCTGACAATGTGGCTGCTAAATACCTATAAATATTGTGGTATTCCGCCCATGTTTTACACTGACACGCCCCCAACTCGTAAAGATCAGGGCATAAAGAAAATCCAGAGCTTCCCACATGTATTTACGACTTTGTGGTGGTGTTCACGTGTGTTCAACTCATATATATACGATTATGGCAAGCAGGACGAGGCAGAGGGCCGTGAGAGAGTGGTGCACCGGTCTCGTATCTCTCACAGAGGAGTGGAAGCAAAAAAGGAGGAGCAACGACAATGAAGAACGAGATAGGCCAGGACTGGATTATTTTATTTTATGTTTGTTTTATTTTATGATGCTATGTTAAAAAATACCTTAAATTTCACTAATTAACTTTAGCTTTTTGTCTCAAT
The DNA here is from genome assembly GCF_951802725.1 of Rutilus rutilus. NCBI lineage: Eukaryota > Metazoa > Chordata > Actinopteri > Cypriniformes > Leuciscidae > Rutilus > Rutilus rutilus. Next base: position 33,732,177 of record NC_140210.1, on the reverse strand, counting down.
GAGCATAGAATTCTGAAAATATTAACTGTTTTACTATAATATTATAGTATTATTTATTTATTGTCACGTTTTGGGTTTGTTCTTGTCATGTTTCTGTGTCATGTCTTGTTTCCATGTCTGTCATGTGATTCCCTGTTTGTCATGTGATCCTGCCATGTCTTGTCATTGGTTTATTGTCTGATCATTGTTCACAGGTGTCCCTTGTTTTATCATTAGTCTGTGTATTTAAGCCCTCATGTTTGCCATGTGTCTTTGTCAAGTATTGTTTCCTGTAGTCTGCTGTTGTGCAACGTTCATGGTCATGCTTTGGTTTCTGTTTTCATGCCACGCCATGTTTTTGTTTCATGTTTTGTTTTAGTTATACTAAACTGCACATGGGTTCTCATCTCTCAACTTGCCTCCAGTGGACCTTTATTACATTTATACAGTAATATTATTGTATTATTTATTTATTTAGTCATTTATCAAATAACAGTTATTGAGTTTTGTTTGTTTATGTGTAGAACATAGGCCTACATTGATTCAGTGTGCAGGTGTTACAGATGCTATTCAATCTCTCCATATTTCAGTGTCTGACAGGAAGAACTGAGCAATTTGCAATGCAACAAACTTTTATTAAACATGTATTTATTGTACAAAACTGCAACTTGAAAATTGTATTAGAAGTAACAAAACAAGCACATAACAAGCACATTCAAACCTCCTTGATATGAATTACATCAAATATTTCTATTTATGAGGCTTGTTTTTACATGAAGTGGACTAATTTAGGTAATAGTGGAGAAGGGTGGAACACATCCCTCTATCTCTTTAAAATCACGCAAAACACTTGATTCTCATTAAACAACTTTAATCAGATGATTTTTTGTATTCATTTTCTAATATTAAGTTAGTGTAAAACTTTCTCTTTAATGGACACAAAAATGAAGTTACTTACTTTTAAATGTAGAGCACATCGTGATGGTAGATAGGTTTCGTTTTTCTTTCCTGTCAAAAGGACAGTTTCGTTTATTCAAAACTTGCTCTTGCTTCACCGGAAGGTTTAGTGTAGACCACCATCTACAGGAGACAAGACGCCACTGTAAAATCAGTCAAGCAGCTGCTCTCTCGCTCACTGCAGAGATGATGGGTGGAGCTTCAGTTACACCCTGAAATCAGAATGTTAACTATGATTGTTGTCTTTGGTAATAGTTGTCCCTAAGTATTTTACAGATGTTTTAATCAGGATATTACATAAAGAGTTCAATTCGCAATTCGTTTATATTTAAATGTAAACCGGATGCTTTGGAGAAGAAATTAATTAATTGAATCAATTTGATGTCTATCCTTTAAAAAGAGGTTTGTGTCATCGGCCAAATGACTAATACCAATTTGTCTTCCAATCCAAACACATTGAGCTTATCAAGCTATTGTCTATAAAATAGCAAGCATTTCTACATCCAAGATGAATAGGAAAGGGGAAATGGGACAGGCTTGCCAAATTCCTTGTGACATGAAATCTCTGGGATGTCCCATTAGAGTAATATTGAGCTATTAATATCTTTATATTTTTTAAAAGAGATAAAGTTATTACTAAAACCATATTTTTCAAAAGAGCTGTATATGAAACTGTATTCAATTTTGTCAAACGCTTTCATAAAGTCAAACAATAGATTATAGCATCATCCTCAATCCATTTATGAGAATGTAAAAGAACTAGTCTGATATTATTATAAATTTATCTGCCTTTCATGAAACCAGGTTGTGATTCACTAATTAGCCTATTTGATCTAAACATTCCTTAAGTCTGTTGCAAGTATATGAACTAAAATCTATAATCGCAATTAAGTAGAGTGATGGGGCGAAGGTTGTTTTTGTTGAGCGTCTTTACCTAGCTTGGGTATAAGAGTAATCAGTCCTTGCTTCATATAGTCGAAGTTAGTGAATTTTTTTCTGAACTCATTCGAGAAAGGCTTGAAACATGAACTCCCTCAAATCAAGTCTCTAAATTTGTGGTTTACCAGCCGTATGCTGGTGTGAATTATAAAAAAAACATGGCAGTCTGATGCAGAGAAAGATGAGCTATATAAAGAACTATAAAATTGAAAAATTTCTAAAGAAATTGCTTTCGGGCAGTTGCTTATAACTCCATTAATATAAAGAGAGTTTATGGTATTTTTTTCGTGAAGTTTTCAAGTATTTTATGCTGGGGCATGCCCCATGCCATCACTACTGACAATGGACTGCAGTTCACCTCTGCAGACTTCTCCACTTTCCTTTGCAATAATGGAATCAAGCATATCCAGGACGCTCTCTACCACCCCCAAGCAAATGGTGGGGTGACATAACAGAGCCTTAAAGGGGACATAACACACGCAGTTTCTGCTAATCTCATGTTAATCTTGAAGGGTTAGTTCACCCAAAAATGCAAATTCTGTCAGTAATTACTCACCCTCATGTTGTTCCAACCCCGTAAGACTTTCGTTCATCTTCGGAACACAAACTAAGCTATTTTTGATGAAATCTGAGAGCTGGCTCACTCCTTCCCAGTAAAGTTAGTAAAGACATCGTTAAAATAGTCCAAGTGACTACAGTGGCTCAACTTTAAGATTATCAAGCGACGAGAATACTTTTTGTGCGCAAAACCCCCCCAAAAATAACGACTTTATTCAACTATTCATTTTCTTCTGTGTGGGCCTCTGAGTGAGTTCACATAGTGTAACACCGCACCGCTTCTGGGTTGTACGTCAGAACGTAGGCTCACTATTGGCCGACGCTGGTCATGTGTGTGATGTGTGTGATGCTGGCCAATAGTGAGCCTACGTTCTGACATACAACCCAGAAGAACTGCGCTGTTACACTATGTGAACTCACTCAGAGGCCCACACAGAAGAAAATGGATGTTTGAATCAAGCACATATAACATAGGCTGTGTCTATATTAAAGTAAAAATTATTGATAAACACGTATTTGGAATGGGATTAAATAACAAGTAGCCTACTTTGGGTGTCTTGTTCCTTATATTTATTTTCATATAAAAGCAACAGAAGTTAAATTACATTCAGTTTATTAGCAACACCGTGCACGAGCGTGAATCCCGCGATATATCGAGACACTTTTGTTTCACTTCTCAGGACTTGTGCGGCACGCTTGGGCCATACTCGAAAAAAACTTTCCGGAACTTATACGAATCCTAATGGAGTGTATTTGGCAGAGAAATACTCTGTCATACGTCCAACTCGTTTTTTGAAATGCTGGCCATGTTTAGCACGAGAATCTAACTCTTTAACAGTGTAAATATGCATTAAATAGCATTAGACAATAGACATCCCCTTTAAGAACGGCATTCATGCACATCTGGTCCAAGGGTACACATTCCAAACAGCACTCAACTCACTCAGCTAATAGAGATATTCAGTAAAGCACATTCCACAAACAATCTAGTCCTATGTTTACTAGCGATATAACACCAAATATAAAACATTTATTCACAAGACCAACACCCTAATAATCCACAAGAAACTGATTAACGTAAACTGTAACTGTCATAAAACTTTGAACTGAGTTTCGAATTCTGTTCAGGTGTCTACTTAATCAGCGCCTTTGTTTGCTAAGTGTGTTTAAGCCCTGTGTTTGGTTCTGTGTAGTTGTCTGTTATTGTTAATGTTGCCTGGTGGTTCTGTTCATGTTTTTGAAGTCCTGAGAAACCAGATAAGTTTTGTTATTTTGATTTAGTTATTAATAAAGTCTGCTGTGCAGATCCTGCTCCTTTTTTCACCTTTGCTGCAACCAGCCCGTGACACATATAGCCTAAAGTTTAAACATTCTTTGTACAACATTATACAGCAATAGCAAAACATAGCAAATATAAATATATATATATATATATCTATAGGTATATAGAGAGAGGGATATATACACACAAAGAGGATAAAGGATCTCATGATGCATATTTTTCTCACATACAAAAAGAGGTACAAAATCTCATAGCTACAATTTATACAGAACACATCTGCTTAATTTATGAACAAGTTATAATACAGACGGACACATTCATCAAACATTTCATATTAAACTTTCATTCTCACATTTACCAGAATGTAGTGTAAACACATTCTTTAGTTCTATTTAATAATAAATTTGCAAACTTAAAAAATACCTTAATACTATACTAAAGTTTTTCAGTAGCAACAGTTTTCATGTGGATCACATCAGAAGATGATCAAAAGAAGAATTTGCTTATTGCTTTAATCAAAGCACTAACCACTTGGATGGCATGGAAGGCCTATTTCAGCTTGGCATCTTGCCATCTAGTCATATTCTCTGTTTAACTTTTTTTAATGCTTTTTCATAGGCCTCGTCCTCAAGTTCAGCCCTCAGAGCTTCTATCTCCCTCCGTCTCTTCTCCTCTTTCTCCTTCAGGATACGTTGTTTCTCTTCCTCAATCGCTCTCTCTGCTCTTTCAAGCATCTCACTGGTGTAATGTTGCCCACCATTTCCAGTGACCATTTTATCAATCTGGTCGAGCAACTGAATGACCTGTTCAGGATTTTGTTCTTTATTGTTGAGCACGTGGTATCTTCCACTGCAAGTTCTGATGAAACCGAGCAGTTTTGGACTGTCCCGCACAAACGTGTGAATGTTCTTGTCCTCCAATCGATCTCCATGAGTGAACAGTGCCATGGTGTATGTAGAGGCTTCCTCACCAAAAACTGCTTGAATGATTTTAACAGCTTCTACCTCTTCATCTGTGAATCTGCCCAGCTGAATCACAACTAAGAAGACATGTGGACCAGGAGCAGAGAGTGGAATACAGAGTTTAATTCTGTTGACCACCTCATCTGTAGTTAAGCTGGTGTCAAACAGACCCGGAGAGTCAATGACAGACACGTTTCTGCCATTTATTAAAGCATGAAACTTTTCACAATGACCAGTCACAGAGGAGGAGGATATCTCTGATTCAAAAAGCTTTTGTCCCAGGATAGTGTTGCCTGTTGCACTTTTCCCCACTCCGGTTTTTCCAACCAGAAGAATGCGAAGTGGATCTCCTGTCTGATACTCTGTACATTAACAAGAATGATAGCATTTTTTCAAACTTATTTATTTAAATTTACAAACATTTATGTAAAACAACAATGAACTACACCAATGTTTAGCCTTTTTAATAATGTTCATCATCCTGACAGAGCTAATTAATGTAATATATTTATGTATATCAAAAAGAAAATTAGTAAGCCTACCTTACCTATAGCATCAAAATCCAGTTTTTGTTGCTTGAACATCTAGAAGTGATTTATATACATTTTATGACATTTGCCAACTTGTAATGCATGTTAAAAATATAATCAGCTCAGAGTTAAAAAGAAAAGGACAAAATATATGCTACATTTAAGCATACCTGAATCCCTATTGCAATAGCTGCAACAATCATAGAAACCACCAGTGGTGTGTAGAAAGATGAGATCCAAGACTTTGAGGTCGTCGTTGTTGATGGTCCATGAGAAATGTCCTGCACAGCTATAAAGAAAGTCATGAAAAAAAAAAATCAAAATATGAAAATGATAAAAGATGAATATGAAATTTTAATAATTATTATTTGTATGATAATCACAAACAATTGACATCTAAATACACCTAACACTTTGCTACTGCTTTAAATCACGCTGTATCTACTAGCCTGCCCTAAACGGATGCTGTCTCTCTAAAATCACACAAAGAAAACACTCGATTGTCAGCTACTTTACATTTCTTCTTTTCAGTGCAAATATTAAGTTAGTATAAACGTTTCTCTTTAATGGATGCAAAATTAAGTTACAACTACTTCTAAATGAAGAGCACATCGTGCAAGTGTAGATGTAAACTGGGTTTCGTTTTTCTTGTCGAAAGGACAGTTTCGTTTACTCAATAAAACTTGCTAGTCTTGCTTCACCGGAAGGGTTATCTGGTGTAGACTGCCATCTACAGGAGACAAGACGCCACTGTAAGATCTGTCAAGCAGCTGCTCTCTCGCTCACTGCAGAGATGATGGGTGGAGCTTGAAGGTCCAGTAGCACTCTAAAAAAGGGTAGGGTTTTGATTTTACATAAAAATTGAAATTGAAATACATTGAAATTACATAAAACCTTATAGTTTGTGAGACATGGCCTTTGTGTCCCCGTTCTGAAGTGCCCAGCAAAATGATGAAAAAATGCCATGTATTCACGGTTTCAACTCCAGCCTTATATGTATTCTAAAAACATAAAATTAGCCTGGAAATGACACTGACGTTTCTTGGTACAAGAGACAACAAGACACACATTTTTTGGGAAAGATTAAGGGCACTGTGATTATGAGATTGAATGTCTGGGTCTGGGTCCTCTGGGAGTGGGACAAGACAATAAAGTAAAACAATCAAATACGGACATAAAAATGCATTTGAAAAGCAGGAAAAATTGTAAGTCCAAAATAATTAAAGGCATAGTAAGGTTATTCATGTAAGAAAATAGCTAAATTGTGTTAGATTTAATACAGATAATATTGAAGTACACTTTTATGGATTTGTTTCTGTGAAAAATCTGGTTTTATTTAACTGCTCTATCTTTTCAACAGAAAAATAAATAAATAACGAGACTTCATGCATACGTTTTTCTTTATGTTGAACGGATCCAACTAATTAAAAGGACAACAACGCCTAAAAGCTGACTGCGATGCTCTTTTCTACGCTTTGAGAGGCTCCTACTACGCCATATTCTTCAATTTAAAGTACATCTGGAACGACGTTGGTTATTTGTATTTCACAAAGTAACTTTTGTAGGTCAGTGAAAACTGGCACACGTACAGCCGTAGCGCTGCGTGTCGCTGCTGAGCTCGACTTCGGCTTCAGCTCCACTTAAAGGAGACGCAACAAAGAGCAACCGTAGTGGGCCCTGCTAACAGCGTGGCTTACTATAGCTTTAAGAACTTTAAATAGGGTCTGGGTCTTTAAAATTAATTTTGCACTGTTATTATAGAGATGATATACTAAATTTTCGACTTACATTTTTGCACAAAATTTGCAAAGAGACGTAAGAGAGCGTCCAGTGAAATATGTTTGACAATCGGATCAGGGCCGTTAGCAATCCAACATTTTTCATATTTTATGCCTCCTGTTTATTTCAAGCTATGTTTCAATTTGTTGAGAATTATTGAGGAGTGCAGAAGTGAGAAAAAACAACTTAAGTGGTGATGGAGCCGCAACTCCCGAACAACAAAGAGGAGGTGGAGAGTGAGACGGCCATGGAGAAATCCGCGGGGCAGAGTACCGCATCCAGCCCGTGCAGGGCGTCCAGAGGACGCGGGGAGGGGTGCTTGGCGACCGAAGGGACTTGCCCACCCGAAACAAACGGAGCTGCGACGAGCCAGGCGGGTTCCGGGCGGGTTTTACGGGACAGGTCAACGCGAACGATTCCCGTGTGGAGGCAGAGTGATATCGGGGGGGACCGGGATGAAGTATCACGCGAGGCAGCGGCGAATCGCCGGCGGAAAGCGAAATGCCCGCGGCGCAGGAAGAGCGCAGTAGCCGCTGCAGGTTCATCGGATGCGGGTAGAGAGAGCGGCGGCGACTGCGACTTGCCGGATGAGTACGTGTTACTTTTCAGTCTGTAATATACGCGATGTGTTTTAGGGTAATATTACAAGGCCTCGCTTGTGAATATCCTAATAGTAATGCATGGCATTTCTGTGCTCCTTTCACACGTTTAGGCGTAATGCTGGCAGACTGCAGTGTTTACATTTGCACTAGTGAAAGTAACGTTAACGTTAGTTGTGTTTCTGAGAGAGTAGTTGGGCAAAATAAATCACGCACGCCCAATCTTTAACACTGGGAAGGAGAATGTGAAAGATGAGACATAATAAATAAAACCGCCTGTTTCTCCGTCTTATGACAGGTTGGAAGAAAACAAGGATGCGCTGGTTAATCGAGGTACTTTAAATGACATTTATTTTGTTAATGAGCATCTAAAGGAGGCTGTATTATATGGCCAGCCGTTGTATGATTATTCCAAGTCTTGTTGTAATCCAAAAGTGACTACTCTCTTTTATATATTCTTTAGATTTGTTAAATGTGATTTGTAAAACATATGTATTAAATGTAATTGTTATTGTTAAAAAATTCATCTTTATTTTACCAAATTTTTGCCATTGAATTCTATAGAGATTTCACTTTCGACTAGTTTGTGTTCTGGTTTTGCTAGTTTACTTTTAGGTTCTAGTACTGGTTACAATAACTTTTACTTGTTGTAACCATTGACTAGCCAGAATAGCTGCTGTATAGTTAAAATTAAAAACCATACTAGTAAGATTAAACATGTTACTTGTTATAATTGGAACACAAGCTAGTGTCTAATAAATGGGTAATTGGTATAAGTAGGGACTAGTGTCTATTCAGTACTTGTAATTCTGGAACAACTGGAATCCCAACTAGTAGGATTTGAATAGTTATCTGATAGCCTATGTCTGGTAACTACAGTAAGGTTCCATATTGTTAACATTAGTAACTAACTACTATAGTTAACATGACCTAACAATGAAAAATACTTCTCAGGCATTTATTAATCTTAGTTAATTTCAACATTTACTAATAAATTACTTAAACCAAACATGTATCTGTTAATATAATCTAATGGACCTGAGCTAATATGAACTGACAATGAGCAGTTGTGTTTTTATTAACTACAGTTGTCAACAAAGATTAATAAATTCTATAAAAAAATGTATTGCTCATTGTTAGGTAACGATAGTTTATACATTAACTAATGAGAACTTATTACTAAATATCAAAATTACTAAGTTGCATATTGCCATAGAATTCATTGGCAAAAACTTGCAATGTGTAAGCAGTCAGAGAGCTGGTCATTATTGGGTTACAGACTAAATAGCAAAGGAATACATGCTAGTATATAATGAATATGTATTAGTGACAAATTGAGTGGATACTACTCACTAGTATCATACAACATTCTAGTAATTAAAAAAAGAAGTTTTAAGGAAGACATGGTAAAACAGCTTGCCTTAGAATGTGATCTGATTCTGCCTCATGTGACTGTGTTTTCTTCCAGCGGCCCGCGGTAGACGGGTGCAGGTGCGCTCAGGGGCCCGCACCTGCCGGGGCTCGCCTAGGACTGTGTTTAAAATTGAGCCAGAAATGGACATTGACTATGGTACGCTGCTGAGCTTTTAAATGTAGTAGACTGAACATGGGTCCACTACAAATTCTTGACTGAATACTGACTACAAAACGTACATATATAGTATTACTATAATGGTTGCCAATTTTGCTTGCAGTGGAAGCCAATAAAGCAGTCGAAAAGACAGGAACAAGGTGATTGATTGCACATTTATTATGAGAACACATGGACACTTTCTCATGAAAGACCCCATGAAATCAAAGTTTCGTGGCTTTTATATGCATTTGAAATGCATGAAAAAATGTACCATTACCAAATATATCCAAATTCTCGTCCTCCAACTAGCAAATGCCAGTAGCGCAGCACGATTCACAGCTGGCTATTTGTTAAAAAAAGAAAAACTGCTTGTCAAGCCATTTTGTGGGGTCTTTGAGGACACTGATGGCTGCTATTATTTTGGTGTTGGTGTAACAAGCCCTTTGTTTGTTACTGCCATATTTTAGTGTGGAGACAAAAGAGGAGGAGAGCATGGATGATGAAGACGTTGTGGAAGAGGAAGAGTGTCCATTTGTGGATGATCCAAAAGACAAAAACTACCTACCCCATTCACCGAGGTAATGTTGTACCTGTATATATACCGATTGTAGTCATATGACAGAATTATGTCATCATAACCTCTTGGAAACACTTATTGTTTCATTTTATAAATGTTGTGTTATAGCATGACTACAGTAATCAGTCAATGATAAAATAAAGTTGTGAATTATGCTAACTTCTCAGGGTTTCCACTATAATGGAAAAATAAGTCAAATAAAAGTCATTGAATTATTAAAAAGGTCACGGTAAAGACAATTTCTAAAGTCAGTATCAGTTTTTCTAGTCATGCTCAGTTTGAAAACATTTAATTTGCTGAAATTGCTTTTCGTGGGAGCTGAATGTATCTAAAATATATGTATAAGAAAATAAAATGTATAAAAATGACTTTAAAAATCATTATCCAGTAATCACAAACAACTGGAATTGAGAAACACTGATTTACAGCATTAGCCAAATCTGATTTTAGTCGTGCATTTGATTTGTGGGCAATGAATTATGGCTTGATGCTCATGTTTGTCTGTTCAACAGTGAGGAAGAGGATGCTGTCAGTAGCGACGAAGACGTCCCTTTTAGAGATGACCTGAATGACCAGAGCTATGATCCTAAGTATGAGAGGTGCATGTTTGTTTTTCAGCTTCTGTATGATGAAGGTCTCGTCTCTTATGCCCTCTCCATTTCTGTCCTGGTGTGTAGAGATTTTCCTAAGGTAAGGCGCAGACCCCCCACCAGACTGAAGGAGAAGAAAGACAAGGCTACAGGGCAGGAGACGGCAACCGAGCAAGAGGCGGAGATCAAAACTGAGGGAGGGGAGAGCACAGATGTGCAGACCAGTGCTGAAGTTGAGGAAGGTGCTGAGCCGCCTAGGAAGTGAGTCAGTAACGTTGTTGTATATATTTGTGATGAAAATATAAGTGGACAGAAGAAAAGCTCTTCGTGACACCCCTACAAACAACTGATATGTGAATGATAAACAAATATTAACTGTCAGGTTTTTTGTCTTAGAAGAGGGCGGAGAAGGAAAGATGATAAAAGTCCTCGTCTTCCTAAGAGAAGGTAACAAAGCATCTCACATTGAAACAGGAGTAGAGCAGTAACCATCTTTTTTAATTAGAATACAGATTTGCAAGTATATATATGGTTACAATTATTGTGTTGGTCCACTTTAGACATTCTACTAACTATAGGTAACTTTGCAACTACATCTCAACTAACTCTCACTAGTAGACTGTTATGTTAGGTTTATGGTTAGTAGAATAAGTTGACGTAGTTGCAAAGTTATTTATAGTCAGTATAATGTCTGTTAGGGGAGCATAAAAAAAAGTATTTGCAGATATTAAGCAGACAGTCTAGTAATATTCTAATGACTGATACATGTAGTTTCAAAGTAACTTATAGAATGTCTATCAAAACAAAAGTGTTCCCATATATATATATATATATTATGATGTATTTGTTGTAGTGTCTGCTTGTTGGAGCAAAGCTATTGTAAATAAAGTCTGGATTAAATTTCCATAAATAAGTAATATCCTTTTTTTAGAAAAAAGTCAGGCAATTTCTAGTGTTGATTTCCAAAAAGTCATAGAAATGATAATTACTAAAATTATAACAGATCATGGAAATGTAATAGAAATTTTTCTAGTCATTTTCAGTTCTAAAGAAACACTGTTTTTGAGTGTGAAAAACATTATTCAGTCACAAGCCAACAGAAAAATCATGGAAAAATATAAATGTATTGGTCGAGTGTGGTAATCCTGATTATGGCTATAGTTTCTAAAAAGTTTAATAATTATATTTTGTATATCCATTAATTTTCTGTACAATCAAGTGCATTACAGTAAACACTGTCCGTTCTTTTTACAGATGGGTTGAAATTATTTTCTGTGGTAATTGTCAGCATGCCACAATTTATTTTGCATTTACTTTGTAATCAGAAGATTCCAGTAAAATATTAATAATAATTGCTTTCCTACATTAACTGAAAATCATTTATTCTTCTGCACAGGAAAAAGCCACCGGTCCAGTATGTGCGTTGTGAAATGGAAGGATGTGGTACAGTTCTGGCCCACCCACGCTATTTACAGGTACAAACGCAAACTAGCGCTTCCCTCACTGACTGATACCTAACACAGAAATTAGACTTGAAACCTTTCTGTTGTCTTTCTTCCCTGCAGCATCACATTAAATACCAACACCTGATGAAGAAGAAATATGTCTGCCCTCACCCTTCTTGTGGAAGACTCTTCCGGCTGCAGAAACAACTACTACGCCATGCCAAGCACCACACAGGTAAGACAGACACATCTAAAGCTTGAAATGCTTATAATGAAGTGTCTTTGGTTAAGTGGCTTTTTTAAAGTACAGCCTGTGTTGCAGATCAGAGAGACTATATCTGTGAGTTCTGTGCTCGCGCCTTCAAGAGCTCTCACAACCTGGCTGTTCATCGAATGATACACACTGGAGAAAAGCCACTACAGTAAGTCATTTCTCTGCTGCTTACACGCTACTGCACACTATTACTTTTCCAATTGAGGAGACTAAGGTTGTTTTCAGACCTGCAGATCGCTTGCTTTGTTCCGAAACAGAGGCTTAATTTGTTACAATGTTGCATTTTCTTCTTGGTTCGGTTCGCTTTCACAAGGCAACATTTCAAAGCGTACCAAAATGTGTTAATGCAAGTCACATTGGTCAGAGTTCACATGTTTGCGTTCCTCTGTGTCATCCATTAAGATGGATTGACAAGTTCGCTCTGTGGGCTTATTGTGGCTTTATCTGTAGCTGTCGTGACACGCAAACACTTATACGAATTTAGCCTTGATTCCTGCTCGGCGTTGAGTCGGATTGCGTCGTTTACAATCGGGGGATCTCGGAGCGATTGTTTTGGTGTGGATATATGGCTAAATGACCCAGGTCTGAAAACGCCCTAGGTAAGGTATTACATACAGTCTCTTGATATTTTTTGTAAAACGATATATTGCCTGTATTGTAAAAAAAATATTTTTCAAAGATCAGAAGAAAATACTATATAATTTTTTCAAATAAAAAATGTCACATTTATTTCAATGTGTTACTTGCTGTTTCTTTGTAATTGTGAAATCTACTGGCAAAGTCTGAGTGAAAATTGTTTCTACACCAAATGTTTATCAGTGTAGGAACACAGAGTTCAAGAAATCTATCTGAAAAAGTCATTCTGTGTCTTACATTGGTAGGACAAACAAAAATTTTCCTCAGAGTAATACCATCAGTTGAGTCAACATTGCTTAATTTAATTTACGGCGAAACCTACCACTGCCTTATCAAGTTCTTTATTATAGTCAATAGAATAAATGTAAGAATTCAAATAATTTGCTCTCTCCCATGTCGCTTTTTACCCACTCATCTCCTTCCTAGGTGTGAAATCTGTGGTTTCACTTGCCGTCAGAAGGCCTCCCTCAACTGGCACATGAAGAAGCACGATGCGGACGCCACGTACCAGTTCTCCTGCAGCATCTGTGGCAAGAAGTTTGAAAAGAAGGACAGTGTGGTTGCTCACAAAGCCAAGAGCCACCCCGAGGTGCTCATTGCCGAGGCCTTGGCCGCCAACGCCGGAGCCCTCATCACCACTCCTGCCGGAGTCACCACGCTGCTGGAGACCTCCACGGGCTCCATACAGACAGAGCAGGGGGTCCCTGAGGCCCAGGGGAGCTCTGCGGCACCAGCCGGTCATGTGGCCCCGGTGACGCACGTGGGTCCAGTGATGGTTGTGGATCAGGATCACCCGCTGCACTCCATGCAGGTACCGGTGACCCTGGCCATGTCATCGACAGAGGAGGCGAACAGCGCTCCTTCACAGCAGACCTCCGCACACGCTCTGCAGATGCCTCTACAGTTCATCTCTACGCCCGTCTCGCAGCAGCAGCAACACCACCAAATTCAGCAGCTCCCCCTCCAGTCCTCTGCTACAGGCGTCTCCCAGCAGGCCGCGTTGGTCCAGCAGTTGCCCGTGCAGTCCTACAGCCCCCAGTCTCAGATTGTCCACATGTCCTTCAGAGGTCTTCCTCAGCAGCAGCTCCCAATGGTTTCTGTTGCACAGCAGATGCCTCTTCAGACCACCCAGCCACATCAAAACCAGACCCTCCCTAGGCTCCCAAGCCACAACCCGGTTCCCAACACTCCCCTCCTCTCCCAAACCCTGCCCGAGGCGCCCTCTGACTGCCGGAGCGGTTTGGGATTTGGGAGTAATCCTGCCTCCTCTTCATCTACGTCTCCCCAGTCTTCCAATACCCCTTCGGAGACGAGACAGGTGGTCTGGGAGGGAGATGGGACTAATGAGAATGGAAATGGGGGTGGGGTTTGGGAGGCGGGTGGGCAGGGGGAGGAGCAAAACATGACGGACAGTTCAGACGGCCAGATGCAGCGTGTTCTGATGTAGTGAAGGAAGTTGGTGTAACATGGAGGAAAGTGAGATGACTGTTATTTGTCACCCTCCTACATGCCCTGAAGTTAAATATATAGAGTCATAAATATATTGTATGTAATCGCATTAACTTTTGGTAGCTTTGTAGAAATGTCTGTACCAGGGAGACTGTGTTTGAGTTGTTGTCATTGTTCATTTTGTATATAAACAGTTATAGTTCCCTCCAACAACCACATCTGTTTTGTGTGTATGTGTGTTGTTTTGTGGCTGTAGAGGCTTTCGCAGAACTCAATTCATGGTAGTCTGTGTGTTTAAAGCCATTATGTAAGCAAAGTTGTGCCATCATGTGGCTTGAATTGGTACTGTAGAAACTAGGGATGCATCCATATTACAGATGAGCTGATAATAATTGTCATTTTATGGTCCATCCATGTTACAATTCTATTCTATTTTGTCCAAAGTTAAAAAATTAAATCCTAAAAACAAATAAATTTTTTCAAATGTAACAAGTGAATTTAGGCATCACAATAAAAAAATATTAATTTAGAAATTTGCTAAATATTACATGTGTTATTAAAATAGCATTTTTAAAGATTAACTTTAAGTGAGAATATAATGATGATGAAGGTGACATAAATGGTGGAAACAAACTAAATATACAATATTAGCTGACGTACACTACCATTTAAGAGTTTGGGGTCGTAAGATTTTTTTGTTTTTGAAGAAGTCTCATGCTCACCAAGGCTGCATTTATTGGATACAGTGATAACAGTAATATTGTGAAATATTAGTTCATTTTAACAACTTTTTAAAATGTCATTTATTCCTGTGATGGCAAAGCTGATCAGCATCATTACTCCAGTCTTCAGTGTCACATGATCCTTCAGAAATCATTCTGATATGCTGATTTGCTGCTCAAGAAACTTTTCTTGTTATTATCAAAGTTGAAAGTTTTGTTTGGTTTTTTTAACCTGTAATAACTTTTTTCAAGATTCTTATATCAATAAGTTTAAAATAACAGCATTTATTTGAAATATAAAGTTTTGTAACATTATTTAGAAATGTCTTTACTGTCACTGTTGACCAAATTAAAGCATCCTTACTGAATAAAACATACTATCCACACACAAAAAAAACAAAACAAAAAAATCTTACTGACTCGTGAACGTACAGTAAGCGTATACCTAATTTCTTCATGCCAATTTTATGGGTGGGGGGGGAATGTTCTATCACCAGTAAGAGATACTACACCAATACATTGTGCATCCCTAGTAGAAATAAACCACAATAGCTCAAGTGAAAAAGAGAACCTTTGAAAGAAGTTTGAACATTAACATATACACATACACTACAGTATATTTTTTTAAATAATAAGGCAACAAACATGTATGCGTATTTACATTTATTGTTTCAAAACCTTAGAATTCAACTAATGTAAGATAAAAAGTTTTTTTTTTTTTGGAAACTACAGACCTAAATAAATGACATCTATTTCTTATATTTGTTAGAGTCTCTTTTTGCATTGACCACGTCGCCATTTGTCTTAATGACCTCTGGAAAAAGTCTTACACATTTTACAGACTGATGATGTTATTAGTAGCATATTAATTCAATAAATATAACACACAGCATCGTGACTTTTTCACATAAAAGGGAGTTGTTGCCCAATTTATGAGCATTGTAATGTCTTTTAGGGGTGTGAGAGTCTGGCATACTGCTTGAGTGCACGTTTTGGTGGAATGAGAGAATCGTTCACCCCCACTCTTCTTTTCTTTCGCTGTTCATTGTCTTTCTCTCCGTCTGGGTCTGTGTCTTCCACACAAGAAGCCAGCGGATCCCGATTATGTGAACCTGCAACATTATCATCGTCTTTTGGTCCATTAGCAGAGCTGACCACACAGTTACTCTGCAGATCGCTGTCATGTGCGAACTTGCAGCGGCTTCCAAAGCGGCAGCGACCATCCTTCCTGTAGGCCACACAAATGCGCTTACCGCCGATCTGGGTGGGGCGAGCTTGTAAAGTAAGAGGTACATGTTTTTGCAGAACATTCAGTCTTTCCTCAGCCATTACTTTGAAGGGGTTGGCAAACACACTGCTGCCTGTAAGCGCTCCACCCGAGCTGGAGCCTCCCAGAGGTGGAGGCGGGAGCTTGTGAGTGTGAGGACGGAGGGACGGGGTCAGCAAGGACTCAGAAAAGGAGCGATTGGCAGTAGGTGCCTCCTCTTGATCCTCGTTCTCTGGACCAGATTCAGACTCACTGGAAGGCGACTCCGACTCCAACAGGAAATTACGGCTTTTTGCCTCCTTTACAGCACAATCCGTCTTTTTGAAGGACCTAAGCAGGAATAATTAAAGATGTTTATTTAAAAAGTGATACTTGATCCTCCTCAGCTCATTAAAGGAATAGTGTACCCATTTTTTTTTATTATTCATATGAATGGTGACCATTCTGTCAAAAATTCTCACTTCTCAGTTTATTAAAGGTGTAGTTTGCACAAAAAACGAACAACAAAAATCTGACCTTAGTCTTTCGAAACCCCTCACTATCTTCAATGCTACACAATATATGTATATTAAATATATTTGCACATAGGAATGAACGTCCTATGGGTTTGTTATTACATGAGAGTAACGTTAAGTAGGCTAAATTATGACGATTATTTTTTATTTTTGAGAGAACTAACTTATTCTTTTAGTTTTCGACTGTGGAAAGATGCTACTCCTCACACTTGGCATTCTTTTAAATGAAAAACAACACCTAGCCTATACTGATCTAAAAAGTATGGATAATGTATTTGTCTAGTGAATAATGAATTACTTACTCCTTCTGATAGTCTTCTCCCTTCTCTTCATCCTCTGACTCGGATGACACCCCGTATCCCACAAGCGAATTCATATCCACTCAAATATCGGTTAATGACAACTGTGATCCAAAACCGTTCAAATACTTGTCAATACGAATCGTTTTTGAAGATTAAATTGTCAGTCGTTTATTAATCCGGATGTCAGAGTTTCTTCTTGGTTCCCAAACAGATTGTCGTGGAAAGAAAAAGTAATGTGCCACCGCGAGGCGCGGAATGGTATCGCGACAATGATATCGGCATTGAGCAGAAGTGGTGTGGAAAAAAATTGAAACCAGAGAGGTTTATACCTAACATTTTAAAATCTGAACAACGTGCCTAAACAAATGCACTAAATTACAGATTCACCCTGGGGATTTCACAATAAGAATATCAGTGTTTAATTGTTAACTAAAACTATGGCTATTAAAAAATCTAAACGTTTTATCAGATTTTAAAATATATATAATTTGAAGTACTAAAATTAAACAAACTGAAATATGAAAATAATATATATAAAAAAATAATAATAATAAAAAAAAAATCTAATAAAAATGGCAAAGCACATATAGCTGTCACAATTATGTTCTGTCTTGTCTGCACCTTGTTAATCCCTGTTTGGTTAATCTTCCTCCACCTGTGTCTAGTTAGTTTCCTGATTTCACCCTGTGTATTTATACTCCCTGTTCTGTTCAGTCCCCTGTCGGTTCTCGTTAATGTTAGTTGTGATTGTTTATCCTGTCTGAGTTTTACCAGTAAACATTGTGTTATACCCTCATCTTCGTCTTGTGCCTTCAACTACCACCACATCGTTACAATAGCCTAACAGTAGGCCTATACTCAAATTTTTATTAAAACTGAAAATGTAAAATAAAAGCCAATTCAAAATATTTATAATTACTGCAATGTATAAATAATACTAAAATAACACTGGGATATACAAGTCTTTTCAAACAGACCTAATGTGGTGATGGACATAGGCATCATTTGGTCTCCATGCGGGACATGTCACTTTTTACTAAGGACCACTTTGCGGAACAGCTTGCAGGATGCATTCATCTGATACAGAAGAAGCATATTATCCATCTGGATCCAATAAATGAACAGTGTTACAATGAAATGTATTTTGAAAGTTTAAGATGAGCGTTTTCGTTGCAGCTGTTATCAGTGGAGGAAGGAATATGGCAACAGCATAGCTATATCTTCTCTCATGCACAGTCTGCAAGCAGACACATGTTCTGATCTATCACTTTTCCACAGCTGTAGCAACTTTAATAGCAAAAAAATGTTTCACATGCAGCTCTTAATATGCATCCACTGACTGACTGATAGCATATGCACTTTTGGATTATAAAATAAATATAAAAAATAAATGTCACTTTATTTGATAATTTGGATGTATTAAAGACAATGGTACAACCCATCAAGAGTTATGCGGGAATATGTGTTCACTGCCTATTCAAGAGACCTCTCCAATAGGGCCCTCAGACTATGAACACTATAGAGCAAATACTCTACCAGTTTACAGACCAATACATCACAGACTATTATTTAAGATAATGACAAAATTTGTGGATAACCTAATTATATGCATATTAATATGTTACAACTTGTATAAAAGCAGGGTTATAGCAAGTAATTCTGAAAAAATTGATTTCCACAATAAAATTCATGCACAATTTACAATGTCCATGTTTTCTATTAATGTCACACCTGGTATTTTTAACAACAACACTCTTGACACTATAGATCACACAAGGGATGGGTGTAGATTCCTATTTCCCCATATAGCAGACAAATATGGGACTATTGTATAAGTTTGAGACACACATAGCGCAAATAAATGACGCATGAGTTACATACAGATATTCATTCTTTTTTACTACACTTCCTGGCGTCCCCTATTGTAAAAAGGGGAGTTGAAGGCACTGATAAGCTTAGAAAAACAGAAAAGTGAAATAACACCCTGTTACACCAACCTTCCTTGACCTCAATTCCTTTTGTGTTTATGTAGTAACAAAAAGGCTGCCGACCACAGATTTAGGCAGAAAGCACAGCAGATTTAGGCAGAATTAAAATGGCCATTCACAAAAAGCTTCATTTAATTATGTTTTCTGACACCAATTAAAGTAGCCTATAGTTTTTCTGTATTTAAATAGGAATATCTTAATTTAAGCAACTTGCAACAACATAAATTAGTGTATTTTCTTTATAAAAAGAATTATAAATCAGAATTCTGGACTCTTTCTTTATAATTTGCAAACATTGCTACTTACTTAAACATCCTAATAATCCAACAGACAAAAACTTAACATCATATGTGATGCTCAAAATTCACATTTGAGGTGTGATTGATTCTGTGCAATTCAAGTTTGTAAAACAAAACGTGTGGGACGTAAACCACATTCCTGATTTTACTCATGCTTTTCTGAAAACCCATAGGAAATTCCAGAGGCTCGAAAATTATCCTGATCTTAAAGCACACATGCTCTATTGAGTGTTTTTTTTCCTTTTATTTGTTTATATTTTCCAGTTTGCATAGATATTACACGGTGGGTCCATGAAGAACTCTAGGCCAATGAAATTCCGTCTTGATATTCCCAGCCCCTCAAACGCACCACGTTCCCATAAGGAGGCGGAGTCACGGGCAATTCAGAGCTACATCTTCAGTTCAAAGGGGGTGAGCAGCGTTCCTGGAAGTCGTGCGAGATAGTTGGCCACAGTGAAATAACTGCGAATATATAAGAAGGAGTGAGAAACAGCGTCCGATGATCGCCATTCAACATCTATAGGCAGCCTACGGTAGTGTATGGGCATAGTATAAACAAGAACATGCTGATTTATTCCTGCTGTTGATTCAAACGTTATTTTTCAAATAGTAGGTGTTTTTGAGTATAAATGGCTGGCAGAGGTGCAAACGGTCGTCATGGGTTGCGGGGCCACGCAGGGAGAGCCGCAGCTCTAGCCCGGCTTCTTCATAAGGAAAGCATTCAACTCCTGGAGGCATACGTGAGTCTCAAAAATAGAGCTTATTTATACAGACCTAATCTGATTATTATATTTAACTGTTGAGTCTTTCCTAATTATGGTCTGGTGGTGTGTGACGCAAACTGAAATCTGCGACATCATGACATTTAGCAAGTTAAAAGAATGCGTGGTGGAGGCAGCAAAAGAAGTGACAGCGTTGTCTGTGCTATCCAAGACTTGCCGGTGCGCGCAGGGGAATGTGTTTCTGGATCATCAGGCTATTGTTCCAGTAATAAATACTTTTTTGGTTACCTGCCAAATTGTTCAGGTCCACTACCACCTCCTTGTTGTTTTCCATGAATGTTCAAACGTACTTCAAAGTTTCGGCTTTCGGCTTGCTTCTTGGGAAACTCGTGGGAGCGGTTTGGAATGTAATGGTGTCTTTTTTTCTTTTGAAATAGGTGAGCAACATTTGTTCACTATTCACCCTAATATGAGCTGCTCTGCTGAGGACCAGCCTGGCTTCAGAGGGTGCTACATTATTAATTAGTGACTTAATAATATGCCAACTAGCCTACATGCTTCAATGGGCATTAGACTTTCAGGCTAAAGCTGAGGCTAAAATATAGTGAGTTTTTTATAAACATTTTTTAGCATCTTTTCAAAAAGTTAGCAACTTTTTGGGAGTTTAAAATAAGTTTAGGTGACCTTTGGAAATTGTGTGTTGACTGTATAAGGAATAAGTTTACTTGCCTCTATCTTTTATTATTTTTAATTGCTGCTTTTACTCACTGTCATGTTCAGGCTACTACATGTTTGTTTACAATTTCTTCCATCTGGCGATTCCTTGTAACCACAACTCATTTCCTTTTGTCTTCCCATTTAGAGAAACAGTGAATCACTGCCGTCCTCACCGGTTGCCGGAGATTATTTAGTATCCATTCCTCCGTTGGTTCCTCAGCTGTCAGATGCTGAAAAAATATCTATCCTGCACGCTGCACTCAAGGAGTGTCTGCGACTTCTGGAAGATGTCATTACCCGGGAGGATGCAGATTTTTCCGATGAAGACAGCGAGTATAGGAGAAAACGGAAAACTGTGAGGGATCGTCTGGGACACCTGTTGGCAAGCACAGAGCAGCTACTAGTGGATGGCCAGAAATTTGAGGCTGAAGTTAAAGAGGTGCTGGAGTTTACATGCCTAAATATAATGTTTTCTCATAAATGTAAACAGGGTTTGAAATTAACTTTTTCCCTTACCGGCCAATTTGGCTACTAAATTTTTAAGTTACCAGCCATTCAGAACTTCTACTAGCCAAAGAAAAAAAGTAGAAGACATAAATCAGATTAACTATGTCACACCTTATATATATACAGTACAGGCCAAAAGTTTGGAAACATTACGATTTTTAATGTTTTTGAAAGAAGTTTCTTCTGCTCATCAAGCCTGCATTTATTTGATCAAAAATACAGAATGTTTTTTTTAATATTGTGATATATTATTACAATTTAAAATAATTGGTTTTCAATTTATTATACTTTAAATTATCATTTATTTCTGTGATGCAAAGCTGAATTTTCAGGATCATTACTCCAGTCTATCACATGATCCTTTAGAAATCATTCTAATATGATGATTTATTATGAGTGTTGGAAACAGTTCTGCTGCCTAATATATTTGATGAATAAAAGGTTAAAAAGAAAAAAAATATTTTCTAATAATATAAATCTTCTTTACTATCACTTTTTATCAATTTAACACATCCTTGCTGAATAAAAGTATTGATTTATTTAAAAAATAAATAAATAAATTACTGACCCCAAATTACTGACCAGTAGTGTATATTGTTACAAAAGATTTCTATTTTTAAAACATTTGCATCTTTTTTTTTTTTTATTCATCAAAGTATCCTAAAAAAGTATCACAGGTTATGAAAAAATATTAAGCAGCAGAACTGTTTCCAACTTTGATAATGAATCATCATATTAGAATGATTTCTAAAGGATCATGTGATAGAATTCAGCTTTGCATCACAGAAATAAATGATAATTTAAAGTATAATAAATTGAAAACCAATTATTTTAAATTGTAATAATATATCACAATATAAAAAAAAACATTCTGTATTTTTGATCAAATAAATGCAGGCTTGATGAGCAGAAGAAACTTCTTTCAAAAACATAAAAAAATAGTAATGTTTCCAAACTTTTGGCCTGTACTGTATATATGTATTTTGGCTATATGTATTTATTATACAATTTCAATTTGGCTACAAACTTTTTAAGTTACTGGCCATTCAGAACTTCTACTAGCCAAAAAAAAGTAGAAGAAATAAACCAGATTAACTTATAAGTAACCCGCCAAATTGGCTAGTGATTTGACAGCGTTACCCGCCACTGTTGATTTTTACCCGCATTTGGCAGGTGTTAATTTCAAACCCTGAATGTAAAGCTTTCTGATGAAAACATCTAAATTTCATAGACAATCTGTATGTGCTTGTGTGACAGGAGCTGGATGGTCAGGCGGCCGGTGGGAGTTTCGGTCTGAAGATGTGGATTGTGCGAGTGCTGCAGGACCTCGTGCACTGGACTGGCCAAACATCAGATACCCTCCACTCTCTGCCAGCAGAAATGGAGAAAACACCAAAGACAATGTCCCGCAGGACAAGAAAAGGAGGCGCAGGGAAAATAAGGAAGTGAGGAAGGAATATGTGACTAAAGAGAGAATAAGAAAGAGAGTTAAAGGGTGGAGCGGAAGGGGACCGTATGATAAGAATGAGGAAAAGGAATTTCATTACAGCATGGAGAATGTAGAGAGTCAGAGGATCTGGATGCAGTCACTGGAATTCAGCATTCCTGCATGTGGAAAGCAGGAGGGGTGGGTCTGAACAAGCAATTTTATGAAAAGTTATTTTAATATATTTCTACTTTTAAATAAGATGTTAAACTGTAGCAAAAAATGTAAATACCTTTAAATATTAATCAAAACTCTTACATGTAGCGTATGGTTTATTACCTTTTAAGATTGTTGACCTTTAGATTGTTAAGCATTAACAGACACTGCAAACTGTTTTTTTTTTAAGTGATGATGATCAAAGAAAC